>NC_064670.1:94855699-95175199 GCF_943734685.1 Anopheles coluzzii | reverse complement strand
TCCCAAATAAGCATTGAACGGGCATTTCCCTTGCTTGGTTTTTGCCCTCTCTTCTGTAGCACCGTTTTCCGGTAGGTCTAGCAGCAGCTCCCCTGGTGAACAGTGTGCGGCAGATCAACAGGTGTCTGTGGCAAAATTCCGATCCTACTCACTGTAGTATTAGTAGCCGGAGAGAGAGAACAAAAAAAGGTTTGAAAAATAATCCAAACAGTTTCAACGGTTGTGCCCGAACAAAGGCAACACCAGTGCTCGTTTACGCAATACTGGGGTTCGTCTTACCACCGCCTTACTCCACTGTCATCCCGATACCCAGGGCAATGATGTAATAATTTCTGTGTCTTATTATTATTATTATTATTTTATTTTATTAATTGCTCGGCCACGTTGGGTTACAGCAATATTGCTTACTGACTATAGTATACAATTATTCACGAAGGAGTTGGAAGGAGTTTATGGTACGGAAAAGGAGCGAAGACGGGATCGGTAGACAGGATAGGATATATTAGCTATGACGGGGGAGCAGCACTCCAAGAAGGCAGCATTGGCAAATAGAAGATCTAATTGTCTTCCGCGTATATTTTTTATGCCGGATAATTGCAGCAAACCGTTTACCGACATTCCATCAAGCAGAGAAACATTTTCACGAGATACACCAGTAGGAATGAACTGATTAACGCACGATGCCGACGGTTGCCAGGAGAGTGATGGTGAATTAAAATCACCAAGTAACACCATAAGATCATTTGGTTTAAGTTTGCCAGCAACGAAACTAACACTCTCATGTAAATCGTCAAGGACTACTTCGGAAGAACGCAAATCGGGTGGGATGTAAACGGCGCCGATATAGATTGCAAGGTTTTGAAGCTTAATAATTGTCCAAACCGACTCCAGCGAGTCGAATGGCAGTGATAAAGTTGACGTGTTCAGCACGGAAGAGCAGGCAATGAGTACACCACCACCACGGCAACGGTTACTGTTGAGAGAATTGCGGTCGAAGCGATAGATGACATACGCATCCTCCGAGATAAGAGAGGACGGAATTGAGGCATCGAGCCATGTTTCAGTTAACACCAACACATCCATATCAAGCTCAGATAGAGAGAGGCGTAACTCGTCTAGTTTTGTGCGCAATCCTCTTACGTTTTGATAGTAGATGTTTAGTCGATCGATCGAAGGAATGAGAGAGCGAGATGCGCCGGGAGTGCTCTCGCTGCAAGTTATTAACGGCGGAAGAGAGTCGGACGGATTGTGTGTATTAGATGCAGGGTTAGCTTCCATCAATTCGGGTAAAGTCGGTAGTTCATGAAAATCTCGGTTTACGCTTGCTGAAAGTACTGCGTATAAGGCAAGCTCATAGGACCATGATCGGGTGAAATAGTGAAATCAGCGTTTCGCAGTTGTGTCGTGTGGTTGATAGAAGGTGGCGATGAATGATGATCCGATTCACGGGTAACAGGCGCAGAAGGTGCATGGGATGCTGCAGTAGTGGGTCGCCAAACATTGACGGAGCGGGGATTAAGGTCGATGAACTCCTTAAAAGAGATCCCGCGAGGCCAGGTTGAAGCAGCCAAAGCAATAGCCCGGTGCGAATCCGGTACACCAATTTTAAAAGATACGTAGGAGAGCGTAGAAAGATCCCGGTCGCGTCGTACAAGGCTGTATACCAAGATGTCGTCTGTCCCTATGTTGGAGCAGGCCATTTCACGGATCGCTTCAATCGGAGTATCAGGAGCAATACGGGAGATAAAGACCCAAGTACGGCGTGGGCGTACAGGAACGGTCGTAATATTGTTGCAGGACAACCCTGTACCCGATGACAGCATAGCGCGTGTAACGGTATTGGTAGGTGACGAGTCGGGAGAGCGATCCATCAATCGACGTTTGGAAGGATTCTCACCAACAGCTTGATGGGTGAGCTTAGAGGCCGCAACTGGATTCGTGGTCGTTGAGTGCGTAGCAGGAATCGCGGAATGGTGAGCACTCGATGTAGTAGTATGCGTGGCAAGATGAGAGTTGAGCTTGTTCATTAGTGAGTTGAACGAAGTGAGAAACTCACGGTGCATGAGATCAAGCCCCTTGATGCCATGCTTAACTTCATCAAGCGTTGTGAGTAGTGGAGCCTGTGAGTAGTTGCGTTCCATTGAGTGAGAAGCATTAAGTGAGTCGATGAAATCTTTCACGGAGCGAATTGATGATGCTGATTCCTGTTTCATCAAAGCTATCTCGTTTCTAAAACAATCCAGTGAAGAGGAAAGTTCAAGTCGCAAGCCAGCTGATGTCGCCTGCACAGAACGTGAGGTATCGCGGAAATCGGACTGCAACGATTCCAACAGGTAGGCAGCATCACGAGAAAGGCCGTGCGAGAAGCGTAAAGTGTCAACGGCCCGCAAACGCTGAGCACAATCCGCGCAAGCCCAGAATAAATTTTGAGACTTCTTAAAATCACGCAGGAGCTGGGTTGAAAGTCCAATACACTTATCGTGGTAATAGTGTTCACACAGACCGAAGCACGGAATTGGATCGTTGCTAATAGCACCTTCACATTTCTTACAGATCACGGACGCCATCGCAAAATAGCGCAAAGTTCAACTGCACAGTGAGTGGTCACAACAACCGCAGGCGGATCGCAATGTTTATTTGTTGAACCGTACAATTCACAGGTGCCGCACAAATTTGTGATACGTGAACGCGCGAGTGCAAATTAACCGAACTAAAACAGTTCAAGCACTTAAACACCAAGAAAATCGCGGTAAAAAAAAAACAACTTGGAAATAGCAGAGTGAGAAAGCACAACCAGCCGCTATGAGTGACAAGTGACAAGACAAGACAAGTCTTCTTCCGTTCTCCGAAAAGGGAGAGACAGAGAGAAGGTTTTGCATGAAGCTTGGTACCACTGCACATGACAGTCGCATGTCCGCTGCATGAGATATGTTCGAGCTCTCGTTCGAAGGGCTTTTATTTTTAATCGTTATCGGAAAATCGTTCACCCACCACCCGCTAAGGGTGACCGAACCGATACCCACTGAACTGGTTGGGAGCATTAATTGATGGAATTGTATTCTGGTACAACAGGGTCGTAGGTAGTGTATGCAATCCGCATACACTTCCGCTGCTGTTAAATCGAATTTGTGTTGGACGTTGCCTAGCTTTAGGCGTAAATTAAAGCGACAATACTGTAATTTCCTCAGAACGATGAGGTAATCATTAAAAATAATCACAAAACTGCAACGTTTGCTTCTTCCCAAAACCAAACACACACACACACAAACACTCCGTTTAATCTGTTGTTTGATCATCCGTAGCCGATTGGCCGGTTGTTGTGCTGATACGATTACGACCGCCCCGACACCGACTCGTCAACAGCGCGCGTCCGTCCAAAGGGCGCATTATTATTTTGGAATTAAAATCAACCATCCTCCAACCAACCACGGGGGGGGGGGGGGGGGGGGTTCGATTGCGACTGTCCGATTTCACAAGAACCGCGAATCGCGCCCCTAGACAAGCCCCTCGCTTCCCGATGCAAACATTTCCCGTCTTCCCGGCCAATGTTTAATGGATGAACTGGTTGAAAACTGGCGACAGCAGCAGCACATGCTAATCCCCGCGTCCGATGTAAATCGTCCGCGCGCTGTCCGGTCGTTCACTTTGTTCCCCTTTTTTTTACGCCACAAGCAGGCTCTTTGTAACGCAACTGTTTTGGCTGCGGGGCCGACCGTTTTGGCTGTGGTTTTCGATTAATGCTTGTCTGGGTGTATCGTAACCGGCCCCATCTTGGACATGTAAATGTTCTCGCAGGCGCGTCAAACAAACATCCCTTGGACTGAATAATCTGCCACGGAGAAGCTTGCTGAAGCAGCATACGAATTCGGTAGAGCTCTGGCACAATCGGATTGAGCAATCCACGCCCTCCTTCCGGTGTACAAAGGTGTACGAAGGCCCCCCAACAAGCGCGCACATCCGATAGCGATCGTTTGGTTTCAGGTTACGCACGGCTCCCTGCCAGAGTGTTACGCATTTACACGGCGCTCTGCTATTGCCGCTGCTGTCCGCTTGAATGGTGGGCCCACTTTCTTGTGGTCGGTAGGCCTGTGGTGTATTCCCAAGTGGCAGGGTGTTAATTAGGTGCGGAATCCTGGCAGGGATCGATTTTCAATTCAATTATCTCGCCCTAAGAATGAGTATATCTCTTCGAACGGAAAGGAAATCAACTTTGCTCTTTAATCCAGTGTTTTCTTATAAATGAATAACAATTCCTGGTAAATCTATTGCATCCTTAGATGATTCAGTGGATAAAATAAATTAAGGTGCAAATAATTGGATTAATTTTATTAATTAATATATAAATTTTAACTGTAGTTTATCGCTCTTTTAATTCTCTAGCGTCCATTTACGGATAAAATGTTCTGTTTGATACTGAAATTTAGAGAAAAATCTTCAAGCAAATCAAATAACGTTCCCTTTTTCTTTCATCCCCGGGATGGCAAATCATCCCACACTAGCGTCCCCCAAAAAACCCCTTTTTTATTGCGCTTCACGTGCACTCATCATCGTCAAAAGACTCGTCAAATATCTGCCAAATCCAGCACCGCGGAGTGCCTCTTCCAAGCAGCTGTTTCTTGCCATATTCCGTCCATGTTACAACGATTACCCAACGATTTCCCCTCAGCAAAAATGGCTTTAATCGCACCACCAGCAGCAGCAACAGTGTTTTGTGATGGTGAAGAAAAGCTGGAGGACCGCCGATTCATGCCAATCGCCGAACCGAAAGCAAAACGGTAGCTACACCAACAGGTAGCTGCTATATGAGGATTCGATTGCTGGACCTTTCAGAAGCAGAGCGGGCGAATGAAGAGACAAAATCAAACAAAAAAGACAAACATTACATAATGACGCCCTAGCGAGAGAAAGGGGCTGTGAGGTTGAGACATTCAGGTCGTCTTGTTTTTCATTTCATCAGTTCCTTCAACAGACTTTTCCTCTCAAAAATAATACTAACTGGGACGAGCCTTTTATTGGAGTCAAGTTAGCAGTGCCGTCCCGTTAAATCCAGATCGATTTTTAACGATGAATACACCGAGCGAGTGGCGACATACCTTTTTCAGATTTTTCTTCCTATCCCTGCACAAATAATTGGCTCGCAGGATAAAGGGATCGAATTATTAGCTGCGCTTGTTTGATGTCTCGCTGTCGAAGGTGACGCTCCTTGTGCTGTGGATGTGGATCAGGTGGCATAACTGCAAGTGCTTTCATTGCAGTATTTTGCACCTTTTGATACACCGCGTTGCATTTACATCATTATATTTTCGCCTTTCCGGTGTACACTGTTCCGGTTGGGTAGGTTGCTGATGCTTTCTTTGTATATTCTGTCGCAATGCTGGTGCGTTTTTGTCGGGGCAAAATGGAAATATTCCTTCTATTATAAGAGCATTGTGATACGATTTGGGTTGAAATCTATTTGCATTTCTTACTATTGTGCTGTGTAGATTTTTAGTTTTTCTATGTTATTTTGTGATACAATTCTTCATCACATGCCAGATGATGTCTCACTCCTAAATCCAGAATCCATTCTGATTGCGATAACTTCATCGAGTCAAACATTCCGATGACATACAGGGTTTTACAGTCCAATAAACAATTGTCCACATGCTTAAAACATTGCCTGATTAAAAAAAACCATGAATTTCTATCACTTGTAAATACGTCAACCCACATTTTGTACACTGTTCACATGATTTAAATAGTTGTTAACTTCGAATAGGTATACATTATACGCAGCAAGGTTTGTCTTAAGCATGTGCACAATTGTTTATTGAACTGTCAACCCCTGGAAGCAAAGATATTGTTCTATGAATGACCAATAAACACTTTTCCTAGAAATAGATTTTTTGTTTGTCTTTCACTTACTTTACTACATACGCTGATGTTTATAGTACAACATACTCCGTTGCATGATACAGGGTTTCCCACGATTTATTGGTTGGTTCCCATCATTTTCCCATTTTTTTTTTTTTGGTGCGTTCCTACGATTTTTTGGTCGTTTTCCAGAATTTTTTGGTCCAATTGTATTTATATCCAATCGGAAAATACCAATAAGTTATAGGAACGAACCAAAAATCTATGAGATACGACCAAAACATCATGGGAACTGACCAATAAATCGTGGAATACCCTGTAAGCACCTAATAAGAGAGATAGAGTAATTAATATATCTTCTCACAGTAGTAAGAGCGAGACAATAGGATAAACGGGATCAATTAGAAGGATCGATAGAGCTTCCTCTTGATTTGGATGATCTCCTGGTACGATTCTTTGAATTTTGGTCCGCGCTAGTAGCGTTTTGATTGGTCGCAGCATCCCTATAGGTGGCGGAAGGAGAGAGAGAAAGGATACACTCTCCGCTCGTCATCTTTCCTCTCGTATGATAAGCGCATGTGATAAGCGCCTAATGAGAGAGAGAGGAGCGTTAGATCTTCTCACAGTAGTGAGAGCGAGACAAATGGATCAATTAGAAGGATCTCTCCTCTCGTCATCTTTCCTCTCGTATGATAAGCGCATGTGATAAGCGCCTAATGAGAGAGAGGAGCTTTAGATCTTCTCGCAGTAGTGAGAGCGAGACAAATGGATCGATTAGAAGGATCGATAGAGCTTCCTCCTGATTTGGATGATCTCCTGGTACGATTCTTTGAATTTTGGTCCGCGCTAGTAGCGTTTTGATTGGTCGCAGCATCCCTCAAAGGTGGCGGAAGAAGAGAGAGAAAGGATACACTCTCCGCTCGTCATCTTTCCTCTCGTATGATAAGCGTATGTGATAAGCGCCTAATGAGAGAGAGGAGCTTTAGATCTTCTCTCAGTAGTGAGAGCGAGACAAATGGATCGATTAGAAGGATCGATAGAGCTTCCTCCTGATTTGGATGATCTCCTGGTACGATTCTTTGAATTTTGGTCCGCGCTAGTAGCGTTTTGATTGGTCGCAGCATCCCTATAGGTGGCGGAAGGAGAGAGAGAAAGGATACACTCTCCGCTCGTCATCTTTCCTCTCGTATGATAAGCGCATGTGATAAGCGCCTAATGAGAGAGAGAGGAGCGTTAGATCTTCTCACAGTAGTGAGAGCGAGACAAATGGATCAATTAGAAGGATCTCTCCTCTAGTATGATAAGCGCATGTGATAAGCGCCTAATGAGAGAGAGGAGCTTTAGATCTTCTCACAGTAGGGAGAGCGAGACAAATGGATCGATTAGAAGGATCGATAGAGCTTCCTCCTGATTTGGATGATCTCCTGGTACGATACTTTGAATTTTGGTCCGCGCTAGTAGCGTTTTGATTGGTCGCAGCATCCCTCAAAGGTGGCGGAAGGAGAGAGAGAAAGGATACACTCTCCGCTCGTCATCTTTCCTCTCGTATGATAAGCGCATGTGATAAGCGCCTAATGAGAGAGAGAGGAGCGTTAGATCTTCTCACAGTAGTGAGAGCGAGACAAATGGATCAATTAGAAGGATCTCTCCTCTCGTATGATAAGCGCATGTGATAAGCGCCTAATGAGAGAGAGGAGCTTTAGATCTTCTCACAGTAGGGAGAGCGAGACAAATGGATCGATTAGAAGGATCGATAGAGCTTCCTCCTGATTTGGATGATCTCCTGGTACGATTCTTTGAATTTTGGTCCGCGCTAGTAGCGTTTTGATTGGTCGCAGCATCCCTCAAAGGTGGCGGAAGGAGAGAGAGAAAGGATACACTCTCCGCTCGTCATCTTTCCTCTCGTATGATAAGCGCATGTGATAAGCGCCTAATGAGAGAGAGGAGCTTTAGATCTTCTCACAGTAGGGAGAGCGAGACAAATGGATCAATTAGAAGGATCTCTCCTCTCGTCATCTTTCCTCTCGTATGATAAGCGCATGTGATAAGCGCCTAATGAGAGAGAGGAGCTTTAGATCTTCTCTCAGTAGTGAGAGCGAGACAAATGGATCGATTAGAAGGATCGATAGAGCTTCCTCCTGATTTGGATGATCTCCTGGTACGATTCTTTGAATTTTGGTCCGCGCTAGTAGCGTTTTGATTGGTCGCAGCATCCCTCAAAGGTGGCGGAAGGAGAGAGAGAAAGGATACACTCTCCGCTCGTCATCTTTCCTCTCGTATGATAAGCGCATGTGATAAGCGCCTAATGAGAGAAAGAGGAGCGTTAGATCTTCTCACAGTAGTGAGAGCGAGACAAATGGATCAATTAGAAGGATCTCTCCTCTCGTCATCTTTCCTCTCGTATGATAAGCGCATGTGATAAGCGCCTAATGAGAGAGAGGAGCTTTAGATCTTCTCTCAGTAGTGAGAGCGAGACAAATGGATCGATTAGAAGGATCGATAGAGCTTCCTCCTGATTTGGATGATCTCCTGGTACGATTCTTTGAATTTTGGTCCGCGCTAGTAGCGTTTTGATTGGTCGCAGCATCCCTCAAAGGTGGCGGAAGGAGAGAGAGAAAGGATACACTCTCCGCTCGTCATCTTTCCTCTCGTATGATAAGCGCATGTGATAAGCGCCTAATGAGAGAGAGAGGAGCGTTAGATCTTCTCACAGTAGTGAGAGCGAGACAAATGGATCAATTAGAAGGATCTCTCCTCTCGTCATCTTTCCTCTCGTATGATAAGCGTATGTGATAAGCGCCTAATGAGAGAGAGGAGCTTTAGATCTTCTCACAGTAGGGAGAGCGAGACAAATGGATCGATTAGAAGGATCGATAGAGCTTCCTCCTGATTTGGATGATCTCCTAGTACGATACTTTGAATTTTGGTCCGCGCTAGTAGCGTTTTGATTGGTCGCAGCATCCCTATAGGTGGCGGAAGGAGAGAGAGAAAGGATACACTCTCCGCTCGTCATCTTTCCTCTCGTATGATAAGCGCATGTGATAAGCGCCTAATGAGAGAGAGAGGAGCGTTAGATCTTCTCACAGTAGTGAGAGCGAGACAAATGGATCAATTAGAAGGATCTCTCCTCTCGTCATCTTTCCTCTCGTATGATAAGCGCATGTGATAAGCGCCTAATGAGAGAGAGGAGCTTTAGATCTTCTCTCAGTAGTGAGAGCGAGACAAATGGATCGATTAGAAGGATCGATAGAGCTTCCTCCTGATTTGGATGATCTCCTGGTACGATTCTTTGAATTTTGGTCCGCGCTAGTAGCGTTTTGATTGGTCGCAGCATCCCTCAAAGGTGGCGGAAGGAGAGAGAGAAAGGATACACTCTCCGCTCGTCATCTTTCCTCTCGTATGATAAGCGCATGTGATAAGCGCCTAATGAGAGAGAGAGGAGCGTTAGATCTTCTCACAGTAGTGAGAGCGAGACAAATGGATCAATTAGAAGGATCTCTCCTCTCGTCATCTTTCCTCTCGTATGATAAGCGCATGTGATAAGCGCCTAATGAGAGAGAGGAGCTTTAGATCTTCTCTCAGTAGTGAGAGCGAGACAAATGGATCGATTAGAAGGATCGATAGAGCTTCCTCCTGATTTGGATGATCTCCTGGTACGATTCTTTGAATTTTGGTCCGCGCTAGTAGCGTTTTGATTGGTCGCAGCATCCCTCAAAGGTGGCGGAAGGAGAGAGAGAAAGGATACACTCTCCGCTCGTCATCTTTCCTCTCGTATGATAAGCGCATGTGATAAGCGCCTAATGAGAGAGAGGAGCTTTAGATCTTCTCACAGTAGTGAGAGCGAGACAAATGGATCAATTAGAAGGATCTCTCCTCTCGTCATCTTTCCTCTCGTATGATAAGCGCATGTGATAAGCGCCTAATGAGAGAGAGGAGCTTTAGATCTTCTCACAGTAGGGAGAGCGAGACAAATGGATCGATTAGAAGGATCGATAGAGCTTCCTCCTGATTTGGATGATCTCCTAGTACGATACTTTGAATTTTGGTCCGCGCTAGTAGCGTTTTGATTGGTCGCAGCATCCCTATAGGTGGCGGAAGGAGAGAGAGAAAGGATACACTCTCCGCTCGTCATCTTTCCTCTCGTATGATAAGCGCATGTGATAAGCGCCTAATGAGAGAGAGAGGAGCGTTAGATCTTCTCACAGTAGTGAGAGCGAGACAAATGGATCAATTAGAAGGATCTCTCCTCTCGTCATCTTTCCTCTCGTATGATAAGCGCATGTGATAAGCGCCGAATGAGAGAGAGGAGCTTTAGATCTTCTCACAGTAGGGAGAGCGAGACAAATGAATCGATTAGAAGGATCGATAGAGCTTCCTCCTGATTTGGATGATCTCCTAGTACGATACTTTGAATTTTGGTCCGCGCTAGTAGCGTTTTGATTGGTCGCAGCATCCCTATAGGTGGCGGAAGGAGAGAGAGAAAGGATACACTCTCCGCTCGTCATCTTTCCTCTCGTATGATAAGCGTATGTGATAAGCGCCTAATGAGAGAGAGGAGCTTTAGATCTTCTCTCAGTAGTGAGAGCGAGACAAATGGATCGATTAGAAGGATCGATAGAGCTTCCTCCTGATTTGGATGATCTCCTAGTACGATACTTTGAATTTTGGTCCGCGCTAGTAGCGTTTTGATTGGTCGCAGCATCCCTATAGGTGGCGGAAGGAGAGAGAGAAAGGATACACTCTCCGCTCGTCATCTTTCCTCTCGTATGATAAGCGCATGTGATAAGCGCCTAATGAGAGAGAGAGGAGCTTTAGATCTTCTCACAGTAGGGAGAGCGAGACAAATGAATCGATTAGAAGGATCGATAGAGCTTCCTCCTGATTTGGATGATCTCCTGGTACGATTCTTTGAATTTTGGTCCGCGCTAGTAGCGTTTTGATTGGTCGCAGCATCCCTCAAAGGTGGCGGAAGGAGAGAGAGAAAGGATACACTCTCCGCTCGTCATCTTTCCTCTCGTATGATAAGCGCATGTGATAAGCGCCTAATGAGAGAGAGAGGAGCGTTAGATCTTCTCACAGTAGTGAGAGCGAGACAAATGGATCAATTAGAAGGATCTCTCCTCTCGTCATCTTTCCTCTCGTATGATAAGCGCATGTGATAAGCGCCTAATGAGAGAGAGGAGCTTTAGATCTTCTCTCAGTAGTGAGAGCGAGACAAATGGATCGATTAGAAGGATCGATAGAGCTTCCTCCTGATTTGGATGATCTCCTGGTACGATTCTTTGAATTTTGGTCCGCGCTAGTAGCGTTTTGATTGGTCGCAGCATCCCTCAAAGGTGGCGGAAGGAGAGAGAGAAAGGATACACTCTCCGCTCGTCATCTTTCCTCTCGTATGATAAGCGCATGTGATAAGCGCCTAATGAGAGAGAGGAGCTTTAGATCTTCTCACAGTAGTGAGAGCGAGACAAATGGATCAATTAGAAGGATCTCTCCTCTCGTCATCTTTCCTCTCGTATGATAAGCGCATGTGATAAGCGCCTAATGAGAGAGAGGAGCTTTAGATCTTCTCACAGTAGGGAGAGCGAGACAAATGGATCGATTAGAAGGATCGATAGAGCTTCCTCCTGATTTGGATGATCTCCTAGTACGATACTTTGAATTTTGGTCCGCGCTAGTAGCGTTTTGATTGGTCGCAGCATCCCTATAGGTGGCGGAAGGAGAGAGAGAAAGGATACACTCTCCGCTCGTCATCTTTCCTCTCGTATGATAAGCGCATGTCATAAACGCCTAATGAGAGAGAGAGGAGCTTTAGATCTTCTTACACTAATGAGAGCGAGACAAATGAATCAATTAGAAGGATCTCTCCTCTCGTCATCTTTCCTCTCGTATGATAAGCGCATGTGATAAGCGCCTAATGAGAGAGAGGAGCTTTAGATCTTCTCTCAGTAGTGAGAGCGAGACAAATGGATCGATTAGAAGGATCGTTAGAGCTACCTCCTGATTTGGATGATCTCCTAGTACGATACTTTGAATTTTGGTCCGCGCTAGTAGCGTTTTGATTGGTCGCAGCATCCCTCAAAGGTGGCGGAAGGAGTGAGAGAAAGGATACACACTCCGCTCGTCATCTTTCCTCTCGTATGATAAGCGCATGTGATAAGCGCCTAATGAGAGAGAGGAGCTTTAGATCTTCTCTCAGTAGTGAGAGCGAGACAAATGGATCGATTAGAAGGATCGTTAGAGCTACCTCCTGATTTGGATGATCTTCTGGTACGATTCTTTGAATTTTGGTCCGCGCTAGTAGCGTTTTGATTGGTCGCAGCATCCCACAAATGTGACGGAAGGAGTGAGAGAAAGGATACACTCTCCGCTCGTCATCTTTCCTCTCGTATGATAAGCGCATGTCATAAACGCCTAATGAGAGAGAGAGGAGCTTTAGATCTTCTTACACTAATGAGAGCGAGACAAATGAATCAATTAGAAGGATCTCTCCTCTCGTCATCTTTCCTCTCGTATGATAAGCGCATGTGATAAGCGCCTAATGAGAGAGAGGAGCTTTAGATCTTCTCTCAGTAGTGAGAGCGAGACAAATGGATCGATTAGAAGGATCGTTAGAGCTACCTCCTGATTTGGATGATCTCCTAGTACGATACTTTGAATTTTGGTCCGCGCTAGTAGCGTTTTGATTGGTCGCAGCATCCCTCAAAGGTGGCGGAAGGAGTGAGAGAAAGGATACACACTCCGCTCGTCATCTTTCCTCTCGTATGATAAGCGCATGTGATAAGCGCCTAATGAGAGAGAGGAGCTTTAGATCTTCTCTCAGTAGTGAGAGCGAGACAAATGGATCGATTAGAAGGATCGTTAGAGCTACCTCCTGATTTGGATGATCTTCTGGTACGATTCTTTGAATTTTGGTCCGCGCTAGTAGCGTTTTGATTGGTCGCAGCATCCCACAAATGTGACGGAAGGAGTGAGAGAAAGGATACACTCTCCGCTCGTCATCTTTCCTCTCGTATGATAAGCGCATGTCATAAACGCCTAATGAGAGAGAGAGGAGCTTTAGATCTTCTTACACTAATGAGAGCGAGACAAATGAATCAATTAGAAGGATCTCTCCTCTCGTCATCTTTCCTCTCGTATGATAAGCGCATGTGATAAGCGCCTAATGAGAGAGAGGAGCTTTAGATCTTCTCTCAGTAGTGAGAGCGAGACAAATGGATCGATTAGAAGGATCGTTAGAGCTACCTCCTGATTTGGATGATCTCCTAGTACGATACTTTGAATTTTGGTCCGCGCTAGTAGCGTTTTGATTGGTCGCAGCATCCCTCAAAGGTGGCGGAAGGAGTGAGAGAAAGGATACACACTCCGCTCGTCATCTTTCCTCTCGTATGATAAGCGCATGTGATAAGCGCCTAATGAGAGAGAGGAGCTTTAGATCTTCTCTCAGTAGTGAGAGCGAGACAAATGGATCGATTAGAAGGATCGTTAGAGCTACCTCCTGATTTGGATGATCTTCTGGTACGATTCTTTGAATTTTGGTCCGCGCTAGTAGCGTTTTGATTGGTCGCAGCATCCCTCAAAGGTGGCGGAAGGAGTGAGAGAAAGGATACACACTCCGCTCGTCATCTTTCCTCTCGTATGATAAGCGCATGTGATAAGCGCCTAATGAGAGAGAGGAGCTTTAGATCTTCTCTCAGTAGTGAGAGCGAGACAAATGGATCGATTAGAAGGATCGTTAGAGCTACCTCCTGATTTGGATGATCTTCTGGTACGATTCTTTGAATTTTGGTCCGCGCTAGTAGCGTTTTGATTGGTCGCAGCATCCCACAAATGTGACGGAAGGAGTGAGAGAAAGGATACACTCTCCGCTCGTCATCTTTCCTCTCGTATGATAAGCGCATGTCATAAACGCCTAATGAGAGAGAGAGGAGCTTTAGATCTTCTTACACTAATGAGAGCGAGACAAATGAATCAATTAGAAGGATCTCTCCTCTCGTCATCTTTCCTCTCGTATGATAAGCGCATGTGATAAGCGCCTAATGAGAGAGAGGAGCTTTAGATCTTCTCACAGTAGGGAGAGCGAGACAAATGAATCGATTAGAAGGATCGATAGAGCTTCCTCCTGATTTGGATGATCTCCTAGTACGATACTTTGAATTTTGGTCCGCGCTAGTAGCGTTTTGATTGGTCGCAGCATCCCTCAAAGGTGGCGGAAGGAGAGAGAGAAAGGATACACTCTCCGCTCGTCATCTTTCCTCTCGTATGATAAGCGTATGTGATAAGCGCCTAATGAGAGAGAGGAGCTTTAGATCTTCTCACAGTAGGGAGAGTGAGACAAATGGATCAATAAGAAACAGCATCTCTCAAAGGTAGCGGAAGGAGTGAGAGAAAGGATACACACTCCGCTCGTCATCTTTCCTCTCGTGTGATAAGCGCATGTGATAAGCCCCTAATGAGAGAGAGGAGCTTTAGATCTTCTCACAGTAGGGAGAGCGAGACAAATGGATCGATAAGAAGCAGCATCCCTCAAAGGTGGCGGAAGGAATGAGAGAAAGATACACTCTCCACTCGTCATCTTTCCTCTCGTATGATAAGAGCAGATCTCGCAAAACTTTACAAAAATCTGATAAATTAAAATCAATCTCAAAATACATTACACAACCGAGATGTCGCTTTTTTCTTGATTTAAACATTAAAATTAAAACAAATAAATCTTTGGTGAATGAGAACCGCAGGCTTAAACCAATATTTTTTATTAAAGTTTTAGAATGTGTTGAGGACTTTTGTAAGCGGTTCAACGAAACAATTTTCTTAAATTTAACCATACCTTTTAATGTAGAACATTTTAATGAAACGATACGACAATTTAGATAGCGACTAAGATTTGTGTAGCATCTAGTTGGTGCTTGTTGCTATTACTAAGGCTTGTGTAAACATCATATGACTGACTCGCAACTCAGAAATACATTGAATACATTAAATTCTCTATTCCTCTTCTTTGTCGGAACATCACCGTCCTCTTTGCACCGATCGTGTATGACGTATAAAACTCCCCGGCTCATATTTTTCATTCTTTTGTATGTATTTACAACCATTCATCTCGTCGATAGTATACACGAAGTGTCCAATTTCAATTGGTCGGAATCACAATCAACATGGAGTCGGAGTCGTCAGGAATCGGAATCGGTCCCATTTTGGCCGTCAGGCGGAGTTGGCTTGGAGTAGACCGCAGTCGATCAGTATCGGATTCGCCCGAAGTCAGAGGTTCCCGGAGTCAGCCAATATCAACGACACTCGACACTGACCGACCCAGGTAGACTCCGATCGACTCCGACCGACTCCGACTGATTCGGTGCGACTTCGATTTCGGATGACTGCGGATAACTCCGGACGAATCTAGACAACTCCGACACTGAAATACTCCGACTCCGGACGACTCCGGACGGCTTCGGATAATTCTGGTCTGAAAATACCTTCCAAAGTCGGTTATGGAATATTCTTAGTCGGATCGTAGTAGACTCAGGATTGTTGACAACTTTACCAAGTACTAATTTGATCTAATGACATGAATTACCCTACGACATTGCCCAAAGTCAAGCGCAGTAGTTTTGTGTTACTCATTAGCTCTACCTGCGTGATTAATTACATAGAGGAGGTTTCAGGGCTTCTGATATTTTTAAAATAGTAGCATTATAATTTAGACGTTCCAAATAAGGTCCCTTTAAATCCACATCCCTTCACATAAGGTACAGAAAAAAACAGCTTTCTCTTGATCTTATCCTCTTATTCTGACTGACAATATATATCTTATTCAGACAATTTAGAGCATTTACAAATCATCTTTAAAATGCTTTAAACAGCAACCATCTAGAGATGTAATTTTCAATGTAACTTTCCTTTTTGCATACCTTCAGGCGCACAAAACAACCATTCCCTGGAAGCAATACAGTAAACTATTACTGTTACTTTACTATCGCTCCATCAAACTACACCCTTGCCCAGAGCCTTTTCACCCATGTCACCTGATGTCATAATAAACAGCAAATCACAGACCGCACATCCGCAAACGGAACGCAGTATGGGGTATGAGTTGGCACTGTGGAGAAGAAAAAAAAATGCAAAATACAAAACAAAGATGCATCATCATCATCACCCGAACTAGGCATACCACAGATCCAGTTCCACCATCTGCGTGTGTACCTTGAGTAATGCCTAGATATACTTGTACAATTCTCAAGTGGCGAAGTGACGAGAAATGTCGAAGCAACGACTAGCTAATACGACACTTTGGCTAATGTAAGCGCGCCTTTAACACTGTAAAATCACACACACACGCTTCTCTGCTCCTCTCTCTCTCTCTCTCCATCTCCATCTCTCCCTCTTCAAACCCTTGACTTGAAGCTGCCACAAGTTCAAAGTTACGGTCACCAGCGGGTCCAGCCAAAAGCACACAAAACCACCCTCCTGTTAGCACGAGCCCTACCAAGTGCAGCACAATTTGCACGCGTATTAGTAAAGCGTGCCGAGCATGATTTATAGGTAACATCGGTACGGTTTACGGGTGTGTGTGTGTGCGTTTGTCCGGTTCGACCCGCCACCCAGTGGAACCGCGTAGTAGACCGCGATCACGTAATAGATCGACCCGTAGAGTGTGCATCTCCCTCGCCATTGCCCCTGGAACGGCTCTGACGACGACGACGACAATAACAATAACAACGGCATTCAAAAACAACACAAACAAACCCGTACCCGCCCCTTTTATCCCCTTCCCTTTAAGCGTGACGTGGGTCACACACGCTTCTGTTTGTATACAAACCCTTCCAATGTATGTTGTTTTTTTCCCTCCTGAAGTTCTGAAAGGTTGTTGTTTTTTGCTGGATTCCAACCAACACAGGTAAAAAGAAAAGCCAGTTCACACTTCGCGTGCCTATTTCCAGCCTTACCGGTAGGAAGTGGTTTGAACCGGTTGCCGGAGATTACTACGCTGCACTCCGGTTGCAACAAAACAGTGCAAAAGTGGAAAAGCTTCCGCAGTGTGTGTGTGTTTGTGTAACGTGTGTAACGCCTAACGCGCCCCTCTGCCGCCACCGGGCGTCTCCATCACCATCAGCTCCGGTAGCATCCAGTGCACCCTAGAATAACAACAGCAGGCAAACGTAGCGCGCTGGAAGCTTCCAACAACAAGCTTCGACCGTCCTTCGCCCTCCCTCTCCGCCCGCGGCCACTACTGATAATACGCTACACGCGCGCGCGTGCATCTTTTAGCGCGGCGAATATTACCTCCCCGGGGCGATGGCGGAACCCCGGGGTGTCGCAGGGGGTTTCGGGTGGGAAGATGGTCTCTTCCACTATGGCCACTACACACCGGCCAGGCTTTATAGCTCGATAGGAGACGGCTAATTGCTTTGATTCGATTGCGCACGATTGTGTAATACACGTGTTTGTGTGTGCGCGTGTGTGTGTGTGTCTGTGCGAGCGGACTGTGTGTGTGTTGGTGGATGCAGTTGCAGTTTTGCGGGAACGTCAGCGGCCCATTGCAGCGGAATTGCATCAACGTGGCAAATGATTGGTTGCTTACGCGTCTCCCTCGCTTCTGGACGCTTCAAGGCGGGACTTTTTTTGCTGCCACTGGGACTTTTTAATAAAGCTCCAAAGGTGTTATCTTTTGTTTTAAAGGTTTAATTTCCATAGTTTGCAACATTGCGAACACGATTAATTTTTATTGAGCAGTTTGTTTGATTTGTCAAGGCATAAATCAGCAGCTGAAGAAAATTCGTGAGCTTGATATCATGCAAGCCTTCATTAAATCGACGAACTTGTTTCTAACTTACTCTACACTATGTGAAATATCAAATAATTCACTATTTTCTCGTCCAATTCAGCAGCCTAATTACCCTTCAAAACAATATTAAAATAAAGAAAGTCGACACAAATGTCAACAAAAAACGAGTTTTGACTTTTTATTTGTAACTCTCTTACCAATTTCAGCAATATTTCAATGAAATATTATTCTGATGCAAATGAAAAATACGACAGCTGTTGAAGCACATCTCGCAAGCAGTGAATAATGCTTTTCACATTAAAAACTGACTCATCAAAACCTGTCATCCTGCCAGCAAAACTAATATTAAAAACAAAGTTGGTGAAATTGTTTGAAAATAAAATAATTTCACTCGACTTAAACGAGAGCAGGGGTTGAGGATTATTATTACACAATTCAATTGACGGTTTATTTTTCTTCATAATTTTTTTCTCTTGTAATGACAGTAGTTGTATGGCAGTTTTGTATGTTTTGTATTAATTGCGTGTAAAAAACTACATAAGCTTGCTAGGTAGCTCCAAGGCGCTAACTTATAACTTTATTTATTTATTTATTTATTTATTTATTTAGATACTAAAAAAAATTATGTTATTTTTTTTTATTTTGATCAGTGAACCATCCGACCGGGAAATGTTTAATTTTTCTATTGTTTAAATTCTTTCAATCATAATTTGTAATCATAACAAATATGATATTGCCGGTCTGGTGGTACAATCGTCAACTCGTACGACGTAACAACATGCCCGTCATGGGTTCAGGTCCCGAATAGACCGTGCCCCCATACATAGGACTGACTATCGTGCTATGGTAACATTAAGTCACTGAAAGCCAAGCCACCCACTTCACTAGTGGGTACTAGGCAGGCCTTGACCGACAGCGGTTGTTGTGCCAAAGAAAAAAAAACAACAAATTTATTATTTTCAAAATATGATAAGTATATTTTTGAATAGAAAAAATACTACATTTAGCAAAAAACATAAAAAAAAACACTAAACAAGCCCGTTAAGGGGTATGCTTTATTTATACCATATTCTTATGATTTAAAAAAAAAGATTGCCAACATATAAAAAAGTTTGTAATTTATTAATACTGCATCAACACTAATCGTTTATAGTTTAAGCGAGTACACAGTGAAACACAAATTACACGCTAACAAGAGAGGAGCATTTTTTTTTCTCTCGTCCGCGAGCGACTAATCATACAGACCCCGGGCAAAGTGGTCAATTCATCGGGCGCAAAACGATCAATGAATGAACGATGAATAATTATCTCTCTCCACATCCACCATGCCATCATGCTCCCTCACTTGCATATGCATGTGGAAACATCCGGAAAGCATGGGAGAGAGAGAGAGGAAAAATAGCCCCTTTTCCTGTACCTTGTTTGATAATATTCATGAAATCAGAATTAATTACCGAACGAACAGCAGGGCCGATTAAATCATCCCGACGTTCTAGGGCTTTTTAAACACTCTTCACACACGTCAACACAAACACACACACACACACACACACACACCGCTCCTTCTCAACTCCTTTTACATCCATCCTACCCCTCAGCCCCCTCATGCAGGTCGTTGTATCATCAATTGTCTTAGCTTGCTGCGATTGCGTAACTACGGCAACTCGCGTCACACGGCGGCATACCCTGAGGGAGAACCCTCCCCAACCTCCATGTTATCCCAAAGCATCACAACAGCTTCCCCACATTCGACGCGAGATTGACGCGACGGTGAAAAATGGCGTTCTGCTTTTTTTTTCATCATAAAACCGATTACAACATAACGAATAGTTAATGCATTACTAATATAAATTGATCAATAAATCGCATTTTATTATTCAAGGGGGAAAATGAGCACATTTTCTTACCTTCTAAATTTTTGTTTTCGTTTTCCTTTTCTTTTCTTTTTTCCACGGAAAATACAAACAAACAGGGCAAGGATGTGTAGCACGGTACAAGGGACGCCAATCCGTTAACACCTTCTTCAGTAACACGTGCTGGTGTTGCTGCTGCTGCTATGCTTTCTCGCTGAAATCGTACACACACTGGATCGGGCAGGGTTCGCGTTCAAACTGTTTCATTCCGGCGACAATTTTCCCGCCGCTCATGGCCAACTGTTGGCGTTGGGCGTTTTGCGCTGATTAATGTTGAACTACGGTGCACAAACAAATCACACTCGTTGATTGCGGGCGGGAGAAGGGAACAATTTTCCACCTACAATACAAATTCATAACACTTTTCTCACTTTTTTCACCCACTCACCATCGCATCGTTGGCTGATAGGCGCGCTTCGTTGTTAATTTTCTTTTCTTTTATTTTGTACATTCACTCACACTGGCGATTTTCATTTGTTTTTTTTTCGTCTCCAATCAGATGCAAACTCAAACAGATGGACAAAAACACACTAAAAATGAAGGAGATAAAAACAATTGGTCACGCTTGATCGATTTCCGTGTCGTTTGATTTCACTTTTCAACAAACTTTTCTTGCTATTCGCCGTCGCCAGACTTGGTTGTTATGGCCAAAGCCCGACCCCGAGCAGAACTGATAAACAGCGATCCGTAAAGTTTTGTTTGCTGCGGCACGGTTCGTTTCCTTCGTTTTTTTTTTTAATTTGGTATTCAACTTCTTTAACACAGCTCTCAACACTTTTGCAAACATAAACAATTAATTAAACACCACGTGTTCGGTGACACGGAAATGGGCAATAAGGAAACAAAACACAAACAAAAAACCGCACGAAAGAGAACGGTAAGGGAAATGGGAAAATGCTCCCTCACACACACACACACACACACACACACACACACAAGCCAAATTCTGCAACACAAAAATATCACACGATCAGTCAGTCCAGCCCAATGCACAGCACAGCAGATTGTGCAGCAGAATGTGTAGACGCACGAGGGCCTCGGAGTGAGCTCAAGTTCAAGTTCCGTGTCCGATTGCCCAAGCTGCCAGGGACGGGCTCATAGCGGCGGGGGGCTCTTGGAATCAGGTTAATGTCAATGCGCACCGACTGCGCCAGTGTGCTAGTAGAGCAGTGTGCTGTTCACAAACACACAGTACCGCTGGCACGCTAATCCAGCCTCGTCAACCAGCCGCTGGCATCGACGATCAAGCCACACGCACCCGGAGTTTCGCGTTTCGCCGCGTTAGCACCGCCGCCACGGTAGTACTGACTGGTGCTGGTGGCTTTTTATCACTTCCTACGGAACGGTAGAGCGGAGCGGAGTGGACACCAATCCAGCCAAAGGGCTCACACACACACGCGCGCGCACACACTCGCACACATCGCTATCAAGCTCCTCTCGGGCTACGAGGAAGGGCGACTGCATCAAATAGGGAGGTCAATCGTGGCGATGCACATGGGCCGTCTATCTCTCTCTCTCTTTCTCTGTCTCGATCGTGAACGGGAAGCTGGGGCAAAATGGCTACTTTGTAGAGTAGTAACGCGTGTAGTGTCTCCTGATAAAGTAAGTATACCGAAGGCACGTTCCTACAGCGAGGAGGTGTTGCGATTCGAATAAAATGGTTTGATTTGAGAGTAGGAGCGAAGCAATAGATTGAACAGGACTTTGAAACGGTGGAGTTTTTAAAACATAAGTTTTTAAAGGAAATTATCATTTGACATTTGA
Source organism: Anopheles coluzzii (assembly GCF_943734685.1). NCBI lineage: Eukaryota > Metazoa > Arthropoda > Insecta > Diptera > Culicidae > Anopheles > Anopheles coluzzii. The sequence continues at coordinate 95,153,890 of NC_064670.1, read as the reverse complement.
CGCTAAATGTCGCCATACCCTTGAAAGCCCATCCAAGTTTATTGCTGATTACTGCATTTGTTAGTGTAAAAAGGCTCTTGATCGCGAATTAGAAGCACGAGGTACTCTTAAAGTGGAATCGGTGAACCGTGCAGTGCATTTCTAAATTGCATCCTTATGACCTCAGCATCGACGTTCCAGATCTGTTAGCACGATTAAGTGTAAATACTCCAACTAGGATTCTTAGACACAATGAACATTTAAGTATCGACCGTAGGAGGCGACTTTATAGGTATAACGAACCTTTTTTGTATTTGTCTAGCAGTTTTAGTTTCGTCCTATTCATACTTTGACTGTAATATTTCGATCGATACGTTTAAACATCATCTATTACATTTGTGTAAGACTCTTGCCCCCAATTAATGTTAGATCGTTAAGTAGCACATAGTGTTAAGATAGTTGGTTTAAGTTGCTTAGGCCACTGCGAAGGCCATGCAAATATTTCAATAAATAAATAAATAAATAAATAATCGAGTAATAAACGATCCTTACTCTCATTTCAAAATGTTTCATATCCTCTTTTGTTCTTGAGCTGTTGCTTTGCTTTCTTTCGATAGTTTGCAGCATTTTTTTTTAATTGTATTTAAATATTTGACTCAATTTTTAGCATCATAGGTAGTTTATTAAACCTTAATAGCTGGCAAGTTGAACAAAAATCAAATAATGTCAAAATAACAACGTTTCAAACAGAAACTCCACATGACTAAAATATAGGAAAACAGCAGACGTTTTAGACATTAAAAAAGTACAGCATTTTGTCAAAAAAGGTAAGCAAAAAACTTGTTTAGTATTAGTTTTGTTTAGTTAAGAGCCATCGGATGAAGAAATCCTCCTCTGCTATGAGGTGTAACTTGCATACCTCACGCTTAAAGGAACATTGCTTAGCTTTTGAACAAAATTCATATCTTGAAAGCTCATCGTAAGAGCTATAAATGACAAATTAATAAGAATTAATATGAATTATCATTCAATACAGGTGAAGTTGTGGGATAGTTAAATGGTTTTGTCCGTTATTAATTTCTTAATTGCTGCTGAAGAATGCAGACGCGCTGTTGTTGTTGTTGTTTGAATAGTTTATAGAGGCTTTGGCTCCAACGGAGTTCTTTCGCCTCTTGCAGACGCGCTGTACAACCTTAGACAAAGCTTTACAAAACCGACAATATGAGCAGAAGTATTGTATGGAGTTTGCGATCTGAATTCAAATTTAAATTATTTGCAAACTATTATTGACACAAATTATGCTCGGTGGGTTCAGAACAATAAAGTCCGGGAGTTCAACTTTTGGGCGTAATTATTCTGAACTAACAATCTAACTGTAACGTATATCTATAGCCCCAGATGAGTAGAAGATGCTATCAACACTGAGTATTTACAAAATAAAATGAAATTCGGATCAAAAACTAATAGAAATGCAAAAGCATTCTTCACACAATATTGTGCACTGCCGCGAGCAAAACTCCGTTGACCTACAGTCTGAGTAAACATCAGCCAATAGTCAAACAAAAACCGCGATAGAGACTCAACCGTACCCCTGGCTCTCGCTCGGTTCTCTCGGTGCAGCTGCAATAGTGCAATAGTGCAATCGTTGTGGCATTAGAAACACGCTACACGCGCTATATTATCGCAAACCGAGGCCCCACACAAACCCCTCCCGCACCCACCGAAGTGCTTCTTCTATCTCGCTCTCTCACTAGCGTCACAACCACTATCAAACCACTGCCTCATAGATCCCGCGCGAACGGCTTGCGCGCCGTCGGTTTTCGCTAGAAACGTTAACTATCGCCGAAGGTCGCACATCGTCACCCGTCGCCCTTCCCCAGTCACGGACAAACTCGCGGTGTGATGCAGTGCGGTGCAGCAAACAGCAAGCAAAACTGTAAAACATGCACATGCACAAGGCACCGTCGGGGAACGGGCGGGTTTTTTTGTTAGATTTTACGGGAAGATCGGGTTGCAAACGTACCTACGTATGACGTGCGCGCATCGCGATCGCGTACTGGAGAGAGCCTACTCAAAATCCAAACAAATCAACCGCAATAATATTTGCAAACGTTCTGAATTGGGCGCCTCCTTCGTTGGGAGGGGAAGTGGAGGGGTGGGATCATAAAGCCACTTGCGTAAAGTGAAAAAAACCGTACATTCATTTCCGGTTTTGATAGTGGGTTGTTTTTTTTCTAATTTCTCTTTCTCTCTCTCTCTCCTTGCAATGCAACTCGAAATGCAGTTCCCACAACCACTTCCCCCACAACCCTTAATCCCCTCTCCGCCCATCCACTCAGGGGCAAGTTGTTTTGATCGGGCTCGTCGAAGGCCAACGCTTCAATAGCGGTCGCGCGTGTGCCATTATGGTCCGGTGACGGTTAGATAAAAATGACAAACATTCCGCAAAGCCCATCCCGCACACCGTGTATCGAGCGAACGTGGCACGGGCACGACAATTATCGGCACTGCAGCTGCATATACAGTGTAACACACGCCGTTAGTGAGGGTGGGAGTGGAGAGGTTGGCCTATTACCGGTACTTATAGCCGTATGACGCATTGCTGCTCTTACCGTGCCGCTTTACTGTGCGGTGTCAGTGTCAAGTTTGCTGAATGGCCGTAACCTTTCACCAATTGCAACTATGTCCAGCAGAGCAGAGTGTACCAGTTCAGGGTGTTTGACCGGTCCGAAAGACGTTGCACTGACCTCGATTAGCTTCACGACGGGATATCACTTCCTATCGCTCTCGGTTTGATTGCAACTTCTACTTTCTCATTCTTTGCTGAATTGCTCTCTGATTGACTAGGACGTCGCGAAATATGTTCCCTCTTAGCATCTAGGTCATTTTTATTGAGTTTTGAATCTTGAAGTTACTTAATCACACACTTAAACCTGCAGACATGGCTTTTGCTCTTTGGCTTCCAGTTTTTCATTCGTCGTTGCAAAACCGGTACCGCCCTATGGGGGTTGAAGGGTAGATTATTAAAATTGAATTGCTAATACAATTTCTGCCGAACCAGCTTACCCGCTGTAGTGGTATAATATCCGACTCCGAGAGCTTTTCATTCGTCAGCGGGTGGATCATGTCCTTTTTGATGATTTTTTCAATACACTCTATCGTAACGACGTCTCCGCTAGGGACAATCAGCAAGGAAAAGATTACTTTACCTAATTTGATACAAATTTAATCATCCGCTAACACTTACGTCGGTTTCAGCACTGCGCACGGTACGGAATTGCTCAGGATATCATGCGTCACCGCACACATGTACCGGTTTTCCTTCGCAATCAGTGACTTCTTGTCGGCCGGATCCTTCACCAGCGTAAACTTCACCTCGATCAGATCCTTCGCCTTGAGCGGTTTGTTCGACACGGGACAGTAGATCTTGCTGTCCGGCTTTTCGATGCGCGACACCTTGGCGGCCGGCGTCTGCGACGGTACCCAGAAGCTGGGCAGCTCCTTACGCTTGCCGAGCGACACGTTCGAGATGGCGCCACTCGTGCTGGGCTGTTCTGCTGGAGGGCGGGAAACAAAAAGAAGAAAGGTTGGGATAATAACGAAAAACGAACCACAAATGCTCCATTACCATTCAGTGTGACTGCTTTGTTGCTGACGATGTTCTTCTCGGTGGAAATGAATTTATCCAGCTTCTTCTGGAGCTCCGCGTTCGCTTTTGCCGCATCCTCCTCCTCGTCCTGCTTCATCTGCTTCTCGTACTCCTTCATCTTCCGGCTGTACTCGTTCTTCTTCGAGATGATGTACGTCAGGATCGCTTCCTTGTCGAACAGATAGCCATCTTTACTGCAAAAGAAAGGAACTATTACCGTGAAGAAAACGATTTCCACCATTTTTAAAGAATACGCACGTTATTACTGGATTCCGACACGGCTGTAAGGTGAGGGAGCAGCAGTCGAAGCTCTTGACCGAATCTTTCCCGATGCGACGGGACGTTGTGCCGAAGCCCGAGTTGGCCGCATCCTTCTTCTTCTCGTGGTACGTGTAAACGGCCCCGGCAGTACAATTTCTAGCGTGGCGGGTCATAATTTAACTAGCTTTTCTTAATAAAATTTCACGAAACAGTAATGAGTGCGCCCGTTTGTTTACGTTTTTCCTTTCAACAACACAACAAACCATGGACAGCTGTCAAACGACGGGACAGTGTTGCCATCTCAATTGAAGTTTAGATCGGTTTGAAACAGCAAGGGTGTGTGCTACTGGAAGAATCGATTTTGAAAATAACGGATTTGTTAACGAATAAAAATCATTAAAAGCTGTTATTTTTTTAATAATTGGTGCAAAATAGTGTAACCATTTCATCATAAAATAAGAAATAAAAATGAAAATTTTTAAATTAATGTATATTCAATCAATGTACATATAAGTTTGCGTATGATTACATCCCTTTCCTCGTTTACAGCTTTAAAAACGGTAACAACCCTTTTCAAAAGGATACGTTTCTTTTTCTATTTGGGAGTGAGTCCTGTGAAAGACGAATTAAAGCAAAAGGGGGAATTCGCAAACCTACTTCAGCCTCTTCAACGTGGCCACAAGAAAGAAGCAGTGTAAAAAAAGGTGGAATTTCCCTTTCTTTCGTTTGCAAATTCTTGACGTCCTGCTGCGCTGTTTTGCTTACTGTTTGCTTGCTTGCAGATCGGCGCAGTCTAAATCGTTCCCGCATTGCGTGTTCATTTTCTAAGCGAAAATCTGAAATCAGTGCACAAATCATCTTTATGAAGAAAACGTTCAAAAACCTAGAATTGAATTGTGCAAAATGTAAGTGATGTGTTTAACAAGGATTTACTTTCTATAATTGCCAGCTATCCACTTGCCGGCGTAATTCGGAGCAATCGCTCCAACTCCACACGACGGCTGTCAGCTCAAAAAACTCACTTCCGAAACCAATTGATACACAATAGCTCCCTCCCGAATGATAAGAAATGATTGGAACCGAGATTCATCCCACCCTCGTCCGCTCGTTCTCGTCCTCCTCGGCTGCCCGGCGAAGGAATCAACCACATGCTGCGTTTGCCCGCAGCATTAATCGGTAGCATAACTCATTCAACCTTAACCAATTCACCCGACCCTGCTCAAGGCAAGACGCGGTCCCTCAAGAGAGCGCGCGAAGCGAGCAATGATGCTCGCAATCTTCGACCAGTCTATCGGCATACGACGACGAACCGGAGAGCGATCCTCTGGAAGGCGCGCACATCCTACCAGTATCACGCTGTCGCTTCTCGGAGGCGGATCTCGACGGGATCGTTTCGCACCAGCGTCGTGTGCGCGTGAACCAATCTCCCCAGTGAACGCCATCCTACCAGAGCCGGCTTATCATTTTGTGGTGCATTGATACTACCAAAGCAGGGTTTGTGTTTCTTCTCGTTCTCCGTACCATCATCATCATCATCATCATTAAAAGGTGAATTACAGAAACTGTGCAGGTGAATAGACCCGGGGGCGGCTCCAATTATTCCCCGATTACTAGAACCATTCAACGCACCGCGTTTTGAAGGTTAGCTTGTTGAACATGGCCAGCACTTCGGTGCACAGTGACGCAGTGCTTGATGAAAGTGTTATCAGTGCTCAATTTCGGAAAAGGGAGGACAAACAATCCGTTTGGCGAGCAGCGATTATTTGGGCGGCTGCAGGTTAATAGGGGTCGCGAATGTGCGTGTCTGATTTTGTGCTCTGGTTTCTGTTTGAGGCGGAGGCGCGCGAATCACAGCGACAGAACAACCAACTATCCAAGGAGCTTAGCAGCAGCAGGCTAGTTAACGTGTTGCCTCCCGCCTGCTTTGATGAAAGTGTCAATAGAAACGGAAGTGTCAATTGTTGGTGAAAAGAAACCGATTAACAAGCCGGAGAGCCGGAATATCTCACCGAGAACACACGGAGAGATGTACAGTGCGAGAGAGATGGACTCCAATTTAATCCCATTACGATGGAACTCCCCCGTTGGCGACGTGGATACGATCGCACGTTTTAGCACGTGGTCCGGGGACCTTACTAGCAAATCTCGTGTAGTACTACTGGTGCCACAGTTCCATGCTATGGCCCGCTGGACATTCAATTATATTCGATTTTACCACCCTTCGTTCCTCACCTTCCGTAGATATCGCTGGTGCGTAGTAGTCATCAAACAAATTGTCCGCCAATATGTGTGCGTACGAGTTCGGTTTGGTTGCCGTCATCGCGGTACAGTAGGCGGGCGCTGTATCGTGCTAATGGGCCTCGCCACCAACTATAACGACCCTTTCCCAATCACCCCTCAAAGCAAGCTTTGTTTAGTAGCTTTCATTGATCCATCCCGCAGGAGGGTGGCGTTTGACAAGTTTTCGCACGCTCTATACCCTATGCACCCCGCGAACCACACCGAATCGATTGATGGTGTCAATTTGGATGGTAAATTAATGATGTATTGCCCCAACCACCATCCGTAGAGTGCAGTGTGGGGGCAACCGCCTTTTCTTCTGGGGAGCCACACGAGCAAACCCCCAGTATCTTTCGGGTTCACCAAGTTGTACCACCAACACCTCACTCGTGTTGGCAAACGTTTTGGTGCTGATAATCAGTAAAACCAATATTTTGTGTACTCGGGGCGTTGTCCTATTTATAAGTGCCTAACGGCATCGACAAGAGACATGCTGATGGCTTGTGGCATTTCTTCGTTCACTTAGGCGAGCACTGAGGGGGAAAATTAGCAGCTTCCGTCAAAGCAGACACAATTAAGCTTCAGCGGCTATGCGTGCGATCTCATGATCAGGCCGTGATCTTGAGTTGGAGATGTGGCGGTTTGGGGATTATTGCAGCACCATCTAAGTGATGCTGACAATTGCGGCATCAGATCGCTGGATCACGCTTTGCTAAAGCCAAACTCTTTAGTGGTGGACAAACATCGCGCTCGAGTTTGATAATGGATACGGCAAACGGCACACCTGCTTGAGGAGGATCCATTCATGGAATGTTAATACTGTGCACGCTCTCTTTGGACAAGGCGTCAGAGTTGGATCGAATGGCCGGGAACACGTCACGCGTCACATTGAGCGTGGTATGAGCCTATTACGCAGATAAGACGCATAGTACGCGTCATAAGTCGTACTATCAAGAGGTAGTACTGATCATGGAAAGATAGCAACTCATAAATCGACCATCAATCAGACGATCGATAGGAAAGGCAACGTACTCGATGGGAGAAGATTATCTTCCCGAGGATTAGTTGCGATGCGATAGCTGTCGCAGAGGGCTGACCCTCTAGGTTCGTGTCTGCATCCTTCCTTCTTCCAGAATCGTTCCTCTCTCGCACTGTGCCTTTCGTTAGTGCCAGTGAAATACGTCGCACCGGGACTCCTAGATGCCCTTATCGGTTCGATGATTAGCTATTGGCTAATGACACCCCGCCATGCCGGGTGCAGCAGCAGTTGGTATAGTTTCCCGCACCTGAAGTACGACACGCAGAGAGGAGAGAAGTCTCGCAAGCGATAAGATAATTCCGTTGATGGACTCATCACCATCAGCAGCACGTCTCTTGTTGTCAACGCGCATCCGCGCAGTAGTTCGATGTTAGGGCAATCATTCACAACTCTCTAAAACCCGTGCTAGGAGTTCACTCCAACCAACTTGAACAATGCATAATTTTAGCGACATCACCGCGAGATAGTGATAACATGCAGCCGGCTCTCGTTCCTTCTCTTGCAGATACACACGCCCCGACCACGAGGGACGCGCGTCATGTGTGCCAAACCATCTGGCCTGTCCAGCAGCCCTTCGTAGTCTCCCTCCCCGTGTTCGGGTAGTGTGTTCGGAACTTTCATACTGCCCAGCCTGATTGCAGCAGGCAGTTCTTATCAAATCCGTCCTCAGACGGTACAGAGTGAAAGTGGTCCTCGGACAGTGTGCAGCAGAGCAGCAGCAGCAGCAGCAGCAACAGCATCATCATGACGGTCGCAGCATCAGAACCAAAGACGGGCGGTGGCGGCGGCCTGAAGCGCGAGATGGGCCTTATGTCGGCGATTAACGTGATCATCAGTGTGATGATCGGTTCCGGCATCTTCGTGTCACCGACCGCGGCCCTGCGCTACTCCGGCAGCGTCGGCTTCTGTCTGGTCGTGTGGACCGTCTGTGGTGGAATCTCGCTGCTCGGTGCACTGTGCTTCGCAGAGCTCGGTACGGTCGTGCCACGGTCCGGTGCCGAATATGCCTATCTAATCGAGGCTTTCAAAAAGTCGCACTCCTTCTGGGGCCCGCTGCCGTCCTTCATATGCGCGTGGGTATACGTGATGATCCTGCGGCCGGCCGAGATTGCCGTCATCATACTGACATTCGCCGAGTACTCGATACTGCCCTTCCGGCATCTGCTCGGGCTGGAGTACATGGCGGCGGACGATCTGCATCTGCTTATCAAGCTGATAGGCATCTTGGGGTTAGGTAATGGCGAATGGTGGCGCCCCCGTGAAAAAACGTTTTGCTTTAAATTCTTCGTTTGTTCTGCAGGCATTATCACATACATCAATCTCAGCAGCGTGAAGCTGTACGTCACCATCAACAACGTGTTCGGGTTCTGCAAGGTGTTTGCCTGTTTGGTGGTCATCTTTGGCGGCGTGTACCAGCTGGCGATTGGCAATACGGAAAATTTGGCCGGCGGGTTCGAGGGCACCAACACCAGCCCGGGCCACATCGCGCTCGCCTTCTACAATGGGCTGTGGGCGTACGACGGCTGGTCAAGCGTGACGACCATCACGGAGGAGATCAAGAAGCCGGAGGTGTAAGTATAGCGGCTTGTTTCTGCCCCTCGCAGCCCGACTTATTATTGGCTTCTTTCTCGGTTTGAATTTCGATCAACCCACAAGGAACATTCCCCGCTCGATCATGATCGCCGTACCGATCATCACCGGACTGTACGTGTTCATGAACCTGGCCTACATGACCGTCCTCTCGATGGGTGAGATGATCGCCTCGGAAGCGGTCGGTATCGATTTCGGCGACCGTGCGCTCGGTTCGTTTTCGTTTCTGATTCCGCTCGGCGTTGCGCTGGCTACGTTCGGTTGCGCCCTCAGTATTCAGTTTGGCGTGACGCGTCTCTGCTACGTCGCCAGCCAGGAGGGACAGATGCTGGAACCGCTCTCATACATTCACGTGCGCCGTGCTACACCCGCTCCGGCCGTCGCAATGCAGGGTATACTGGCGCTCGCGTTCATACTGGTCGGCAACATTGAGACGCTGATCGAGTTCGCGTCGTTTTTGATCTGGTTCTTTTACGGAGCAGCCGTCGTTGCGCTGCTGGCCCTGCGCCGCACCCAGCCGGACGTGCACCGGCCGTACAAGGTGCCGCTGATCGTGCCATACATTACGCTGGCGGTGTCGATCTTCCTCTCGATCGTGCCGGTGATTAGTGATCCGTCGCCGAAGTACCTGTTTGCGGTGGCGTTCATCTTGAGCGGCGTGCTGGTTTACACACCGTTCGTGTACTACAAAGTGCGACCCAGATGGATCAGTAAGTAATCAGCCGGCAGCAACCGTTGTTGCAAATCGGTCAAGCTTACTTACAAATGTCATCTCCTCTCTTTTATACTTACAGACAAACTCACCTTTCTCATTCAAGTGCTCTTCGAAGTTGTTCCATCATCTAGCAAGTTAGACTAGCAGCAACGATTCAGTAGTTTGTGGTTAAAAATAAAATGGTTACTATTTTCTAATATGATGATGTTATGCAGCTGCTTTGTGGAAGAAACGATGACAATCTTATTACCAAACGTGCACTATAGTCTTTCTAGAGACTACCACTTCAGGCTTGCATTAACAAAATGAGTTTTTCTGCAATTCGCTATGATGCATTGCTCGGTATGCGCAGTTCTCACGTTCACTCTCTTGGATATATGTGACGTCTAAGCATTCAGATGTCGTTGAACAATAAAGTAAAAGGACTTTTGAACGCTGGAGTATTATCGGCATCTTAAGGTACATTTAGTGACATTTAAGGACATTTAGTTTTGGCGCGTGTGTGGCGATAACCCCGCAGTGATCTGCATACAATACCCCAGTGACAATACTATTAAGTTTGTGGTCGGCAGGGCTCCGAGACAGCGCGCCAATAACTTGGGCCACACTGCAATGAATGGGGGAAGGTGGTCCACAAGATTCTTCGACAAGCATTTGTTCGTAGAAATCTTGAAGGACCAGGACATTTTGGGCACATTGCTTCGGCAAAGGAGCTGACCCAGGCCATCACGGTGGCCTGCGACGGTACCATGCCTAAGCAACCCCCAAGGCGACAGGGCCGGCGTCCAGTTTATTGGTGGACGTCCGAGATTGAGCGGTTGCCCAGCCATTTTCACGGTATAAAACAGCGATTCAACAGGGCCCGGACAGAGGAGCAGCGCGAGGAAAAGCGTCAAATGAAGTCGAACGCGCGCGCTGCCCTGGAACGGGCCATTAAGCTCAGCAAGGACCAAAACAAGCAGGATCTGCCGGAACAATTGGAACCGCACGGCTTTGGCCCTGCGTACCAAATCCGCCAGCAGCAGTGGGAGGGCACTCGGGTTCCGATGGAACGGAATGCTACAAAGCTCCAATACATCGTGAATGAGCTCTTTCCCGAGCGTCGACTCGGTAAAAGTAAAAGTACTCTTGGTAAAAATATTTTTTTGAATAACATTTAATTATTATAAAAATTCGTTTTCCAGCACTAGGCGAATTGATGAAAAGAAGACAGTTTCCGAAGGGTTTACCGGCTAATGTCCTGATCTACGGAAGAAATTAAATACTTCTGGAGATGTAATTTTGGAGGAGGATCTCTAATGGTTTAGTTAGGTTTTTGAGCTAAAGGAAAGCTTAATGTGACATTCACATATTGTAAAATGAATTCGAAAGATTATACCTTCTGCCCGTATTCCGAATCTAAACTCGGTGGAAAATATATGGAGAATCATTTACGGATCTACGGATCTAGCTGAGTTTAGTGTTTCGGAGCCGTTTTGGAAGCGTCCAAAGATTTTGAAATGGAAATTCTAAAGAACTTGGTCGGCAGTATTCTAATAATGATTTCCAGATATTCGAGCGTGTTGGAGGAGTGATGAGGACTGAAATGATTATTGAAAAACAAAATGTATTAAGAAAGATGCTATGAACAACAACATTTTTAATGTAATTGGAGGTGCACAAAATGCAAAAAAATAATAATTAGCAAGATATAAATTTTTTATAAAAAGATCAGGAAAATCAAGCAAAATCAACCCTCTATCATAATGTAGTAAACTGTTGCTATAGAAACTGGATGGTGAACCTGTGATCGATTGGGTTGAAAGTTACTCTATACAGCAGAACTCCGGGGATCTGTAACCCCGTTCCTACAAAAAATAAACGGAAACTACATCTTAATTTCGGAAAGATTGCCCACCACCCAACACACCTCAATTGGCATGAATTTATCTTTATTGTGCATTCAAAATAATCATCACTCCATTCCGCTACTTCCTTCAATCAGAGGGACGGTTGTACCGTTCTGGGGGGGAGTTACAGAATTATTTCGCTTTACAATGTGAGATAAAGTTCAAGATTTGTTGCTTTCTTGTATTTTTTTGCACTTGCATTATTATTTTGTTATTCAATGTAATTATTTTGAATAATTCACAGTAATGTGTGTTTTTTTTTCTCTTCATCTTTTGTTATATAGAAAACAGCTTAAAGGGAAGGGGGAAAAATACCATATTTCCACGATGAAACAATACACCATTGATGCACGAAAAATGCACACTAATCTACCGGATACATACATGTATATGCGCTACTTGTTTTTTTTTTTACTTCTTTTGTTTCCTGTTGCACTTTTGTTTTGGTTGTCACTTGTTTTGTTTTTGCTTTTTTTCACTAACAAACTTCCGTAAAGTTGTGTGCCAAAGTGTGTATGTTTTGTTAAAATAGTCTCTACTAGACCGTTTTATATAAAGAGATACAATAATAATCGTTGACATATTCTGTTTATGAAGAGTGTGTGTTGTGTGTTTGAACCATCGTTTGCTGGTTAAGATTTGGCTAAATCGTACCACCCTTTCCACCTTTCACGCGCATATATGCACACACACACACGTACAACAAACGGTTGTTTGAATAACTCTTTGAATTATTCTACTCTTGCTGTGTATATGCTGCTGTGGCGTGTGGCGGGAATGGGCGGTGGTACACTTGAATGGTTCTATGTTGTTCTTCAGTTTTACTCTTTACTCATATATACATTTTAAAATTTGTCACCTTGGCTTTGCTGCGCTATTCTGTTGCTCTATGATGGTGGTGGTAGTAAGGTTGCGAGAGAGAAAATGTTGCTGCAGTAAATGTTGACGGTTCCGCAACTTTGTTGTTTCTTTACACTGTATATTTCATATCGTAGTACACAATTCAAGATTTAGCGATTCTTGGTAGAGTTCACATAAATTTCTTCGAAATTCACTACGAAGCACTTCCGAACCCAAAAAAGAAATCCTACACTGCACAGCCGGCAGACCGGGAGAGAGATGCACCTAACCAGAACGGGTGCCATATACTCTCCGCCCACTGCACCTGCTGTGTTGGCGTTGGCGCCAGAGGTTGGAAGTGCATTATTGTTTTTTTCTTTTAGTGCATTTTTTGTATCCTTCCTTCCTCAGAGTGCAACAACAAGCGTATCTAGTGATAAAATAATGGAATCATCTAAGGTGTGACCGCGAACGTTTTCCAGTGGGACACGTGGGGCGCGTACACAGGCGTTCGAATTTGGGAGTATGAAAATCAAATAAAACGGATTGAGCTTTTCGAGAGCTGCCGGAGCCGATGTGGTAGTGCGCCAAACTTTCATCCTGCCTTTCATCATGCCACTGGAAAAATGTTCACACCCATTGCGAATATAATAAGGTTAGATATTTTCGCACTGTGCTGTTGCTGTGTCGCGCGAAACGTTAATTGCTCTGCATTGGACGAAAGGTATAAATATATGAAAAATGCTCTAAAACCAATCAAAGCTGAAGAAACGAATAAAATATATCACGCAATATACTAAAAAGCTTGATCGCTTCATGCCCGTAAACTGCACGAAGCCGCCCCCCCTTGCGTGCGCGCAAAACCTTCGCACAAAAGCGGATCGGATGAACGCGTTTGCTTTTAACTAAATAACCGATGGGATAATGGAGACGCCTTTTCTTCGCCCTTGGTCAAGCAGCGAACGTGTTCGTGAGTTTACATGGTTGACGCCCAAATACATGTTTACGTTTTGCTGCGTTTGTTATTGTTAAAACTAATTTGAAATGAAATATGTGTTCATTCAAGTTCATATTAAGATTAAATTAAATCATACTACCCTAAGGTATATTAGTGGGATGAAAGTTGAAGTGTTCTAAGCTCTAAGGTGCTCCCCTCCGCTCCCTAACTCTCTTCCTCCTCCTCCTTAGTTGAGAACAACCTGGGGCGGCGGATAGGCGAACGCGGGTGTCGCTCCGTTCGCTGCGTACTGGTACGCGGCGGCGGCTACTGCTGCGGCCGCTGCCGAGGGAAGGGCGGAGGACTGTGATCGGGCGCTGTAACCGCCGCTGCCACCGTACAGGTCGCTGCCGGGCGCGGACTGTGGTTTGTAGGACGCGGCGGACGCACCGTACGCCGCGGCCGACGGATGCGCACCGGCCAGACCAGCTCCACCGACCGAGCCGGCGCCGGGGTATTTGCTCTGCTGCTGGTGGTAGCTGGTGGCGAATGCGGCCGCTGCCGCCGCAGCCGTCGCAGACGAGGGTGGTCCCGAGAAGCGGCTCTGACGCTGGCCTACCACGCCGGCGCCAACGCCCGGCGGCTTCGCACCCATGGCGGTGCTGGCCGCCAGTCCACCGAGCGTCTGGGGCGGCAGCCCGGCTCCCACGCCGTACATCGAGAGCCGATTGTCGCCGGCTGCGCGGGACGCTACACCGTACTTGTCACCGTCACTGCGGCCCATACCACCACCACCACCGTACTTGGGCGGTGCTCCACCGTCCCGCTGTCCACCGAATCGGCCACCGTCGTGACGCGGACCGCCACCGTAGGGACCGTCGCGCGGCGGACGATTCTGCTGGCCACCGAACCGGTGGTTGTTGTACCGCTGGCGGCCCTTGCCCATGCTTGGCTTGGCCAGCTCGACCAGGCGCGGATTGATTACCTGTGTGCGTGGCGGGAAAAGGTGGAAATAAAAAGAGTGTTACAAAACGGGCATGATGGAGTTTACACAAAGAAAAGGAAATCACAACCTACCTGATTTGCCTCGCGCAGCACGTTGATCAGGTCGTTCGCTTTGTTGGCATTCGAGTTGGTGAACAGGGTGTAGGCGGTGCCGGTATTGTTCGAGCGGCCCGTTCGACCAATCCGATGCACGTAATCTTCGGAATTCGACGGATAGTCGTAATTGATTACGAACTTTACGTCTTCCACATCTGCGGGCAGGCATGTGACACCACACGCACACACACACACACGCACGTCGTGCATACGAGTGTTGAAGGTGGGAGGTGTGGGTAGGAAGGTATGTGTTATTCGCTTATCGTATTTAGAGAAAAAGGTTCAAAAAGGTTCGCAGTACACTCTGACGAGAGTTTGGGGCGTATTATTGCCCTTACAAACAAACACACACACATATCGCAAAAGAGAATGGGGGGAAGGTGTTGTTGTGGGGAGGAAATATTTAAAGAGAGAGATTTAAACGCGCGCGCACACACGAGACCAAGGTGTGGGCAGTGTTTGTTCAAAATAATAATAATAATAATAATAAATTATTTAGAGCTGAAGGAGGTCAAAACTAAAAGCTCAGTGGCATTCTACATCACCGAAAAGTTCGGTTATTTGTGGAGAAACGTGGAATTATAAAAAATAGGGGTTTTTTGCCTGGTATTGAAGGGGAAACGAAAGATTGACCTCGTATAATAGCAGACGCGATACTTGGTGCAAATTGTTACAAATACGTCAAGGCTTTACGAAACAGTAGGACAGTGAAGGGGAACGAAGGGGGGGGGGGGAATGTTGAGGGTGGGGTGGGGTAGACTTGTTTCGAACATAATGTGGAAGTTAACGCGTGGGATAACATTATTCTTCAATTCTTTAACCAGATCTCACAAATCATCAATCGCAAACTGCATCAACCCTCAACCCCAACGCGGCCGGACGCGGTCTAATGTGGGGCGCTCCGGGCAGGAAGACACAAACAGGCGCAAACGATTAACCACAGATATTTCCTTAACAAAGTTCGATACAGAATATTGTTCTTTCTGTTGTTTTCCGTTTTGTTTTACTTTTTTTTTTGTCCAGATTCACTCTTGTTTAACGTAATTTTGAAAGTTTGTAATTATTTTTTTATAACGACGCTAACGTGAAAATTACTAATTACACCCCTTTTTTATAAAATACATGCAACAACTGCAGCCAAAGGTATCGATATGATCTTCTAATTTAAAGCGAAAGAAAAACGGCGGCGTTGTGTACATGGCAAATGTGCTCACAAAAAAGGGGTCTTGTGCTACGGAGATCGAACTTTTTTCTTTCCTTTTAAAAATGCTAATTTTACGGTCAAAATATCTGCGCTTTCATCCTTTACAAACGTTCACAAAAAACCGATTTCATCCTTTGTACAGTCAAACCAATGGCCCGGAGATCACACACTAAGAGATAGAGATAGAGAGCAAAAGCATTCTTCTGCAAGCTCTCACGTACATATTAGAATTTCGCATTGTTTAACGTTTCACACTCACTCGTAAGGAACTGCGTTACTGTTTTGTTGTGTTGCTTTTGTACACCACACAACAGACACCCACAGGCTAAAAGTGCATTCGGAGAGTCATTTTAGTGTGTGGTAGGAACAGAAAATACAATCAAAGCTGCACACAGATGTAGCCAACGGTCCATCATTCATCAAGCCCGAAGAAGATGGGGGAAGATTTTCTGCTGAACAGTCTACAGCCGGAAGGTTAAACTGATGGACAGAGTAAAAGCCTGATGTATCTGATATAGGGTTGAATCGCAACATGAATTATACATTTGTCGTGCAGAAACGGAACAACTCAAAAACGGGAAATCATAAACAGTGTTGGTTGTAAGCGTGTTGTTGCAAAATCATGTCTATATATACTCAGAATGAACCTCAGAATCAGATCCACCGTAACCGATACCGAATTTCTCCTCGGAGAAATCGGATATCTGCCAGTAGCAGTAGCAGCAGCCAGCCTATGTGTATGATAAATGAAGGTAGGACACCAAAGAGCAGCACTAATGGAACATTATGCTTACGCGTGTGTTATGATCGGAATGGCGGCTGTTTAACACATCTGTCCAGTTTAAATGGTGAAAAAAGCTTTTAAAACAACAACACTGGCGGACACGTCACAGCTTCTTCGGTGTGGCTTTGTGGCATTCAGTTATGGAGCCCACGCGCCCTCCTCTCCATAACCCATCGATATCACTTTGAAAAGCAAACGCAACCACAATCGAGCTGTATATTACTTAGGTGATAGAATCAGGGTGGACGTGAGTGGTTGCCAAGTCCTTGGTACGTGTGGGTGTGATGTACTGCATACTGCAGCAGTATAATATAAAACGGTAAGTGTATCGCTAAACGTTTTCCTGCAGAGTGGTTTCGGTTAGTTAAATGAGCCAGTCATAGAGCACCTTTCCTTTGGTCACCTTTTCCACCACACCTTGCGCGCAAGTCGGAATGGAGCGACGGCGGCACACGGCGACACAACAAGGCACGACGAAAGGAAACGTTATAACTTAACAATGAAGGAACCAAAAACAAACATTATTCTTAAACTAGGGAATAGAGAGCGCACCATCATATACAGTACAATTATATACGATAAATTCAACACGCTCTTGGCGAACGTTCTCTGTATAATAGGTCCAGTTTTTTTTAACAGTTTCCACCCGTACCCGTGTTTTAAAAGCAAAACTGAACCGGCGCCGTATTATAAGTGGGTCTTAAATAGCTAAATGAATTTTGTTTTAAAAAAACATGGCGCCAAGCAAAAAGCACACTGCTTGTTCAACTGCCTCCATATTTGTTCTGTGTTTCCGGCTGTGAGTAAGTAAACATTTGTCCATTTGGCGGTAGAAATGGGTAGTTAGTGCATCCCCCTCCGTGTCATATCCAACCGAAAGCTTCCCCAAACATGCAAACACACACAGTTCAGAAGCTCTTGTGGATGCGACGATGACGGATACCAACTAACGATTCCCTCCCTCCCCGGCCATATGATAAATTACTATTGTATTTTATATTTTTCCTGATATTCACGATAATGGAAATAAATGTATGTATGTTACCAATTTACTGCTTGCCCCTTCCGTTGTATGATTTTCATCCTACTCTGCGCGCTGGTGATTGAGTGAGCTGAAAGAAGTAAGAATCGTTGCACCGCCACATACTTACATACCCGATTCCCGGGAGAAAAATGTACCACCGCTACACTGACGCCGCTGTAAATTTTAATGTTACGTTATCGTGGATTGTGAATACAGGAAATACATAAAACCGGTTTTTTGGGGAATGCTTTTTGCTCGTTTACAGCATTACACTCTCACTCCGTTTTAACCATTCGATTCCGCTAGACAGCAATAGAAACAATCGGTTCAAACAAATACAGAAGAATATCCCTTTAAGCAGGTGTGACTTGCCGCTTGCGCTCTCAGAGAGCTCTCGGCCAGGCTTAGTATTATGGCTAAGGGTAGGTGAGTGTATGTGTATGTATTGCAGCGACATGCGCTACAACGGCTTATTATTTTGCTAGTTTATGAGCAGTCTCGCGTTGATATGTCTGTTTTGGCTCCACACATTATTATCTAACCATTTGGCACTCGCTTCTTAGGCTTAATGCGTTACTATATATCAAGATCTCGGCCAGTAATCAATTGACTGACAAGGTTTGGCATTCGCTTTTTCGTCCAAATCGACAAACACAAGCCCCAGAGGTAGGGGCGTTTCATCGATCCAGTTCAGTGTCTCTTTCGTAAGGCTTTTGGTCGATCGATGTAAGAGATTTAATAATAAGGGTTAAGAGCATTTTGTTTATCGTATTGCAGATGATGTAAGATTGCGCTAGAGAAAGTTCAATGCCTCCGGTGAAGGTGCATGAACAGCAGAATAACTATCCCAACAGTGAGTTAAAGAGAGAGAGAGAGCAAAGTCCGGAACGTATGAATAGTGTGTAAGGCGCGTGTGTAGATTTTACAAGAGACTGTATGCTTTTTTGAAGGATGATAAAGTGGTATTTAACATCTAATGGTAAATATTTAGACTGTCCCCTGTAGCGGTATGATGCAGCCCTGCAACACAACATCAAACTCTTTGACGGTTGCAATGCTTACAAAATATGCCAGAGCGGGCCAATCTCTACATTTACCGTTGGCAATGTTTGTTTCAGGGGGGGAGAGAGAGGGAGCGATTGCGTTCAAAGTCTGCCACACACTTCTGATCCTTGCTTCAAGGAGGATAGTATGGATGTACGGGAATCCTAGATAAACCGTGCCAGCAACTGGCGGAACGTAAACACTTACCCAAGCCGCGGGCAGCCACATCCGTGGCGACCAGGATGCCCTGGCGCCCGTTACGGAATGTGCTGAGCACGTAGTCACGCTCCTGCTGCGATTTGTCGCCGTGGATGGCCACCGCCCGCCACCCATTGCGGTTGACGATGCGCGTAATGTCGTCGACGCGCCGCTTCGTCTCGACGAAGATGATCGTCTTCGTGTCCGGCTCGGCCGAAATCTCCGTCAGCAGCTTCATCAGCTTCTGATCCTTCTCGTAGTCCTCGCACACATCCACGATCTGCAGGATGTTGTGGTTGGCGGACAGGTTCAGCGACCCGATGTTGATCTGTATGTAGTCGGCCAAAAACTCCTCCGCCAGATTGCGCACCTCCTTCGGCCAGGTCGCCGACCACATCAGCACCTGCCGGTCGGGGCGAATCTGGCCCATGATTTTGCGGATCTGCGGCTCGAAGCCCATGTCCAGCATGCGGTCGGCCTCGTCCAGCACCAGGTAGGTGCAGCGCCGCAAGTTCGTGATGCCGCGCTCGAGAAAATCAATCAGCCGCCCGGGGGTGGCAATCACGATCTCGGCACCCCGCTCCAGGTCCCGGATCTGCGGGCCCTTCGGGGCGCCGCCAAAAACGCACGTATTGTTGGCGCTGACGCGCGAACCAAAGTCCGTCGCGACCTGCTGAATCTGCTGCGCCAGCTCGCGGGTGGGCGCGAGAATCAGCGCAATCGGGCCGTCGCCGCGCCGTATCGTCGCCTGGTGCTGGATGTGCACCAGCGACGGCACCACGTAGGCCAGCGTCTTGCCGGACCCGGTCTGTGCAATACCCACCATGTCGCGACCGCTCAGCGCAATCGGCATGCCCTGGGCCTGGATGGCCGTCGGTTTAGCGAAGCCCTGGCGCTTCAGCTCCTCCATGATGTACACGGGCAGCCCGCCGTCCTCAAACTCCATGCTGGGGCGAGGCACGTCGCGGCCCTTCAGAGTGATCTGATGCTTGTCGAGGTAGCTGTCAATGTCGGACACGCTCAGGCCCATCAGGCCCGCCGACGGTTGGTAAAAGTTCTTCTCGAACGGCGTCAGATCCTCCGGCTCCCACTTCACGTTGCGGAGGTTCTTGCCATTTTGCGACTGGCGGTCGAACGACCCCCCGTTGCCGCCACCGTAACCGCCAGCTCCACCCTCGCGACGGAAACCACCGCCCATCGGACCTCCCGGACGACCGCCACCGTGCATTCCACCGCGTCCGAAACCATTACCAGGCTGTGGGCGATTTCCGTACCTGCGGAAGACAGAATAATCCGATTACAAAAGAGTCAAACGCAATGAGAAAAAAATACACGCACACACACACACACACACACACACACACACACACACACACAACTGCATTCTCAGTGCGCCGACTCATAATTGAAAAATCCATCATCCATGGTACTTGTATCGCCATGGCTGTAAGACGCGCTTTAATTTATGACGCAAAAAAATCAATAAAACATTTTCAGCCAAGTATATGCACTGTAATGGCTTTTCTGATGCCAGAGACACCGTTTAGCGTGCTCCAACAGCATTGGAAAACCGATTCCATCGCGTTACCTAACCTTTTCCGGCACTTGGGCGTACAATCCATAGCAACTGTGCGGAAACTAGGGCAGGTAATTGCAGAAGGAGAAATTTTCTATGGCTCTTTTCTATGGCCGCCATCTTGAATTTGCCCCTTTCGGAGCGCCAGCGGATGACGAAATTTTCAACCACAGTTTTCGGCCAGGAAAACATGTTTCCCGACCAAACTCGATATGATTACGAATAATAAGTGCTTTACTTACATTTTTAGTATATTTTGAGGGGGTTGCTGCAGATTACGAGGCAAAATCGGGAAAAATAAAGTTCACGGTGTGAATTGCACGACCTTCTCCGGTTTTGCTCACGAACACTCTGAAGCGCGTGTTGACATATGCAGTGTACAGTGCGTATCAAACTTGATTCTACATCAGGGCGAAAAATGTCATTGAAATATTAAAAATATTGTTTAAAATTTCTGATTCAATAAAAAAATCAATTTTCTAGGATTAAATTGAATCATTAATCGATCAGAAATTGATGAGTCTTGAAGTACAATTAAATTAAATTAAAATAAATAATCCTTATGTTTTGCTACGGCGAAAATCAGGCGAAATTAGTTGACAGCTAATTTTCTTTCGTCTTCCGTCATCTTTGAAAAATGTTTGTTTTCATAACAGATTCTATAGAATATTTTTGATAAATTCTCAATCAAATAAACAATTCATAGTGCTGATGGGGCATATAATTTAGAATCGTTCGGTAGGTTCAAATGTTGTACAACGCACAATAAAAACTCAGTTAGTACTTGTTTTTTAACCATTTCCTTTAGTCTGTTGTGTTGCGAAGTGTAGCACAGTAAGCATAAAATTCACATGTAAGTGCACATTGCATTAAAACACTTTGCTGCCATTCAGAACCAACAAAAAAGCAGTTGTGAATTATGTAATTATAAAGAATGTCAGTGGCACATCCGCTAGATATATTCTCAATTTTCTCCGAAAAGCTAAAGTGAAATGAAGTTCCCTTACATGAAATTAATTGCCCATGCATTGCTCGGTGTTGTTTTACCAGTGGAAAGCATGTAAGTATTTAATATTTGTTCGATTTGCAAATTCCATAAATTATTAAATCATGCTTTTGGAACGTTCTGCTGCTGTAACATCTTGATTCTGCTACTCAAAATTAATACGCGTTATACAATCCATCTACTTTCTATTTGGCGTTACGACTAGTCATACCGGTCATTACAGGCTTTCGAGATATATGATTGAGCACCACGCAGTCAGAGAGTCAGTTCTTGTTTCGGAGTGAAGGTCTCTACGAGGCGTGAACACACGAGAGGCATTTTTTATAGAGCCTTTGGACCTTTTGGCCGACATTCGCCTGTTTTCCACGAAAGGCATGTTGCTTGAGTCTTGTGAATTATCGCATGCTAATTTCTATAATCCATTGCCACATTTCACATTGGTATTGTTGTAAATGCCACTGTTCAATAGTATTTCCTTCTTGGGTCTAAATATCTGAAATTGAGTAAAGTGTTAGTAATTTAAGAAGCAAAAGACCTCCGTTGGGGCCAAAGCCTCTATAAACTATTCAAACAACAACTTCTCTTGGGGTTTTTCCTGCTCTTTGGAAATCCTGTTGGCTTTTTCCGGTACACAAAAAGGGATGCCGTAGCATTGTTTCTAATTATCGTGGGATAACCCAAACTTGCGCCACAGCCAAAACTTTTGAGCTATGTATCCTTCCAACCATACTTCATAGTTGTAGTTCAGCTATTAGCCCTAAACAGCATGGGTTTATGCCTGGTAGGTCTACTTCAACTAATCTCATGTCTTTTATTTCCAATATTTTTAGATCTTTTGAGGCCGGTACCCAACTTGATGCATATACACCGACTTTCATGCTGCTTTTACCTCACTCCCCAAGTGCCACAAATCCACTAAACGACCACTAAACGGCTTCTAAACGACTTAAGTTCTCTACCTAAACGGAATATAGAAAGACTTCGTTTAGCAGACGGCAAACGACTCATGCATTCTAAAAATAGCAAAAAAGCTGGTGGCGCCATCTTTTTGTGGGATACCCAACTAGTTCAGCTTCCTTGCTTGGAGGAGAGCTTTCTCATTTCCTCTGTACTGTTGTATGGTTTCGCATTGAAGTTATGCATCGCTAGAACTAGAACGGCGATACGCTTGTTTAAATACTAAACTCCAACGCAAACCACCAGCACTGAAGGAAGTGAGATTTGAGTAATGGTCGTTGGTGTTGGTACCCACGTATCTGACCACACGACCATTCATGTAGATTTTTGCTCGGAAAGTTATAAGGCTATTTAGGTCATGATAAGATGAAACTTGTCGAAACACATTGCAAGAAAAGGATAGCAATATAATGATGAGTTGTAATACGCCATCTATTGATCAAACCAATGAAGCTGTGGAGCTTTCATTTTTTTCTATGGATATTCAATTTTCCAGTCGTTTAAGCTTAATCTGTGGCGCTTGGGTCTTTATTATTAGCTAAATTGTCTAAACTTGGTTTTGGTGATGGCATTATTAGCTGGCTGTCCTCATATTTAAGTAATCGATCATGCAGGGTTAAAACCGGGTCGTACTTTTCTGAGGAGTTTTTTTGTACGTCAGGTGTCCCTCAGGGTTGTGTGCTAAGTCCACTTCTGTTTTCTTTGTTCATCAATGATGTTTGTAATGTTTTACCTCCTGATGGTCATCTCCTTTATGCGGATGATATCAAAATCTTTTTACCTGTGTCTTCTTCTTCTGATTGTCTGAGACTTCAGCATTACCTCAATGCATTTGCTCATTGGTGTTCATCCAATTTACTTCGCCTGTGTCCCGAAAAATGTTCTGTTATTTCTTTCTCTCACTCTCTTTCTCCTATTTTATTTAACTATACTCTCTCTAGCGCTTCCCTCTCTCGTGTTATGTCCATCCGTGACCTTGGTATTATACTTGTCTGTCGTCTTAACTTTAAACTGCAGCTTGATGAGGTGCTACTAAAAGCAAATCGAACCCTTGGGTTTATCTTACGTTTTACCTCTATTTTTAGAGATCAAAGCATCCTAAGAATCCTTTATTGTGCTTTGGTAAGGCCTATTCTTGAATATGCAAGTATCATCTGGAATCCTCCCACTATTGATGGCTGTTCGAGAATTGAAAGCATTCAGCGCCTCTTTACCAGGATTGCCTTTCGTCGTTTGTTCGGTGCTGCCTCACTACCTTCCTATGAAACGCGATTACAGTTATTCAATCTTCACTCCTTAAGCTTCCGCCGCCAAGTGTTTCAGGCTTGTTTTATTGGTGGCTTATTACTTTCTGCTACTGATGCTCCTGATTTACTCTCGTCCATCTCGCTGTATGTTCCCTCTCGTTCTCTTCGTCCACGTGATCCTCTGTCAATTGAAACACGTCATACTCTTTATACTTTCAATGACCCTCTTCTGTCCTGTTTCAGGTTGTTTAACCACTTTTACTATCTCTTTGATTTCGACTCCTCTCTTAACTCTTTTCGTAACCGTATTTTTTCTTCTAATTCCCTTTAATTATTCTCCTTAGTTTTCTATTACTCTCTTTTTTTTGTTTTTGTTAAGTTTATGATAGTCTCTACGCTCTACTCTTGTTTTTTTTCTTTTCTTTTTTGCTAGGTCAAGACTAGGTTAGTTAGGCTTAGTTTTTCATGAATTATTTTGTTTATTTGTTAGTATTAAATTAGTTTTAAGTCTATTATATTTAGCCTTGATGGCGGATATTGTATTAAATAAATGAAATGAAATGAAATGAAATGAAACAAGTGTTAGTAATAGGACAAATATTGTGTATTTTTTATGAATCTTTAAAGAGTGTGATAAAGATTCAAATCTCTATAGTCATTTTTATACTCTGATTCAAATCACTTAAAAGAGAAGGTATTTCTATCTCGAGTAGGAACGGTCGAAATCGGAGCTCGGCAATCTCGAAGCTCGGTTGAAGCGAAGTCACTAACAACATTTAATATGTAACACCCAGGAAAGATGTGATGGAGTTCCCTAAACGTAGTGCATAAAAATCTTGCAAAAAATGACTATTTCTGAAGTTTTCTTCTTCTTCTTCTTTGGATCAACAACCGATGTTGGTCAAGGCCTGCCTGTACCCACTTGTGGGCTTGGCTTTCAGTGACTAATTGATTCCCCCCCATAGCAGGATAGTCAGTCCTACGTATGGCGCGGCGCGATCTATTTGGGGATTGAACCCATGACGGGCATGTTGTTAAGTCGTACGAGTTGACGACTGTACTACGAGACCGGCCAATTTCTGGAGTTTTAGGGCTATGTAATTGTCAGATTATTCACTCATTTGTCATATTCGCACATTCAGTTACATACTTTTTTTCATCTGCACCCATCATTTTTTGTAAATATGTGAAAATGGAGATTAAAGATCTTCCAAATACTTACTTACTTATCCGGCGATACGGTCTCGCGTTTTTAATCCTCCAAATAAGGTGTAATAAATTTACTTTTCAGGCAATATAATTTTGAATATCTCTTTAAAAATGAATTCATTTTTCATTGTGGATTTATTTTCTATACAACATTATTTTTTAAGTAAATACATTTTTGATACAAATGCTTATCTTTTACTAATTCAATTCTTGGCACTGTTGCAGTAGATCCATATATTATTCCATTTTCATAATCTCCACTGTGTTACTGGGGTTAAATTGCCTTATTTATTATCTGCAGTTTGTGTAATTTTTGCACTTATGTTTCTTAGAATGGCGAAGAACTCTTTAGCACCAGCCAAATTGTTTATCTCTATCAATATCTGCATAGGCACCCGTGGCTCGTCTAATACGGACGTCACACGAGGCGTAAACTCAAAAAGTTTACGCTTGATTTGTATGGGAGAGCGTAAACTTCCTGTCAAAAGATTTCAGGGTAGTATGGCTGAAATTCAGTTTACGCCAAAGTTTACGCTTCGTGTGACGTCCGTATAAAGTAGTAGATTGAAGAATTTTTTGGATTCGAGGAAGATTGTCTTTAGCCGTTTCTTCTACGGGATGGCCCAATTCGTACTCAATTAATGCCTTCGATAATTGCAAGTCATTGCATTTTAGTGATAGAACAATCAGATCATCATCCTCGTCATCTCCATCGATGGAAGTTATCCCACGAACTTGTTTTTCGTGCAGTACGCCCAGAAAACGTTTGGCCCACCCTACCTGGTGTTCGCAAATGGCAGTGCGGAGTGCAATTCTACTAGTCGGCATCATTTCGAGTTTAGGATTGTATTCCAATATCAAATTAAGCATCGCAACGGAACCGACTTCAGCTGTGTATGCCAACGGTGTGCAACCGTTCACATCTACCATATCTACCAGGCGGCTATCGTAGTCTAGATGCATTTCCATCATATGTACCGAATTGGCCAACTGTGTGCATGCTACCAGGTGCGCCACAGTTTTACCGTCGCTGTATGCGGTAGTTAGGTCTATATCGAGCTGTAAGAAGCGTTTTACAGCAATCGTTTGTCCATTAACAGCGGCATCGACCAGCAGCTGATGCTTATATACTGCATCCTTTAATGTAGATCCCTCGGCATCTCGTAAATCATGTCGCAGACATTCATCGATTAAGTAAATTGCCATTTCCGGCATGGGAAAGTTTCGTAGAGCTCCGTTGATTGGTGTGTCCCCGCATGCGTCTACTACGAGAGGGCTTGCGCCATTCTTTACGAGTAGTTGTATCATTTCTTGATCCACTTCCCACATCATTGCTTCATGCAACACTGTTTGCCCAGCTAATACTTGAACATTTAAGATGGGTGACAGATCGATGGCACTATCTGGAGGGTAAATATCGTACGCACAGGACAAGTCTTCCAAACGCCAGAAATGTACGGTTCGATTGCCTTTAGTAAACGTAGCATGTACTGCTGTGTGTTTGTTGAAAACTTCATTTGCAATGATTTGTACATCCTGCAGGTTATCAATAAGCCTGGTGGTATCTTTGATAATGAACTCTACTGCCACTGGTTGGGATATTTCTTCAGAAGCAAACACAGAAAAGTGAACCACCACTTCACCGCAAACGATTGTAAACTCCTGCCAACACATTTCATTCGAACTCGCAAACATGTGGGTCATTCTGTTGATCATCTTGTCGCAGCATGTCCGCACATCCCATTGATCATGCTCGGTATCGAGTCGAACAATCGAAGAACCGATATGGAACACAATCTCTTGAAGAATGCTATTATTGTTGAGGTTCCTCATATCACGGGACCGGCTGAGTAGTGTCCGAAGGATTGATATGTCGTTTGATTGTATGGCACAGCATAAGGAAGTATTGCTCGATTTGATTTGCTCGACGAACGCGATCGTTTTCCAGCGTTGCAGCACATTGATAGCTAAAGTGCAGTGATCAGAATTGAGAGTAAATGTCTTAGACAGCTGATCATCGATGTCACTCCATATTGCATTCCAAGAGGGTTCGTCGCTTCCTTGAAGTATTATTTCGTGTAGAATCGAGGTGCAATCTAGCCACCCGAAACCTAGCAGGCGTAACGAAGCAATCATTCTAGGAGTATCTGTACTATAGCGTATAGCCACAGCAAAAGGATGCTGCATCCGTGTGCAGTAGACCGCAGGGTTTACGGATTCAATTTTTCCAATGAGCTGAACTTGATCACAAGTGACAAGCAAGAGTAGAGCGTTTGCGTCCACACTTTTAAAGTCAGACATAAACACATCAGCCGCTGCTTTTGTCTCTAACAGAGTTCTTACGCAACGCCACCGGCAATGTAAAGCAGCTCGATGAAGGGCAGTGGAAAGAACCGTACAATCTTTGATGGGAAAATCTTCTAGCAATTGCTTTAACAATTTGCCATGAAGTGCAGCAGTAACGATACACACTTTAAGAGCTTTCGCGGTACGCTTCAACTTGTCGTGAAGCAAATATTCTACCGCCTTTTCGTTGTTTACCTTTACAGCTGTTTCTAGCAGAGTCACGTACTCTTTTGCATCGAGCTCAATCTTGACTGCAATAGCAGGCAGCAGATCATTCCAATGCATAATGATCGCCAGCTCCATATCATTTGTCTGTAGACGGGACGTGTTTTGCACCAACAACTCGACCACCGAGTACATTCCACGTATCATCGCATGGCTTACTGTAGATTGTTCGGGATTCTTAATATAACTAGAAATCATTTCCCGAGCACATGACTCATTACCGTAGTCGAGAAATAGATTTAGATATACTTGTTTGTCCAGCCAGGATATTGCAGTCATCGTTTTAGCTAAAACTCGAGATAAAAACATCGGCCAAGCAAAAACATTCACTGGAACTCTGTTCAGCGTTTCGATTGTACTCTCTAGATTGCATTCGTTTTTAACTACTGTTTTAATGCTGAAAAGCTCAACAACTTTTTCATAGTCTTGCCGAACGAGCGCTCTCTGCAACATCATGTCTGGACGGTGATTGTAATCAGCGAAAGTTGGAAAATAACGACCCAAAAGTTTAATGACGGCTGAATTCGGAAGACAAAACCGATGAACATGTTGTAGCAAGTAGTTTACCCGTTCAATCTGGTGGAAAGGGGAAGTACAAAATAACCCGCGCAAATCTCCGCCAGTTTGCATTATTTCGTGTACCCGGTCTACATCATCTGATTTAACTGCTGTCAGTAGTCGATGCTGATCGTCGATCCACTCGTATGTGTCTTCTATAGCGGGGAAGCTGAACTCGATCTGATCGCCTTGCATTTCATCGAATAAGTTATGTGTCGTGTGAGCCAGTATGAATGCATTGATCACTATCTTTTCATCTCCTCCGTCTGTTAGAACGTTGTATGACAGGTTATCGTGTGCAAGGAGATTGCGATAGCTTTTCCCGATGATCATCGGTAGGCGATACTTTAGGTAATGGAAACTATCTCCAAAGTATCTGACTGTGGTCAACATTTCGCAGATTTCCTGTTGATAATACTGAAGGGAGGCAAGGACCAGCGGATTATCATTTTTTATCAAGATAACAATATCCTCCACCTTTCGGATGCCGTATATCTCAAGCAACGATCGTAACTTTTTTCGTCGATTGTCAAACAGCTGCTGCAAAAGAGCCTGATCACGCACTCTTAGCTCGGCTGCCAGTGGGATATTCCATGGTAATTGATGTTTTTTGCAGAACGTTTGAAGTGCTTTCCACTTATGGTCCAGAAGGAACATGTTATCATAGTACGGTCGCAAAATAGTGTTGAGCTCCTCGAGCATGGTCTCATCGATGCTGTTAGCTATTCTGAAGTCGCAGGTAAGCTTCCTAGTGTGGTCGATGCAATTGTGCGCAGAACCCATTGCTTGCTGAATTCTTCGTAGATTTCCGCTCACCGTATCTGGATCAATTGCAGACAGCGAAGGAAAGAGCGTTGAAATATTTATCCGCTCAAGTGTAGAAGAATTCCATGTGTTACACATCCTTTGCAGCATTTTATTTGGGTAACACAATTCCAGCTTCCATCGTAGCAATCGTCGAATAGTGGTGATATCGTTGCAGGCAAAGCAAGTTTTTCGCAAACTCGAGAACGGTACTCTATTCTGTGTCTGTATCATTGCCAACCACTCTTTAATGATGGCACACTGTTGTATTAACTGCAGCTCTACTTGTTCAAAAAGAGCTGCATGCTTCACTGGCCGTTTTGGATATGGCGTTTCATGGTTAAAAAAATATTCCACCTCTGCGTACCATTGTGTTTCTTCACCGGAGGCATCTATATCAATGCTAGCATACTGTAGCAGCGATCGTAACGCTTCCAGCGAAGCACACCGATATAGCATCCCACAGAAGGTGCGTCGGATACCAGCAAGTGCAGAAATAAACAAAATACGCAACTTTAATAAGAAAGGTACCACTTGTTCGGACACGTCCTTCAATATTTCTCTCTCCATATCATACGTTATGGACAGTCTCGCTAGTGAAAATTGCTTCGCGTAGACATTGCGAAGAAAGATGGTACAATCTGTGAACTGATAAGTTAGGAACTTTTGAAACATTAGATTAATCAATTTGTTGGGCATATTAGGGGTATTGTTCGTGTTTTTCACCGATTCGCCGAGCACCGTTAGTGCGCGTTTTGCACTACCAAAAAACACTACTTCCGGATGTTCCAGGGAAGCTTTGTCCATGTCCGAAAAGCAGTTGTGAATTTTCCAGAGTGAATAAAACTGTTTACCGTGCTTGTAGCATTTCCGTAGCTTTCTTATAGATCGTCGATCCTTGCCACCCATAAACGCTTCCATGTTGAACGATTCATTGGCGACAATGCCCGTTACAGCTGTGTCGATTAATGTATTGCTTTTCATTTGTGCGATCAAGCGATCAGCAACGTTTGCCGGATGTAACGCGCTTGGTATATGATTTTTAATAGCCGCGATAAGATGCTCTCTACATTCCTTCACAAGCTGTTTCATTTCAGGAATCTTTGAAGTGGCCCACTGTTTGTCATATTTCTTCATTGTTTTGAACAGTTCCACTACGAGCGTATAGGATGGTCTCGTTCTCTTTTGGTGAAGTTGCTTAGCAAGATACGCTTTGTTAGGAATATTCGCTATTTCTAGTCTCTCTACGAGTATCTCGAAAAAACTTGCTATGCTATTATTGGTCCACGAATCCGAGGCATTTCTTATCATCTTCAGGTCTTCTTCTATTTTTTCAAGATTTTCTTCAATGCATTCTACCTGCCTGACAATCGTGTGCACAAACTCCATCACAAGACATTTATTCACTATTAGGCGAAACATAAAATATTCTCTTGGATGGTGAAAGATGGTTAAAAATATTGCCAAACAAAAGATCATCTCTCGCATCGGCAGGTGCTTGACGAACGGTTTGTACTGCAGGAAGTAGAGATGGTTATGGATTACCTTCAATCGTTGCAATAAACGGTCGTCAATGTCTGCATAATCACCAGTATCGTACTTATCGGCTATAACGCTCCAACAATCACTTATCACTTTGATGTGCTTCTTCCACTCATGGTGCGTCGTTTGTCCTGGAGGGGATTTGTAATCACCCGATAAATGCCGATGGCCATAGTCGGCGAGCTTCCACTGTACGAACACCCGTAGATTCAAGTCAATTTTCACATTTTTGATATTTATCTGAATCAGGGCGTTGGCTAGTGGTTGAAACAATGCTGCTCCGTCGAGTTTCTTCAGAGCTATATAAAGCTTAAGTAATTGCAACGAGTTTTGTCTTAATATTCTATAGCATGCGGTTACCTCATCCACTCCATGGATCTCAAGCTCAATTAACTTTTCCACAAACTTAGGATTGTCGGTGTGCTTCTCGGCTATGCTGGCTAGTAATGGGTGGCCCTTGCTGTCAACCATTTGGCAATCGTACAATCCGCTGGACAGCAGCCATTCCACCAATCCAAGATAACTCACGTCGCCAGTTTGAACGCACCAAATTAACGGCGAAACTCCGTAGGTCGATTCAAAGCACAGCACAGTTTCGATGGTGGCCATTCGCAAGGCATCCGCTAGCATGGTCTCATCCTTGCTCGAGATGGCTTCGAAGAGTGCAGAAATGCTGGACAATGAAAGCGTTTCTTCTCAACTCATGATAGTGAGGACCGATGTCAAATGTACGAGGTGTTCAAATACGACTGCACAGTTTGTCGAACAAATACGGTGTACATATCTTAAAAATCAATAAAGCCGAAAAGCTAGCTACGTAGATAACGTTAAACTTACTTAAACAAATTATCCATGTGATAAAACATGTTTACAAGATAACGCGTCCGAATTTTGAGTTCAACCAATATCAGCTTTTTTATTTAAACCAGGCTTATATGGGTTTACGAGATTAGTTTTACTCACGCATGCGGATAATCAGTATTTGATAAGGAAAGACACTGCCCACCGTTGAGATGGAGATTGAATCATTGGATGTTATGCTTGACAGGAGCCGACGCATCTTCTGTACTGTAACGACGAGTAGACTCTCCTCTAATGATAGTAAATATGAGTGAATAGTGTTATTACTATTGTCCTTTGATACCTTGACACCTGATTACTTCGTGACATTAGCTTAAACGCATTTTTTCTATACAGGTGTCTACCGATATACGACTGTATTTGGGACCGGAAAAAAAAGTCCCACAGTCAAAAATTTGAATATCTGTCAATATAGAGTGTTTTTCGAAAGATGAAGTATCAAAATCTTTGTAAACGTGTTGATCGCACAAACCCACCCCCTACGTTGTGCTTTTTATATGTTTTACTTGAAATTGCTAAATTGAATTATAACGCGAAACTTTTGTGTGCTTATGCAAAGCCGTTGCTCTTGGTGTGTCGGTTCTTGTATAAGATCGATCGAATTCTTTTTCCGCTATCCTAATCGCACCAATACATACAAAACAGAAACTGTCAAATATACGCACAGTCCGATAAAAACAATTACGTAAAACTCAGTTGAAATATTTCAATTACACGGACTATGGGTAACCGTAACACACATTCCTAAACACGTGTTTTTTTATTTAAAATAATATTAGATAATTTATAAGTTTTACTTCAAAAATAGTTTACACTATATTAATATTCATGATTGGATAGTAGGTGAATCTTTTTAAATGTTTATATCAATAAGACAATCACTTCTGAGGCAGGCCAAGACCGCAAAGCGGTTGTACCGCCGGATAAGTAAGTAAGTAAGTAAATATATCAATGTGTAATATCAATACTTACTTACTTACTTATCCAACGCTACAACCGCTTTGCGGTTTTGGCTTGCCTCAGGAGTCTCCGAAACCGGTCACGATCTCGCGCCTTCTTCTGCCAGTCCATTATCCCGGCCTTAATGGCGGACGCCGGTGAGCCGGTCTCGTAGTACAGTCGTCAACCCGTACGACTTAACAACATGCCCGTCATGGGTTCAATCCCCAAATAGATCGCGCCGCGCCGTACGTAGGACTGACTATCCTGCTATGGGGGGGAATCAATTAGTCACTGAAAGCCAAGCCCACAAGTGGGTACAGGCAGGCCTTGACCGACATCGGTTGTTGAGCCAAAGAAGAAGAAGAATGGCGGACGCCTCCACGCCATCTTGCCACCTCAGTTTGGGCCTACCACGCCTCCACTGTCCTTATGGATATCAATAAGAAATTTAAAAAAAAAATCTTCGAAGTTCGATAGCTTTTAACTGTCAAAATCAAAATCGTCGTATCTGCGAATCGTCGTAACTTGACGAGGTCGTAACTTGGGGGACGCCTGTAATAGTTTGATCAAAAATAATGACACAGATTCTTGGACATAATATGGCAATTAAGGACATGCATTATAATGCTTTATATCTCCCTTGCAATTATCATGTTATAATCATGATTATTAAGTAAATGAAAGAAAATTTCAACGCTTAGCTTCATGTTCTTTGTTTTAGTTTGTTTTTTATTATAACTCAGTACTTGTATATATCTATCCGTACTCTTTTCTCGCCGTGAAGAGTAAAAAAGTAGCCAAAAACAAAATGAATGAATCATTTCACGCCAATATGTAAGCGAGACGATTTTTCGAGAGACGATATCCTAGCCTTGCATCCAATCATTCTGTACGGTGCGGTGACATTCGATGAAATGCAAACAATTTGAATATA
Organism: Anopheles coluzzii; assembly: GCF_943734685.1. Classification (NCBI taxonomy): domain Eukaryota; kingdom Metazoa; phylum Arthropoda; class Insecta; order Diptera; family Culicidae; genus Anopheles; species Anopheles coluzzii. The sequence goes on along the minus strand of NC_064670.1, from coordinate 95,121,149 downwards.
TTCATGACATCATATCATCGATTTTGTCTCCACTATTCGCTGCTATTTGACGGTGTTTGTAAACGCACGGTAACGCGAACCATCCAAAAGTTAGAGACAACATGGGGAGCTACACTTGCGAGAATAGTACTACGGGGTTGTAGGCCTTATCGGGATTAAACATTCCAGCAACATAATGAATCGTTTCGATTCGAGTTTGGTCGTTAGATCACCAGCACTCTGTATAATAGTATTAAAACGATCTAAATCACCTCTCGTAGGTTGCTTCGTTAAAGTATGACCTAATTCGTACTCGAGCAGCACCACCGATAGTTGCCAATCGTCCACATCAAGCGACAATATGATTAAATCCATATCCAACAGCTTCGTAATTCCCTGGATGCCGTTCGCGGTGAGAAGTTCGATGAAACATTTGACCCATTGTGCGTGATGTGCCATGAGTGCATATTTAAGGGCATCCCGATTTGCTGATGTATTATCGAAGTCCGGCCTATATTCCATGATTGTATGCAAAAGTTTGATATTACCTACTTTGGCAGCCCAGCCCAACGGTGTGCAACCGTATGAGTCAACCAAGTTCAGCAAGCCTCTGTCCTTGAATTGAATTAGGACGGCAAAAGCGATGAACAATCTTCGTGAGATCAAGATGAGAGGGTTGGTGTTGATCCGGCTGTAGTGCATAATAGAAATGGCTTTTTATTTCTCCACCGGCCTGCATCATCACTTGCAGCAGTTGTGAGTCGTCCGCTTTCAAGACTTCTATTATTTTTTCCTGTTTTTCGACCCATCGAAATGTGTTCTCGGGAGTAGGAAAGCTTAGTTCAATGGTATTGCGGCATTGCGGTTTGTTATTGGCTGTGGGGAAGAGAGTTATTTTCGTGTTGGCTAAAACGATCGCATTAATGAGCAGCTTTTCCTCTCCACTGTCGCTGAGCATATCGTAGGACAAGGCATCGTGTGCAAGAAGATTGCGATAGCTTTTCCCCATTATCATCGGTATGCGATGCTTTAGATAGTGGAAATTATCTCCAAAGTATCCGACTGTGGTCAAGATTTCGCAAACTTCTAGTTGAATGTACTCGAGCGCAGCAATAATGCAGGGGGAGATAGTTTTCATACAGCATGCAATGTCTTCCACCTCTCGTATATTCCCTATTTCGAGGATTGTTCGTAATCTATTCTGTCGCTCTTCAAACAACTGCTGCAGACGGGCCTCATCTTCCTCACGCAGACTGTTTACTTTATCGCTCGGCAGCAAAATGTGGTTCTGTTTGCAGAATTCATTTAGCGACTTCCATTTGTTATCGAGGAAGAACATGTTATCATAGTAAGATCGAAGCTTAGTATTAAGCGTCTGGTATTTCGAGTCATCAGTCGCATCTATTCCAATTTGTTTGGCTAGCTGGCGCGTGTGTTCGATGCAACCGTAATAGTAAGCCGAGTCCATAGCCATCTGTATCATTTTAAGCTTGTTTGGCACGGTTGCAATGTTTATTGTCACTAATCGTGTATCGAGATTAACCATTGAGTTAATTTCTGTAGTAGAAGTATCCCATTCTTTGGACATTCTTTGCAACAATCTGTTCGGATGGTGTGATTCAAGCTTCCAACGAAGCAAACGTCGGATTGTTATGATATCGGTGCAGGCAAAGCACGTTTTACGCAAATTCGAGATTGCTTCTTCCGTTTCCAGCATTGTTCGCAACTCTTTGCTCAAAGTATATTGCTGAGTGAAATGTTGCTTGACGTGTTCAAATTGAGCTTTCTGTCCAACGGGGCTATGTTCTAGTTCTTTTAGTAGCTTCTCTATGTTGTCGAAATACTTTTTAACTTCTTTTAAACACTCCTTTAGCATTTTCGCAAAATCATCATCATTCTCTACGTATAGTAGCAGCGAGCGTAACGCTTGTACAGTATTACATTCATACAACATACCGTAGAATGAGCGCCTGATATCGGCTCCCAGCACCGCGATCAACAGTAACAACATTACCCTCACGACGGTCATGTAGAGTGGTAGGTTGATTAATATATTTTCTTCCAAATTATCCGCAATCAAAAGCCTTTTCAGTGAAAATGCCTTTGCATACGTATTACGATGTGATATGTTAAATGCCGAAAGTTGCGGCATCAGTAATTTCTCCACGGTGTTGCGGATGCGTCCGTGCGGCATATTGGGTGTGCTTTTGGTGTTTTTCATCGTCTCACCTAAAACGGTAAGTGCTCTCTTTATGCACGGGACAAACACGGTCCCATTTTCGTGATTTAATTCGCCCACCTGGGATAAACTACCGTAAATCTTGGTGAGCGAGTAGTATTGTTTCGTTTTATTGTAACACTTGATCATCCTTCGTACGTTACGTCGATCCTGTTTACTCATCAGATGTTCCATGCTAAAAGATTCATCGGCCACGATCTGCGCCAGCGATGTTTTGCCTTTCATTAGTTTGATCAATCGATCGGCAACATTCACCGGGTGTGTGGTGCAAGGTATACGGCTTTTGACTAACGCTACTAAACGGTCTTTGCTTTCTTGTTTGAGATAATTTATTTCGTCGATCTTCTGTTGGGCCCATTGTTTGTTGCTCTTTTTAATTTGCTTCAAAAAGTCCACGATAAGATCATTCTCACATGGTTGGTCAAGAAGAGTACCGGTTTTAAATATAACGGCTGCCATCTTTTCACAGAATTGATCTACGACATAGGACTTGTTAGGAACAGCCATGGTTTCCAGTTCCTCGGAAATACTTTCAATTATTGCATCCCTTTTTAAAACTTCAAGTGATTGATCGTGATCCTGTACTATACCCTTTAACTTCGTTTCTATATCCAGAAGACTCCCTTTGATATAATTTAATTGCGGAACCACCATGCGTAAAAACTGTAATATAAGCCGTTTATTCACTAGCATGCGATAGACCACGGAATCGACCTTAAATGATCGTAGAAATATCGCCAGACAAAATATCAGCTCTATCATCGGCAGGTGCTTAACGAATGGTTTGTACTGCAGAAAATAGAGATGGTTATGGATTACTGTCAGTCGTTGCAATAAACGATCGTCAATGTCTACATAATCTCCAGTATCATATTTTTGGGCTATAACGCTCCAACAATCACTTATCTCTTTGATATGGCTCTTCCACTCATGGTGCGTCGTTTGTCCTGGAGAGGGGTTGTAATCACCCGATAAATGTCGATGGCCATAGTCGGCGAGCTTCCATTGCACGTATATTTTAAGTTCTGACGATAGTGGGAAGTTTTTTACCTCTAGCTGTATCAAAGCGTTTGCCAGTGATTGAAACAATGCTGCTCCGTCGAGTTTCTTTATAGTTAGATAAAGCTTAAGTAATTGCAACGAGTTTTGTCTTAATATTCTATAGCATGCGGTTACCTCATCCACTCCCTGGATCTCAAGCTCAATTAACTTTTCCACAAACTTAGGATTGTCGGTATGCTTCTCGGCTATGCTGGCTAGTACTGGGCGGCCCTTGCTGTCAACCATTTGGCAATCGTACAATCCGCTGGACAGCAGACATTCCACCAATCCAAGATAACTCACGTCGCCAGTTTGAACGCACCAAATTAACGGTGAAACTCCGTAGGTCGATTCAAAGCACAGCACAGTTTCGATGGTGGCCATTCGCAAGGCATCCGCTAGCATGGTCTCATCCTTGCTCGAGATGGCTTCGAAGAGTGCTGAAATGCACGATAGATTGGTTCGCGTTTCTTCAATACACATTTTAATCACTGGTGTATGGTCACGATGGAACGATTGCTGGAAGTGTACTGTGTGATTGAGCAAGTATCTCCACGTCTCAGGCGATTGTTCATGCGTACATGGCGCCAACTACAGTGGCTCACTTCATTGATCGTACACTCATCTTTTTCGCAGCTTGTTTCGATTATCTTGGTCAATTTTGAAGGTACACTTAAACTGTCGCTACAATTCGATGTAATATTTTTCTGAACATATATGATTTTCGGACATGAAATATGGTCGTACTTAACTTATCAAACTGTCTCATTTTTTTATCAAAATGAACGAAAACCATATGATTCAAAATAAATAAAAAATATTAGTGATACATTAGTGATTGTATTGACGAATACACTTCTCTAGAGGTGCAAACTTGCTTTTCATGAGCAATGAGGGCCACTGGCCTTAGACATAATCATAAATGATGTAAAATTTCTGTTTTAGGTAATATGAGTTCCGTAATAGTCATAAGAGACAGAGTAAATGGAAATTACCAAAACAATCAATTGTCTGACTTCGAATAATGGTGTTTTTGAACAATTTAGGAAAATAAGACATACTTTATATAATGTTGTAATATTTTTTTTTTGTAATAATGCTTCTTTTTGATCAAACACATAACAGTTGAGAACAGGTCACAATATTTGCAAAAAAAGAAAAGCTGCGAAACAGTTGAGTGTACCATCAATTTAGTGAGCCACTGTGTAATAATCACTTTACGCATTTGATAAGATTATTGCTTATGCGCAAGTGCCTGCGTGTTCCCAGTGATTGTTGGTTATTATTTTAATATAAACGGAGCTACGAATACACAGATAAGAATTACATTACCTACCGCACGAACGAATCGCCGGGTGTAAAATCCCATTTTTACCCCCTCCCGCAGTTCTGTTTTTGGTCAGAAAGATCCATTTTTGAGAGCTTGCACCGAATTTAATCAAGCTTATGATATGTTCGACCACCATGTTCTCTTGTCCAGTTTTCGCTCTCGTCTTTCTGAGTCCTTGTCTTTATCATCAATCTCCCATCCTTAACATTTCCTTCTTCCATAGTTTGTAAGATATATTATTGTGAAACCCTAGGCGGCTGACAATATGAAAATAAATAATAATAATAATAATAGAATCAATTATGTTTGGAATAGATCTGTATTATATGGTGGTTAACAGAAACTATTTTTCTTGTTTATGTTCTACAATACCAATGCTCATGTATGTCATACCATGCACATAAGTCGCAGGTTATTGTTCTTATAAAAATCTCCATAATTTGTGACGTCTAATGGTTTTCAAAACTTCTGTTATTTTGTAACCCGATATGGGAATCGTTAAATCCTTATCAGGTCGTTTATGAGTTAAAACATAATCAAGCTTCACTTGTTTCTTTGCTAGCGCACCATGGACAAATGCTTGGTTCAATGGCGATTAACCATGACAATTACTCACTGGTTATCGCAAAAGGTTTGCTTCACATCAATTTTGCAATATTCTGATCGTATATGTAAATATTTTCCTCAACTTCCTTCTAGCCATTAAGCTCTGGATGTTTTTGAAATCTTACAAAATGGTTTAATATTATCAACTTTGGATCTTTTCTCAATTATTCTCATTCTAATTTATTAACCACGCCACCAATGCTCCAATATTACCTGCAATACGTTGTCCATACAGATGTCTCGGGTGATTGTAACAAATTATTGATTCGCGATCGCATATGCAGAAGGTTGGTTGGTTGTGTTGTTTATAAAGACTTTGAGTCTCGCGACTGCATTCGTCTCTCGTGTTTGTAGATGCAGCTGACCTTTCATCAACACCTCGATTTTGTTGTATTCCGTGTGTCTGTTTGTTTATGCTTATACTCATCTCTTGATGGGTGGTCCACTTCGAAATTGGCCCAGATTGTTGCATATTTCATATGGTTTCTGTTTGCTTGATAGATAGGGGCTTCTGGGGTAATTCGCACCACTTAAGGAACATTGATTTTATGTTTCTTAATGAAACTTGTCAACAATTGTTGATTTTATCACTTAATATGGTTTTAATTTTTTTTAAAAACGACGGACGTTTAAAACGACGGACAGGACGTTTTTCCTAACAACGCACCACCACCATGGGGAAAACGCACTGACTAGTGCATTCTGACCCGATCTACTGAGTGCATTATGTGCCCGGTCATAGTTGAAAACATTTTCGATTAAAATGCGAGTAAGTCTATCTACTTATCGAAACATTTATGTGCGGTTTGAAGATCTGATTTTAAAATAAAGGTTTTTGGACTTTTATCCCTTTTCGGAGCGGTAATTTTAACAAATGGTTTGTTTTGATAAAATCAATATGTACCCAAACCGAAGAGGTGTTGTTAATTAATTAATTTTTTGATTTATTTATTTATTTATTTTGGTAATTTATAGCTTTTCCGTGCATGCTGAGCTGTATAACTCTCAGATCGACCATGTTTTAGTTCGCTCTTGACTGCTTCTTTCTCGATCAAAACGCGATTTTGGTCATAGAAAATCAGGAAAGGTAGGGTTTTGCTTCAGAGTGGCATATTACTCCAGCAACCCTTACAGTGTGGCTTCAAATACTTTGTTGCGAGCACCTTCATCAATATCTAGTGCGTCTTGGTCACCTCCTGTGTTGGGTAAATGCATATTTACCATCACCAATGAAGCACCACCTCGGCAATTTGATAACATTGTTGCTACTGTACTTTTTTACTGTTAGTGATGTTTTATTTATAAACTATAAAACATTTGAACATTATCATAACCATTGAGTGATCCTCGGCTTTCTTCACAAAATACGTTTGAAGAGATTACTTGTAACTATCAGTGTAATATAGATTTCTTCACGGTGAGTTTTTGTGGATTTAACTTTACCAGCATTTTGAACTGATTTAAACAGTTGGCGACTTTGGCGATAGCCAGACCGGCCTACCACACGTTAGGAACCTGAACATAGTTACGTTAGGAACCTGAACACTGTTTTCCTCAGGATACATTCTCAATCTGCTAGCTTAAAAATGACTATCAACCAATGTTTTTTCTTTTCCTCAAAATAGTACGTTTATTATATGATCATCTCATATTTATTAATTTAAATCTTCAAAAATATTCCTACACCCATGGCAAAGCTGCTTCATAAGCACGCGCTCTTCACCCTGGTCGTCTTCACCGTTTACCGCACGTTCCGCATCCAATTCCATTTGCTTGGACTTTAGCAAAATATCCTCATGGCTGCAGGCGGCATTAATCCGGGACGAAACGAGGCGCGAATATTCGGTAGCAAACAGCGTTTTCGAACCTCGATAGTCTAAGGCAGCACCGCAGAAACGGCAACACTCTCCCGACGGCCGATCGTCCAATGTGAGCGTTCTGTCAAACAGGGCAAGAAAATCCTCGCTTTCGTCTTGCCGTTCCGATGTTCCATCGCCGACGGCGGGACCGTTTCGTGCTGCTTTCGGTGCGTCCAATTTATCACCGGTTCGGTACACGGTCGATACCGTCGACGGGAAGCTTTGCATCAGATTGTCGATAAACTTGGCGGTCAAATTCTGCAAGCTTGGCTTATCCTCGAAGTGTTTGGCGGGCGAGTAGGACAGCAATGGTTGCTCGCTGTACTGCAAATAGTTGCTAACCTCGTCCGGATTGAGGTCGCGTATTGGTCGTACCAGCTTCACCGTATTATAGCGATCATCACAGAAGGCTACATCCTGCGCAAGGGAACATCCACGACCAAGAGCCACATTCGAGAGTAGCGTTTTGGCCAGATCGACACCAATGTCGGACAGGAAGACGTAGGCACACTGGAGGGCATGGCCGATTTGACGATACGTTTGTTTGCGCACCTGCTCCAGTAGATCCTGCTTGGACGAAACCGATCGGACCGCATCCAACACCTGCAGCAGTCGCGCTTCATCTTGCTCAAAACCGGCCGGTGAAAAGGCGCCGTCAAACGTAAGGGCAACGTGCCGCGAAGAACCACACACGGTATAGTACGCCGGGAAGCTCTCGAACTGCTTGAACACCTGTAATCGCTCCGCCAGCTGTTGTAATCTTGCTTCCGGTGTGTTTCCAACGAAATCGTCATCGACGTACAGTAGGACCGGTACTATCCGTAGCTGCTTGAACGCATCCTGCACCAGCCCGAACCGTACCATATCGAGCAGGGTCACGTTCGCCGGCTCTCCGGTAAGGATGATGAGTACGCGCGATCCACGGCGCACGATTTTTGTGGAACCCAGCGAAGCCCGAAACTTGTGCCGCACGTAGTTGAGAAAGCAAACCCGACACTGCGGTTCCTTCTGGTTGAGCTTCAAAACGGCCTGCTCGGTGTTGCATTTGCGGCACAGCTCATTACCGCCCAGCTCCGGCTGCGGTGTGTCCTCCTTCATGGCGTGTGCACCGCCCTCGTCACCAAAGTCGTCCTCTACGATACTGCACATGCTGGCCAGCAAGCGTCTAAAACCGAGAAACAATGCTGTATAAATTCGTCTTTTCCGTGCTAGCTTTGCACAACGTGGGATAATTTCTCGTTGGCGAACGGCGAAACGTAAACAACAACAAACCGCATGCTGCTGGTTGTCACTTTGACAGCGCACTCGACGACTGTCAAGCGGGGTCCCGATTTATTGTAAACAAAGTGCGTTCAAAAGCCGGCCTGGGAACAGAAAAATAATCCCTTTGCTCAAGGATAATTTTCGTGTTTTTTAATTGTTTCTTAGTTTGTATACACACTCAATACTCGCCATGCTGTTTCGTGCATTTCACCGCAAACTCCACCGGACGTTGCGTCTGCTCGGGACGGACGCCAAACTCCCGCCCGTAGTTGGCACGGAAAAGGTGAAGGAACTGTTGGAAAATGCGGCCACCTTCGACGATATTAAACCGACCGGCGGGGGGACGGACAGCGAGTGGGCCACCCTGCCGTACGTGGCCGGCACGTACATCAGCCGCGATCAGTCGAAAAAAGCGAACCGACCAAAGATTGACCCGCGGGAAACGAACGTCATCCTCTTCCCGGGCCAGGGCACCCAGTACGTCGGCATGGGCTCGAAGCTGCTCAAGTACCCTGGGGCGCGCGACATTTTCGCCCTCGCCAACGAGGTGCTCGGGTACGATCTGCTCAAGATCTGCATCGAGGGACCGAAGAGCAAGCTCGACCAAACGAAGTACTGCCAGCCGGCCGTCATGGTAACGTCGCTGGCCGCGCTCGAACAGTTGCGCGAGGAGCGGCCGAACGCGATCGAGAACTGCTTCGCCACGGCCGGCTTTAGTTTGGGCGAGCTGACCGCGCTCGTGTTTGCCGGTGCGATACCCTTCGACAAGGGCCTGCGGTTGGTGCAGATCCGGGCGGAAGCGATGCAGCTCGCGAGCCAGCAGGCAAAGGGCGCGATGGCGACGGTACTGTTCGGTGCGGACGGCCGCATCGGTGAGGCGTGCAAGGAAGCACTGAACTGGTGCATCGAGAAGGGCATCGAAGGGCCGGACTGTCGGGTGGCGAACTATCTGTACCCCGGGTGTAAGGTGCTGGCGGGTAACGAGGAAGCGTTACGCTTTCTCGAGGCGAACGCGAAACGGTTCAACATACGGCGCATCAAGAGGCTGCCCGTTAGTGGTGCCTTCCACACGGAGCTGATGCAGCCGGCGGTGGAACCGTTTGCGGCGGCACTGAAGAAGATCCGCGTTGAGGATCCGATCATCAGCGTGCACTCGAACGTGGACGGGAAGTGTTACAAGAGCGCCGGGCACATTGTGGGCCAGCTGCCGAAGCAGATCGTGCGGCCGGTCAAGTGGGAGCAAACGTTGCACATCATGTACGAGCGGAAGCAGGGCGAACATTTCCCACGGACGTTTGAGTGTGGACCGGGTCGGGGGTTGAAAGCGATCCTGAAGCAGGTCAATGCGAAGGCTTGGGACACGACGCTGAATGTGGAGGCGTAATCGGAGGCAACCCGATTGGGTGGGGATTGGAGTAGAGTTTAGGTTGATAGAGAAATAAAAAGGTTGTACAAAATCGCTAATGGGATGTCTTTGTTTGGCTTTAAAATTCACAATTACAGAGCAATGATCCTTCAGGATCGTCTTGTCCCGCACGTCGAAGAGAAAGTCGGAAACTATCAAAGAGGATTCCGAAACGACCGAAACGAAGACGACCGTTCCGGGTCAACCACCGACCAGATCGTCACTATGCGGCAGAACTTGGAGAAGATGGCTGAATACAGACACGACACATACCATCTGTCCATTGACTTCAAAGCCGCATATGATAGCATAACCAGGGTAAAACTGTACGACGCTATAAGTTCTTTTGGAATCCCGGCCATTCTGATAAGGCTAGTTAGAATGACTATGACCAACGTCAATTGCCAGATGAAGGGGGATGGAAAACTCTCAAGACTTTTTACTACCACAAAAGGTCTGCGCCCGAGGGACGGGCTTGCCTGTCTCCTATTTAACTTGGCCCTAGAGAGGGCCATCTGTGACTCGAAGGTGGAGACTTTTGGGAACCATGTTTTATAAGTCAACCCAGATCCTGGCATACGCTGATGATATAGACATCATTGGTCTGCGGCTCTCCTATGTAGCAGAAGCTTACCAAGGGATCGTGCTGGCGGCAGAGAACCTCGGATTGCAGATAAACTAGGCAAAGACCAAACTAGGTGGCAACATCAGCGGCCTACTAATAAATAACCAGAACCTACGTAGGCGTGACGTACATATAGGTGAACGCACTTTAGAAGTCGTCCCGCAATTCGCCTATCTAGGGTCAAGGGTCAGCAACGCCAATAGCATGGAAGCTGAGTTGCGCGCAAGGATGCTGGCTGCCTGAAAAATCAGTTCACCTCAAAGAACCTGTCGCGATGGACGATGCTAGGATTATGTAGTACCTATATAGTACCGGTATTACATACGCCTCTGAGACATGGACACTGTCCAAATCTGACGAAACCCTCTTAGCCGCGATCGAGAGGAAGATGCTCAGAAGGATACTTGGCCCCGTATGTGTGGAAGGTCAATGGATGAGCTCACTGTCGTGCAGCGTATCAAGTTCGCCAGGCTCCGGTGGACTGGACATTTTGTATGCATGGAAACGGACGACCCAGTTCGTAAAGTCTTTTTAGGCCGTCCACAAGGACAGAGGAGGCGTGATAGGCTCAAACTGAGATGGCAAGATGGCGTGCAGGCGTCCGCCATTAAGGACGGGATAATGGTCTGACAGACGAAGGGGGGTTGAGCCGTGAGTGGTTTCGAACACTCCAGAGGCAGGCCAAGACCGCAAAGCGTTTGTTGCGCCGGATAAGTAAGAGCAACGAGGGAATAGTTTGTATTTTAATACTTTTATTCCGGTATCTGATTACATGCTAAGTACATATATTTACACCAACAATCGTCTTACGGTCTTCCACGTGATTAAAAAAAGAAATACATCCTTTACCGGTCTGCATCCACTCCATGCGCAATTCTGCGCAAATAAAAAAAACGCACGCTGGTGTTCCGCAAAAGCAAAAAATAAAATGCGCAACGCTTGAGCGCACCTATCTATCTACGCCGGCAGCAGATCGAAATCGTCGTTCACGTTCACCATCGGCACGTACGTCTCGTCGATGAACGGTTTCGCCTTAAACTCGCACAGCAGATGCTCCTTCATCTTCCACTCCCAGTCCATCTTCTGCACCGCGTGCAAGCTTTCCGCCTCGTTGTGGTGGCGCAGCAGCATCGCCTCCTTGATCTTCTCCCACTTGTCGTCCACGTCCTGCAGCCAGCTCAGGAACAGCCGCCCGTTGTACCGGCTGCGCGCGTTCCGATCCTTTTCCTCCTGCTCGGGCGTGATGATGTTGTACACCTCCTCGTCCTTTAGGATGGTGCAGACGGAGAACGGGAGCGACTGGTTCGCGAGCGCCCTGGCCGCCCGCCCGTGCACCCGCAGTATCTCCTGCTCGACCGCCAGCACCAGCTTCTCCTTCTCGACGATGTGCTGCATGCGCAGCTTGTGGCGCTCCTTCTCCTGCGCCTGGAACATCTCCTTCAGCGAGGGTGGCAGCGTGGCCGGCACCTGGACGTTCGGTTCGGTCGGCGTTTTGCCGGCCAGCGCGTACGTGCACCGGTTCATCAGGTAGTCCTTGAAGCCCTGCGGCGGCTTCGGCTGCACCGGGAACAAGCTCTTCTGGCGCCGCTCGATCTGCTTGCGTATGTTCAGATACATCTGGTAGCAGTTCGTGATCGGCTGATCGTGCGGATGGACGTCGGGCGTTTCTTCGCGCGCTTCCTTCTTGTCCTCGCTCGCCGTTGCACCCGCCCCGGAGGTGGAGGAGGAGGAGGAGGATGAGGAAGCGGAGGAACCCGCTGAACCGGCGGGAGCGGTGCCGGAATTGCTGCCAGTGCCGGTCGCATTGCTACCGGCCGCCGCACCGGACGAGGCAGTAGCGGCGGATTGGTCTTTGTTCGTTTTGATTTTCCGCTTGCGCGGATGGACGGACGATTCGGAGGTGGAGGAAGAGGAGGACGAGGAGGACGATGAGGATGAGTTGTTGTTTTGTGTCGGCCCCGTGCCGGACGATCCTGTTCCATTGCCGCCTGCAGACGATTGCCCACCGGATGAGGCCGCTCCCGATGCTCCTCCACCCGATCCATCGCCCCGGGCAGTGGAGTTGGAGGATGAACCGGTTCCATTTGTTCCACCGCCCGTTCCGGTTCCAGCGGAGCTATCGTTTGATCCACTATTACCCGTCCCCGTTCCTCCCGTGGCACCAGTCACGTTGGTGGGGCTTTTTGGATTGCCGCCCGTTCCCGTGCCACCAGTCGATGAGCCATTATCACCCTCTCCTGTCGCTGTCGCTCCCGCTGGACTGTTTGTCTGCGTCGAACGACCTCCTCCTTCACCCGCACCACCGGACGTGCCTCCTCCACCTCCCCGCTCCGTCGCATCACAACCGCCGCTGGACATCGGCGAGGGCGAACCACTGTTGCCCTGCTGCTGCATCTGCGGCGACGAATTGTTCGACCGATCGACACCGGACGTGTTGCCATCCTTGGCGGAGCTGTTGCTATTGCCGCCACGGTGCGAGCTGCGCAACACACGCTGCTGCGTCCGCTCATCCTTGCTGGTGCCGCTCTGGGAGGGATTTTTCTCGTCCGAGCTTTTCGAATCGGCCGGGCTAGCGCTGCGGGACGAAGTGCTTTCCTTGTCCGCCGTCGAGTCGTTGCTGCAAAATAGGAAAAAGAGATTAGAATGCCTAGACACAACGTTACCTCCAGCATCGCCTTACCTGTTCGAGGACGCCACCACGTACGGCAGCGCGGCATGGTTGCGCGTCGACGCGTTCTTCCCGTTGCGCGTGTTGCCACCGACTTCCGCGTCGCCGGCCGCGCTCTGCTGCGGAATGACGATCTTGAGGGGCGGCACCTTGGGACCGCTGAAGCCACCCCCAAAGCCACCCTCACCGCCGCCCTTCCCATTGCCGCCGTCCTCGACGCCGCCCATCAGGGTGCTTTCTCCGTCGCTGTCATTACTGCTGCTCGTACCGGACGATCCACCCTTGCCTGCGGCCGTCGATCCACTGGCCGCCGTCCCCCCGATCGATCCAGTAGTCCCACCGGAACCGGTGACGTTTGTACCTGCCGCTGCCCCGCTTGCCATACTGCTTCCGCCCCCGGCGCCAACACCTCCCTGGGACGGTTTGGGGCTTGCGCAGGGACTCTTCCGATCCAGCGCACCCTTCGCCGACAGTCCGAGCGTTTTCGCCGACACTACACCGCCCGCCGCCTTGCCACCCTTCTCCTGGCGGGGCGTAGAGCCTCGGCTACCACCCGTGCCCGATTTCCCGCCGGACAGGCTGCCGGAGGAAGCTGTATCCTTTCCCGCACCACTGCCGACGCCACCGAGCCCTCCCAGCGGGTCAGCATCTTTGCGCTTTTTGCGCTTCGTCTCATCCTCGTTCGTTGGGCCGCCGTCATCGCCGCCATCGTTAAGCTCGGAAAAGGGTCGCTTCGGTACACCGGAAGTGGAGGAAAGGCTGCCACCGCTGCCAGGCCCATGATCCGCACCGCCACTGCCCGAACCATCCTTCTGCTTATCGTCCGCCGCGTGATGATGGCCCAGCGCTAGCGGATCGTCCCGCGACGAGCCACCGTGATGATGGTCGTGCGCGTCGTGATGGTGTGCCCCGTCGCCCGTCTTATCGCCCGATCCTTTCTTGCCGCCGCCGCCGCCGCCACTAACCTCCTTCTCGTCGCTCGAGCTCGAGCTGGAATCTTTCGGGGTGGATTTAAATTCGTAAATATCGTCCTCGTCCTTATCCTTCGCGCTGGCGCTACCGCCCAAACCCGCATGCTCACCGGCATGGTCATTGTCCTGGTGGGTGTTACCCATCGTGTTGCTGTTACTGCTGTTGCTATTGCTGTTTCCGTGCGTTCGCTTGCCGGAACCGGGTCCACCGCCACTGCTGCCGGTGTCAGCGGACGAGTTGGCCGACTTCTTCATATGCGGCCCGTGGTGCCGGGAGGAGACGGCATTGTCTGGTGAAGAGAGGAACGAAATCAAAGATTAATAAAAGTCCTAAATGTGTGGGGTTTTATGGACCACACCACCAAGCGTAAAAGCGTTCTGTAATGCGGCGACGGATATTTCTGTAATAAACTTTTGCATGCCAACCCGACCGACCGACCGATCTCGTTCGCCCCGTCTTCAAGATGCTGATATGGGCTTTAGCGCTCGGTGAACCTTTATCGCTAAATACTATTTGCTTTCCCTTCCCGTTTTTTTTGCAACAACCGATAGCGTTTCTCTTGGATGGTGGAGAATTATTTACACACGCAAACAAGCAAAAAAAAAAAAAAACACGGCTACAATAACTCCCTACCGGCTCCGGCAAAATAAAACAACATTATTCTCTGACTCATGGCACATGGCGTTGCGTGAACATACACACGCAAACACATACACACACAGAGCCGGAGTGATATCCTCCGTAATAAGTAATGAGGGCAGGCAAACAATCCGAGCAAACGGCGGCAACAGCCAGCAGGGACACCAAAGCCACCACGTGACGAACGCAGCGCGGCGGTGGCAAAGAAAACCGCGAAACTCTTCGCTAACTTCCACCTCCTCTCTCGCCCGCTTTCTATCACGATACAATAACCAACAAACCCGCGGGTGAAGCGATAATATTTGTTCTATTTTAGCCGTTTTGCTTTTACACCGACACACTGCCGACGCCACAACGGGCGAGCGAGAAGAAAGAGAAAGAGCTTCGACAAGTGAGTTCGAGGGGGGAGGGGGGAGTGGAGTTCGATGGCCCCATCCTCGAGTCCCATCGGGAGGGATAAAAGAAGAAGGGGAAGTGGATCGAGATCGAAGGAAAATATTTAATGTTGCTTGCTCGTCGCGCCACCAACGCGCGCGGCCCCCGGCTGGCGGAGATCTTTGCGTGAGGGTCGTCGTCGTCGTGGTTCCCCAGTCTGCTCTTCTTGAGATACGCCGCTTTATCCCCGGCGGGTGGTGGTGGCCGCCTCTCTGTTTAATGATATCGACAATCGATGATGAGCTACGTTTGTGTGTTTGTGTGTTAGTGTTAGTTTTATGTTCAGAGTGGCCCAATATACGGTTTCAATCTCAGTACAGAGAGAGAGAGAAAGAGACGTGTTTATTTTTTGCCATCATTAAATGCATCATCAAAATGATGGTGATATTGGTTCATAGCGTAGTAAAAAGGTTATGATAGAGGCCGGTCGAAACGTTCTAATGGCAGGGATTTATCCAAGTTGGACCTAGCAGGATGGATGACCATTCCATGATCTCCCTTTCGAAAGGACACAGCGACACGGCGACACTATTCATTCCGTTCACTGTTTTATGTTGCTTATTATAATAAATAGTTCCTTGCTGATTGGCAAAAAACACGTTTCTCAGACAACACAGGCAACAGACACGCCAATAAACACGCATCCCCATAAATCATCGTTTTATGTTGTTTTTTTTTTTGCAAAATTCGTCTCTGAAGCTGTGTCAAAAACGTTTGTGCTGTGTGGCTAGTAGTAGTTGCGCAAATACTGCTTCAAAAATTTGGAATGTGTTTTTTTTTTGGTTTAAGACGGATCTTTGAAGTGTCTTGAACTCGTTTGCAAAGAAATGCCAAAGACACCCAAGGACCACCGTGAAGGAGAGCTGCGCACAGTTTCTCTGTTCCGGCACAGGATGCGCGACCTGCGCTTTACTACCCCTTCTACACTCTGGTTTATGTCTTCTTGGCTATATTGAACTGCTGTATTGGAAACTATTCGCTGCAACGTTACAGACCCGGGAAGGCTCATAAAACCGAGAGACACACACACACACACCGCAGATATGCATGTTAAGCTTCTTTTTTTTACTGCCATTCATCCTTCAAACACTCATCACTGCCTTCCATGCGCAGGCTCCAAGGATCAGTGCAACGACGGATCAGCTCCCACGGAGTCCAGAGGGCGAATATGCAAGCATTGCCACGGGGTCGTCGCCGGTAAAATTTTACGACCACGTGGAGAGCAGTAGTTGGTTCGCTTCATGCACATTGCCCTAGCAACTCTGCTGTTTCTGCAAAAGGTGCAAAAGAGAGGGCACGGTGCGTTTCCATGGCCAACTATTCGATACGGTTTTAAACGCAAACCACCGTTTTATTGCCTGTTTTTAACCGTCTTCGTCGCCACAGAGCGCGCATTGCCGTCGCCATGCGTAAAACCGTTTCTCGGCTGTTCTCAGAGAAGGGGGGAAAAAGTGGCAACAAGAAAAATGTAAGACTCGAGACGAACTAACGAAAGGATAACAAATTTATGTTCCAGGAAGCTCGTCTGTGCATGTGAGCCGTTTTTCCTCTGCAAAAGTATATTATTTTCTAGCAATAACATCACCGAACCAAGGCCAACTTGGATTGGATTTGGACTTCTGAGATGTTGATGGTTTCCCAACAAACCAAGGACATTTCAAGGGATTTAACGATCTTCCTCTTTCGTGCGAAACACCACCAATGCAATGTTCCTGCATCATTTTCCATTTGATGGTTGTATGTAATTTCAGAACAAATTTAAATTTAAATTGGCATATTTTTTAAGACCCTCGCAATAGCAATATAACCGGCCGCCAGTGCAGTATCAATCGCTTTTTAACGATCGGTTTTTGTGCATCAGTCAGCGGAGAGATCGTTTCGGCAAAATCATAAGCAATGGGGCTTGATTAGAGCACGATTTCTACAGATTTATAGCTCTCCAGAGATTGGCAACATCATAACTTCGGTCATATAGTTTATGAGACTCGCTCGGTCGCAATTAATCGATTGCGTTTCGTGTGAGAATCGACATTGGAGAATACGGATATGCAGCACGCCCATCTGTGCATCTTCTGGTGCATTTTTATTGCACCTCATCGTGTGTTGTTGTGTGTGACTGATAGGCTTAAGGCTTCTCTGTCTCCTGTCCGCACAATCCAGCTCCATTTAGTCCTTCTTACTAAAAAAGGCAAAATCCAAAACCGACCCTTAGGATCGCCTTTCGGAACATGCACACATCGCTCGCGCACAAAAGGTGAAAAGTTTTACGACACCATTTTGCACAAATTATCCATCCAACACTGGACAATAACCTCTCACACACACACGGATCCGTCCGTCTAACTGCAGAAAGGCATGGGACGACATTAAGCAGCGCAAATGAAATTCGCCGCGTGCAGTAAAAATGAGTTAGAGAGCCTTTGGAGTTGCACCGAAGAAGGAGTTTGGATTTATGATGCTAGTAGGACCCATAGTCGGGCCCCATCACCAACACCACTGCCGAGGAGGACAACGACGGCGACGACGACCATATATCCATCTCAGAGCCGCGTACAGCCATGGAAGCAGAACTAATAATTTAATTTCATTTTATGGTGGACGGCTGGCTCCATCCATCCAGCAATACCGTCGTGCGCTCTCGGATTTGCATAACGCTTTTTTATGGGTTTTAAACTGTTCGAGCTTTTCAATATAGGTAAAAACTTTGACATGGCGGTACGCTAGAGTGTGAATTTTGTGAGGGCAACCGAGCTGGGGCGAGTTTTGGAGCGAATTTTGGGAGGACATTGGCAAAGCTAAGATATCTTCTGAGATATGTTAAAGATATCATTGGAAATGACGTCAGAAATTTCTACTAATGACGCTGACTAGGACATATCTTGTCAAGATCTCCAATCCAATCGCCTCAAGATGTTACGACCCATTCCAAATAAGTGTCATGATCGTTTAACGCACAAGGATGAACGAGATAAAGGCCATTTACTTTGAATTCTTCTTGACACAACTTGGCTAAACACATTTCGTACCACGGTGAGCTTTCACAATAGCTTCCAGGGATTGGCTATCCCAATTTCACAATAGCTTCCAGGGACTGTTGGCTGCTGTCATTTGCAAATCTTATTATACATCCAACCTTTCCAACAACTCCAATTAGACAAGAGCAAATGAATTTACCTTTAACTATAGTTCGGACCATTGCCTATCATTTCCATCACAGTCTCAAATAACAAGCGCCAGAGGAAGACATTTCCCATTCCACGATAACAACTTCCCCGGAGACTCCTCGTGCCATAGATATCGTCGGACAGGAAACGAGCAGTACGCACCTCGTATTTGCCCCTCGCACACCAACGCATTTCATTTCACTCGTAAACATAACAATTAGAAATTCCTTGGAAAAATACGTTGTTTGGCGCCTATCGGTCGCTCGGTCGCAATTGCCGTGAATCATCATCGTCGTACGGCGTACAAGTACTCGTAAGTAAGTCGATTCGTTTATTTGAAAGCCAGCCCGCAAACGATTGTTGGTCGCATTAGCTTGCAACGACGGATGTGCAACAGACACACTAAGGCACCCCCTGCGCCGCAAGGCACAGAGTGAGAAGGCTACGAAATGTAAACAGTGAGAAATGTTGAATTAAAACATAAATATCATGAAGAGACACATAAACCTCGACATCGAGGGCAGTAGTACAAGAGGTTGCGGGGACGTCGACGGCGGTTTGGTAAAGAAGAAAGAAATTGAAAACGATCGCTAAGCACATAATCATTAGAGTAAACCACCATCACCACTTCTCTCGTCCTGACTTTGTGGCGTTCTTCCCATGCTCGATGATGATGCCCTTTGCACAATTAGTGTACACAGAAAAGAAGAAAACGAACAAAAAAAAAAGAGCGCCACAAAAGTAAACAAACACAGTGGAAGTTCCCATTTCCTCCCCCAACGCGAGCAGCAGTGTGAAATTATAAACCCACCATCATCACACCAACCAACCAACCAACCTCCCCGCGAGGGAAGCAAAGCGCTATCGATGAACGGGTCTAACTGTCTGTGCGAGGGCTCAATGACACAAGAGGCCACACCACACGCCGGGGGTACACACTTGTGCCGCCCTTGCTCGTGGGGACGCACCACACAACGCTTCAGTGGGGGGGCCACCACCTCGTAAGGTTTCGAATGGGGCCACCCCAGAGTGAAGGATCTTTTCGCTGCTGCTGCTGTTGCTGCTGCTAATTCCCACTGGAAGCTTTGTCAAACACTTTGCAGGACTGTGGAGGTTTTTTGTTACTGTTCCCATGAGCCACTACTGTGTCTAGCTGTGGTAGTGGCGAGAGAGAGAGAGAGAGAGAGCAACGCTTGAGAGCGCTTCTTAAACTGTGGTCATTCACGCGACGTATTTTGTCGTCGAACGTGGGTGCGCTTTTTTGTGCTTAGTTGTGTAATTATTTTCATATTATTGGACGGTTTTTGTGTAGCCATATTTTTTCGTTCAAATTGTGGGAACACACAGGAGTGCTCTTTAGCGCTGAATATGCTTTATTTAAGGAGCACCCTTCTTGGGCAACATTATTAAACATCGGAAATTAAGACATCTCGCGTCTAGAAGCACAATTCAATCTCAAAACAATGACGTAACCCGGGCGTTTAACTTTCTTTTCATGTTCATCTTGCTTTATACAAAAAAATCTACATTCGTGCGTCAAGCATTAATGCTTAACCCCACACAAGTCAAAAGCAATATACTGTCGACTATTTGTTTTTCCTGAAGCTCTCCTCAAGAAAAAAAGGAATGAAATCATGCCACAAAAGCTACCATTTATCCTCGTTCATCATGAAAAGTTTCCTGTTGTTCTTATCGCATTCCCTCGCATCCATTGCCGTTGCCGATACAGCAGGGGTCGGCAAAGTTCTTCTTCTTTTGGCTCAACAACCGTTGTCGGTCAAGGCCTGCCTGTGTACCACTTGTGGGGTTGGCTTTCAGTGACTATTGGATTACTCCCCGTAATAAGCAGGATAGTCAGTCCTACGTATGGCGGCACGGTCTATTTGGGGCTTGAACCCATGAAGGGCATGTTGTTAAGTGGTACGAATTGACGACACATTTGCCCCAGGACCTTTGACTTGATTATGGTTAAAATATCTCAACGCATGTTTGCTGGTAATTTACAAAAAGAGCAGAATAGATTGAATAGTAAAGAAGCATGTGGAGCAATTAAGCTCATCAAGCTTTCATTGTTGTTTCCAACCTCTGTATTAAGTACTAAACATAGGAAATGTGATGTTTTACATAAATATTTCAATTTTAAGCGTTTTTGGAAGAAGATTAGCAATTAGATGCATGTGTTTGGTTATGGAATGGTTTTCAGAATGTCTGTAAACATCAATACTGAATGTCTTGTCAATACTAATGACTTGTCATATGTGGATCAGTTAAATACGAACAAGTTTGAAATTATTTTTTATAAACTAAAATAACACGTTTTTTGCATTCAAGAATCTGTTTTAATTTATTTTCATAAATATTTATATAAAAAATGTTGCTATTTCACTTATTAATGTTAAGAATCGGATTAACGTCAGATTAAGCCCAATTTTTAGTAACTAACGTTTGATTTCTTCAATTTTTCAATCATTTACCAGCATCATATAATAAATCAGCAAATTAGGGCATCTTTCAATCGTTCAATCTGGACCGCTTCTTGAAAAAGTTTGCCAACCCCTGTCCTAGAAAATGCTTAGATACCGTTTTCATTCAATGCTTCCCTACTACTTCTACTTCTACGTCTACTGCCAGACCTTCCAGCTTCTCACATGCTGATGAATACACCACAACTGGCATAAAGCATGCAAATTTAAAGCAGAAAACTTTCCCAATAAAACAAAAGTATATTAACCGAAACTTGGAGCGAACGCGTGTGTGCGCGGCATACACTGTTGAACAGCCCGCCCACCCAACAAAAAAGGTTCGCCAACGCGTGTCCCTTTTTTTGCCAAGCAGCAGGCCATCAGGCTCGAAAACAATTTTGGTAGTCTCCTTCTTTCCGATACTTTGGCTCTCGATAGATCGTTTGCTGTGCTTCGTCCTTCCCGGCAACACCTCTTTAACCGTCAATCAATTATTCTCTCAACCCAAACACTTGTTTAACTCTCTTACTCTCTCTGACTCTCTCTCTCTCTCTCTGTCTCTCTCTATATATCTCTCTCTATTGGCAATCTCAGTGACAAAACACTGCACAAATATATTCCACCAAGGGTAATTTTCCTTCCCAACTACAAGGACGCGCACCATACGTTTCGAGAGCAACTCACACCAGTAGGACGATACACACGTCCCGGTTTCGTGATCTCTGGGACAGGGCAGGAGTGAGGGGGAGTGGAGAGATGGCCGGCATACCACCTCCATCCCCTCGAGGGGTGAGATTTTATGCACGGCCAGCGAATAGCGAGCGAATGGCGGCGTCGGCAGCGCCGGCGGTTGGCGATTCGCAATAAATCACACTTCATTATTATGACGCGAGCGCTTATACAGTTATATCTCTTCTGTCGCTCTCTCTCTCTCTCTCTCTCTTTATCTCTCTTCCTTTCTCTCTAGCTTTCTGTGAGTTTTGCATTGTCCATGGCACTTTTAGTGAAGCAATAGTACGCTAGCAACCCCGATGGATGTTGCCTTCTTTGTTCTCGATTTTATATCCCCGCCGTACAGACACACACACACCCGATTTCCTTGCCGAGTGGCATTTTTCCGAGCGCACACTGGTTGTTCGCCCTTACACGCAAAATTAATGCCCAATGGTCCGGATCGGTAGCTCTTTAGTGGATTTTTATTAGAAATGTACACGAACAGATATGGAGGATGTTGTGTTCGCCGCGAGGGGTTGATCGTTTGGGTGCATAAGTAATACGATTTAGAATGACGTCTAGCAGTATAGACGTTGTTGTCTGTTTAAAAAAAATCATAATTAAACATATTTGAACAAAACCATTTTATAGGGGGATATAATCCATTCTTCATCGTAATGAACGGAAGAGACGATGAGTCCATAATACATTGCATTAGGGCTGGTATGAATGTATACATAACATACTGTTGTGGCTCACAATAGAAAATAATAAATATACAGGGTTTTACAATCAAAATAAAATGACAGCAAAACAAACAATTTCAGTAGTGCAAGATTCAAATTAGCTGTTAAAATTTGAATCTTGCGCTACTGAAATTGTTTGTTTTGCTGTCATTTTCACGGTTCATTTCGGATTTCAAGTTTCACGGTCTCACGGTGTTGTTTCAGAAGCCTTTTGCATTATTTTGCGTTGCGTTTGCGTTTAGCATTATGCTTATCAAATATTACACACTTATTGTCAAAAATGAGTATTTTCTGTGCAACAAGTTAATTGTAATATATTAAGCTGTAATTGCAATGCAAATGTTAGATTTAGATAGGATTTGGTAAGAGTCATTCGAGCCGGTCTGGTGGTACAGTCGTCAACTCGTACGACTTAACAACATGCCCGTCATGGGTTCAAGCCCCGAATGGAACGGAAGACCCCGTTCGCATACGTAAGACTGATTATCCTGTTATGGTAATAAATAATTCACTGAAAGCTGAGCCCACTAGAGTGGAGTACAGGCAGGACAGGCAGGTATTGACCTGACCGACAGCGGTTGTTGTGCCAAAGAAGAAGAAGAGTCATTTCATCCAACAGCTCTTCCGGAAGATCGACTTGTTCACAAGTTGTGTTCGTACATATAAATGTGGCAATGTTGAACGACAATTTGACAATTTATCAGTAATACCTTTTGACTCGTTTTTATTTTATTCGTTTATTCGTTTATTGGCTTTTTAACCAGGGGTCTTTGTGATCATGAAAAGTAAATTAAATTCTGAAGTGAAACAGACTCGTCCACAAAACCACAGCTGTTACCTTCAATTGCTTGACTTAAAATCATGATAGTTTTGAACATTTTGGGTAAAATAAAACAGCCAATGTATGATAATCTCCTTTTTTAAGAGCTTACTTAATACTGAGATAGTTATTTTATCCTATATTTCTAACTTTTTTAGCCTGGTTTGAGAACTAGTCAACAAAGTTGCCAAAAACTTCGTGAAAGTGTAGTGTACTATCAATTTAATAAGTCACTCTACCTTCGGTTCAAATCCCCTTTGACCTATTAGCGCGCTTCTAAATTAAGGACTGGGCTAGGTGTCCAAAGTGTTATTTAAAACTCATTTACACAATCAGGACAAATTTTGTAAGGGTTTGTAGCCACTAAGTTTACCAACTACCGGACCAGGCAGTAGCTCCCAACCACCCAACTATATAATCAACCTTTTGTGCTAGTGGGTGAAGCTTTCAAAAGGATGTAATTTATAAAAATAAAACTCCACCACTCTCTTCCACAACCCCGCGCAGCGGCAATATTGCTTGGCTGCTTTCCGTTCGACCAAAGAAACAAGCGGTAAGTAATAAAAACAAACAAACCCGGTCCGGTCCCCAGACACAACCCCCACCATACCACACCACCAAGCGACCGACAGTCGTCGCAGCAGCAGCAGCAGTAGCATTCTTCCAGCCATTTTTCCCATGGGTAATTTTCCTTACAGAGCCACATACAGGCGAAATGAGGAACGGTGGTGGTGGTCCTGTGTGTGAGCGGCGGCGCGATCAATGACGGTTGTTCCAAAGAGTTTGAAATGTGTAACATGATTTTTTTTTTCGGTGGATATTAGTTTCTCCAAAAGACAGAGGGAGAGAGAGAGAGAGAGAGAGAGAGAGAGAGAGAGAGAGAGCAAGAGTACTTTTAGCTATAACTCGGTCTGCAGAGGACAGTTTTTCGCGTCCGTCAACGGTTTCGCCTTTGAAGAGCGTTTGTGTGTGTGTGTGTTGAGCTCGAACAATAATAAAAACTACAACGACCGGGAAGCAGCGCAACCTCCACCGAGCGTTCGAGAGGACGATCGAAGCAACCCGGTATGAGAAGAATGCAACCACCACTCGGTGCGCAAGTGCATTCGCGGTAGCATTCGCGCAAATTCGCGAGAGTGGAGAGCGAGAGACCCCCGAAGGAAACAGACCATAAACATACTCTCTCCCCCACCACCCTCACCCGCACGAGATGCACGGGGCAGTCCAAGTGGAAGGCAGGGGGCTTGGCTAAAGTTGGTCTACTTCTATATGCTGCTTTTGTGGCGATAATAAAATGGAATTAAATGAAATCGAGACCGGAATAAATTGGCACAAAACCCCGGGTTGACGTGGTTTTGCCAGCTCACACACCGTGCCAGCTCACACACAGGGTTGGGTCAGCAGCAGGACACACACATGAACCACAGTTTGTGTATTTTTCTGGCTATCTCTCGCGTTCTGTCTGTACCATTGCCACTTTCCACAGTACAGTCGCCCCATCGAGCGCTTGTCCCTGACACGGAAAACACCATGGCTGGGCGGACTGGAAACTAAAACACAAACACACACACACACACACACACACACATTTGACCAACCGAAACTATCACCACACACACGCGCCGAAGAGTGTTTGTTATGTTTTTCTTTTGCAACATAAAATTAAATAACAAAATATTACAGTTTTAGCACGCAGCGAAACGGAAAATCAATCAACAAAACAAACTTTCCCCCGAGTGGGAATGAAATTATCAAAACCACAGCACAACACACCGGCGAGAAAGCTAGCCTACGAGGGAGGGATGGTCTTGAGTATGGTTGACTTGACGCTTGGGTGGAAAAGTTTTTACACTTGGACTGATAAAACATGTAAAAAAGGCACTTTCGCTGAGCAAACAAGATCAGCAAATCAGCAAGAATTAAAATAAACTCTACTAAAAAAACAATAAAGTTTTAAATAATTCTGCCCAGAACGTGTTGCTAAACAAGATTTTAAATTTTTTTTTTTTGCTCGGCTTTAAGGCAAAGGGCGCACTAATCAAATGTTGAACGAAATGTCGCAAAATTTTGCAGCATTTAGTGCGCGTGCCACATCTAACACATTTGATTAGATTAGAGACATTAAACACATTGAAGCTAAATTAGAAATTATCTCGTTTTAAATGATGTGAAACGAACCAGAAATCTCACAGGGCAACATTTTCATAACCCTTATTTAAATAACGGAGAGAGCTTTCGTGTACGTTTCATAGCAACTATAACAATTCCGCTAATAGAAAGAGGTGCAACCGCTCCTAACAGTCCCGCAAAACAGCAACTGGAACTGCATATGAGAGGGAAAAAGAGAGGAGGATTTTGAGGAGGGGAGGAAGCAACCAGCAAAAAGCCACTTGACCACAGTAAAAGAGGAACAAATGGCTTCCGTCTCCGATCCGAAATGGGCTGGGGACGTAACCATCATTACAACGGCATTGGCGGCAACGGCTTGATCACAGCACAACACGGCGACCTTACGACGACCTGGAAGGGTGGGGAAGGTAGTGCGGCGACATGTACTATTTATCGCACTCGCCTGTGACTAAACCCACCTAACACCGCTAGCCGGCAGCTAACACCGATTGCCCTCTCTCTCGCTCGGTGACCCCTTGCTGCAGTCAGTCGCGGGTGCAGCCGGGGAGAGGAGTGCAGTTTTGCAGTCTTGATTAAACAAATATGCCACACTCTAGGTCCGCTGCATAGGTAAAGCGTCCCTGGGAGGCAATGGGAGTGAGGCGACAGAGAGATAGACCCAGGCTCTCTCTCTCTCTCTCGCTCTTTTTTCCAGAGTTGTGTTGTGTTCCGTTTCGCGTTCAAGAACGGCCCTGTTGTCGCGCTCTGGGGGTCTGTGCTAATCCACTAACTCACGTCTCGCGTTTAAGTGTCCTCCAGAGGAGGGGGGGGGGGGGGATTGAGGATGGAAGACAACACAACAACTGCAACTGTGTCCTCTGCGAAGCGGACACACGGAACGAACTGGAGCGGCGCTGTGTTGTGCGCGATTCCCGATGACAGAAATGGAGCCTAATGGTCGCCGGTGTGACTTGGGATTTGTGGGACACATTGTGTGCTGCGCTCGCGCGTGTGCGTTTGTGTGTGGCATAACTTGCATTGATCCATGGAAAAAGCGGGGGCTGTCATACACTCGGCTGATAATGTCCAGAGGCGAATGGATTAAAGATTTTACCCTTCTCGAGAAGTAGAACACTGTCCACGGTGCATGTTCCCTCCACTGTGGTTTTGCCTACACAAACACACACAAAGAAACAAATTAGTGTAATGTTTGCGGTGACCTTTAGACACCTAGGCACACCGGGGTTGGATGTAAATTGTCACAAATAATTGTGAAAGCTGTGCCCGTAACGCGTAACATAACATCTGCAGGTATAGACGTGCATGTGGGTTGCTATTGTAATATGATTACGAAAATCAATACTAATTTCAAGCGGAATGTGCGCGTTTGACATATCCGCGAAGCCTACCGTAATTGCTGGCCCGATGTAACAGAAACCAATCAACCCCAACTGACGCACTGAACATCGAATTCGATTTGTTTGATCTGATCTGCATTTTGTTTAGCAAATGTTAATAGAGCAAATGTTAATTAAGTTCGTTTCTTTTTAATTAAAATCATACATCTGATAATTATTATACATTGATACAATGATGGTTATTGAATATGTTCCAAGCAACCCACAACAGGTTACAGCTACTCCATTATTTACTTTGAAATATAGAGGAATACCAAAAACATGCATTTTGTCCAAAGAAATAAACAGAAACGCTTATTATTAGGACGATCTTAGCAACGAAAAACAACAACATCGAAATGAACAGCATCATAGAGGCAGCGATCTCACAGTCCTGTGACAAGCGATCGATCTGTTATGTCAAAGGATGATGGTTCGAGTGCGGTATAGAGCAGAATTTCTACCTTTAATTTTTAAAATGACTTTCTTTTAATGACAGGAACTGCCACCTACAAAACTCAACTCCTGGCGTGTAACTCAATTTCTCTACTTCTTTACGCGTAAGAGCTATTCTCGGAATTTTAAAAACACGCTATTAATGTCTCTCGGAACAAAACGCTACTTCACGCAACATTCCCTAGGCATGCTCTCATGGCACCTAGAGTGTAGGGTGTATCAATCATACTTCCCATTCACGAGAATGCACATCAAAACACTATCCGTGAGAGGTTGCGTGCTGTTGCTGCTGCTGCTTTGCAAGGTGAGTGATCATCATCATCAAAGCGTGCACAAGTGGCATGCAAAATTGAAACGCAAAATAGTTTGTTGCGTGCATCTCATCTCACCATATTCTATCTGTCTCTCTTCTTCCTCTTAACAATAATCAGTAGCTCCAGTAGCAACAATAACAGTAGTAGCCCAGGGAAAACCCTTCACGCGCGTTCCTCGATTGGGAGGATGACTTATGACGTCACGGTTTGCGCGCATCTCTTCGGTAGCCCAGACAGAAGGGGATATGCATGCAGGGATGTCCTCGCTTCGTCAGCTAGTAACTAGTCACTAACGACGGTGTGCTGAGCTGTCTGTAAACACCACAAACACACTTCAAAGTCCACCGTAATTAGATGATAATAAAGTGAAGCTGTGTGCAAACTGTGTTCCTTGCTACCGGCTGTGGGGGTTGGAGATAGATGCTGATGCCGCTGTGGCCTTGCGCACATTGCACCTTTAATAATCAGCTCGAATCCCCGTTTTCCCCCCATTACACTATTATAGGCGTGCGGAGGCTTATCATCCGCTTCCAGGTTTGCCGAAGGTTCAGCGAGAGAGACTTTAGCATTATTTACCTTTACTTTGCGATGCCGAAACCGGGCCGGTGGCGGCGCCTGGTTCGCTCCTTCCCAGGTGATGTGGCTGCGCCGACGGCAGCTGCTGCTGCTGGTGCGATAAAACTGCAGCAGGTGCTACTAGCCCCCCGCGGCGCTGCATTTCGATCGCGTTGGCCCCCGCCGTTCGGGGTGGCGGCAGCTTTGGGGGCGCCAATTTCGGTATCAATTTACGTGCACTCTGCTTCACACCCCAGGGAGGAAGCTTTATCGTGTTTTTCTTTGCTTTAAACACACCAAGAAGCTATGACAGCAAAAAACAATCCACCACCACACCACTTGGAAGCTTGGAACCACCGATTGGAATTGGAACCGAAAGGAATGTGTTCAACGGGTGTAGAGCGTGGCACCAACGACAACGATGGCGACGGCGTCGGTGGAGCCTACCATTGCAAACTGTCACTGCCGCCACACGAATGGCTGGAGAACGGATACGCTATTAAGCACTACATTAGCACACACTGTTTGCCGACTGTGAATGCAAAAAACAACACAGTTAAGGTAAGAGCACACACAAATACGCTGGGCTGGGATAAACACACACACACACACACACACACACGGATTGTTCTGACGGAGGGTGATCGTACCCGACGAGTCCAGAAAATGGAAAGATCACTTATCAAACAAAAACGATTCGAAAACGGTCCTCTAATAAATTGAACATTGATGCAGGATTGTCACGCGGGCAGAAAAACGCATAAAATTTTAGGAAAATAGCAAATAAATAGAAGCGCATTCATACACATCGATCATTCATCACAAAACAGCAACCTACACAACACAGCAACGGATTCGACTTTGTGTTGATTAATCGTTCAAGTGAAATCTAAAATTACGTGCAAAACGGCCGAGAGAAGAAAACAATTCTGTTGATGATTAAAAATAGTATGATTGAGTATCATATTTCTCTTTACAGTATAGCTCCTCTCTTTCTCTCTGTCTCGCTCAAATATAGCATTTCAGCTTCCTTCCTTCCGGCAGCACAATAATACTCTTCAACCGTACTTCACCACAGAAAACCTTTCCGTTGTTGATATTGTTTTTTTTGCTGTTATTGTTGTTTAACTGCAATATATTTTTAGCATTCCCCGCTTAGCCAAGCTGAGTGCCGGAATGCTATTTTTGTGCCTTTTCTTTGGTATCTTGCACAATCAGAGAGAGAGCAAAAAAAACACACATACTTTATGCCACCCAATCGAATCCATCGAATCCACTACGTACTACGTACACTTGCATCGCAATTGAACGTCGATGGAAAGTCTCCCACGTGGGTTCGTACACATTTGGAAGGAAAATCAATGCTCCCAGTTCCACCAGCTGTGATAACGTTTAACCTTTTCCCGTTGAAAAATGTGCGACATTCGTTCCCCTTCCCATCATGCTTTTGTTAATAATTCCATTTATTTTTCACCTTTTGCCGTCACACCAGAACCACCACCCAAGCTCCAAGCGAACGATTGAACGATTCGCAAGGCGGACAAGACGATCGGCAGCAACAAGTACAAAACACCAGCGCACCCCGCATAGCACCATTTCGATCAGCTTTTTATCTGTTTCTATTTCTGGCTCGAAAAAGCAGCATCTGCCCCAGTAGGAGAACTGCTGTCGGGGCGTATTATGCCCACCACCAACACACCTCTCGCCTACACTCACTTGCTGGCCTGTGTAGTTACATCACCACCGACCCTTGCATCTCGCATAGTGCAAGGCGTACTACTGGAGGCGATTTGGGTGGTACGAAATGAATCGCCACTACACACCGCCCCGCGGTGTCGTACCTCTCTGACAGGGCGGTGGGTGTGCGGCGCTTATGAAAAAGCCAACCAATAAGCCCAGGTGGAACCTTCCGCTGTAGACGTGAAGTACCTACACACTGTGACGCATATTATTGGATCTCAAATGAAGTTCGCTCCAGATGAGGCGCTTCAAGCAAACAGTGGCAGGAGACGCGATAACAAACAACAACTCTGCCGTCTCCTTCACCGACGCCGTCGCCGCCGGGTGTCTTGACCTCGGATGCTGGAAGGTACATAGCATCGTGTAAAGACGCGTGTTTGAAAAATCAAACTGAAAGCAAAACCCTCGGCGCGGGACGGAAGACGGGCGGTGTGTTTTCTTTCCGACAGCTGCAGATCTTGGGCTTTGCTTATGAAGGTTCTTCCAACACCTCCCCCACCCATCCGTATGTATCTCATCATTTTTCCAACAACCTCGGATGGAAACTTAAATGACAATATCGTATTTGTGGATCCATAAGCACCAAGAGAGAGAGAGAGAAAGGGAGTAAGAAAAAATATATTGACAAAAACTGGTCGTAGGTTGAAGGACTTTATTGTTACCGGTACGATGGTACCTGTAGCTGACGTTTCGAAGCAAAATGGGCTAAAGAGATAATATTTTTTTCAAAATTGTCGCATGAAGAATAGTAAATAGCAGGTGTTTTATAAGATGTGTTTGAGCTACATGTTTCCAATAATTTTATTCGTCGTTGAGAATGACTTTGCAGTATTAGAGGAATTGTACGCGGTACGAACATGATCCAAATTTAACAGTCCATTGGACACAGCTCGTTGTAGCCGTGACGGTAAGAGAAGTGCTTAGCGCACTAGATGTTTCTGATCAAATCTCGTTTGAAGCGAATTACACAATACATCTCGTGCTACAAAAAATTGTAATGTGTACATTCTGCTGCTGCACATCTTTAATTTGAATCAATATCAAAATTAGAATCAATAGAACTTCATAAAAATTGTCAAATAAGGAAACAATGAAAACTTTTGAAACTATATTACTGTTTATTTCTAGCACTTTCCATGCCTCATGCTGCGTTAACAACAAGATTTGCCAACAGAAACGGCTCCTGCTGTCAGACAAAGTACCGATACGTCTCGACTCTCTCGACACCTGGGTGCGCACCCTCCCTAACACACACACAACACCTATATCATCAAGCTTGACCGAACACGCGCACACGAGAATCTGCAGCTTTTTGATGGGCGATCGGCAATAAACATGCCACTCTATCACTATCAATTAGTCAAGATTATGTAAAACAACGCTCGACCGACCGAAGCTCTGCTGCCCCTCTCATGCAGTCGAATGCAATCGGATGCACTGTCTGCTGAGGAGGGGGGGGGGGGGGGCGGAATGTAGATGTGTACGCGCGTGTGCTGCCGATTGTCGTCCGCTCCGCACACCAGGGGGAACAATTTGCATTTCTCGTCCGCAAACCCCTTGGGAGCACAGCAGCAAAACGAGAAGTAAAACGAAGGAGCACACTTCTGAATGGGACGGCGCTTTGGTGCGGCTGCTGGTTATCAACACCGTTTGCGCAAATAAATAAGCGACTTAGCCGCTGCGGGCTTACTGCAAATGGGAAGATCCAACACGAAAAGCATCGATCGATGAAGTGAAGGAAAGCCTAAACCCCGCCAATACACTTAGGTGGCGATATTCCCACTTTTAGTAAGCTTAATGAATGTGTTCTTGTTCCTGCTCGGTGGATGAATGTGTTCCTGCTCGGTGTGCACCATAAGTACAGTCATAGCACAAAGCCGCACGCACATTAAATCTCTTTTCATTCTGCTCTCTTTCCAGAAATGTAGCGTCAATTCGCGGCGATCATCAGTTTCTCTGTAACATAAAACTCCCTTAAATGCATTTGCACCCTAACCACCACCATCACATGGTTAAAGCCGGGCGATATCTTCCGATTGTGTTCCAGCCCAGAAGAACGTAAACATTATTCGTTCGGGACAAAAATAAACAGATAAACAAACGCAAACAAATAAACTTCCTGTGTGTGTGAGTCTACATCATGCACTATGCATCAGTGAAGAAGAAGGATAGCGAGAGAGAGAGAGAGAGAGCGAGACAGAATATCACAACCATCACGCACCAACCACCACGGGCACTAAGCTCCACTTCTAGAAGACTAGTGAATAAACAGCAACAAAGGAAGATAACAAAAAATAAACCCCAATCTAGACTTCGACACAACGAAGCGCAGCCAACGATGTACGATAGTCCGCGTCACCCTGTCTCAGAAATTGTGCAAGCACAGGCGGCAGGCAAGCAAAAATGCACCCAATACACGCTGCGCTACACTGTGTGCGCCATTTGGTCGTGCAAAGATCGCGGGCGAGATAACAACACACACCACGCGCTCGATGAAAATCCGATAGAAAGAAGCACGTTCTGCACTGCAACTGGGAACGCTTCTTGCCCAACCCCACTACAGGCAACAGAAAAACCGCCACACCGCCGCGGAACAAAAGGGAGCGAGAAAAGTGAGCGAGCTGCACTTTCCCTGCTGTGTCCTCGCGCGGGAAGAGTTTTCGCACCCATCGGAAACACATTAATTCCGTTGCGCGGTAATTGAATTGAAATAAACAAATTCAAACGAACGGTGGTGCGGAGGGACCTTCAGCACCACCCCATCCACCACTCCCCCCCCCACAGAGTGCTTGTGGATGGGGTGTGCTGAAAATACCCGTTTTCCACCCTTGGTTTATTTGGGGTGGTTGTGTGGAGAGGCAAGACTGTATTGCACACACACACACACCTCACACCGTTGATGCAACAACGGTGAACGTGAGATGCATACTGTTGGGAGAATTTTCACCGCAATCCACAGAAAAAAGGACAGCGGTAAAGTTCTTTCCAAAGGTGGTAAGCATAAACACACACACACACACAGAGAGAAGACAACGGATCGGAACAGTTTTTGCAATATTTTGCGCAGCATATAATAGTGCTTCGGTAAAAAAGGGAAAATGGCCAGGAACGGAAGGAATTGCAAGTAGAGAAAGGTAGGATCTTTGTTTGAGGTATGAACGCAACAGATTTTCCTCCCAAGCCGATGACGCTTCAGCCTAAAGGGAACGGAAATAGTTTGATTATTTTAATTACTAATTCAATAATAAGTGATGATTTCGAGCAAGCATTCCCACAACTGACTATCTATCGTTAATACGACCACGATGTAGACAAAGACTTCAAAGCCCTATATTTTAAGATCTCTGATTTCCTGATAATTCGTTTGATCCTACTTCTTAAAAGGTAAAAACCTCCTAACAAAACAAAAACAATAAAACATGTTCGGTTTCAAGTTCTTTCTGTGGTCCAAAAACAGCCCTACAAAGGAAACCAGTACCTTCAAGCTGTTCCTATTTGTTCAGCTGGTGCAGCTTCGATGTGCAGGTTATGCTCGAGAAAGAACATACCGACTCGGGGCAGACTCTGTAGATAAAAGGGACACTCTTTCGAAGCAACAGCAAACAACAACAGACACAAACACATGTTAACAACATGTGTGTAACAGTGTTTTGATGTGTTGCTCTCGGCGGGAATGGAACTCATTGAACGAATCCATCGACGATAAAGACAAGTACGTCAATTTTTAACACACTTCCACTGTGGGGCATCGCAAGATGAGGCGTTGAAGGGGGAGGGAGGGTTTCATTTTCGAGGGATTATACGGGGTTACACACAGTGCCGAAACCTTTGGACCTTTTTCTCACTACCTTTTTGTTGTAGCTGTATGCAGCAAGAACGGTATAAGGTTTCCTCTTTTCCTGGGTTCGTTTGTTTTGTTCGAAAGGTTTTGCTGTTTGCAAGGCATGGAACGGTGGTGTTCGTGTGCAAATAATACACACGACTGGTGTCAGTTACAGTAACGACGAAGTAGTTGGGTAATTTTAATTAAATCGTAATTTCAAGAAGCTTTTCAAGTACATTGGAGGTCAATGCTTCTTTCGAATTGCATACGAGTGGACGTTCAGGAAGCATTTTCAAACGATTCTAAATTGTAACGATTCTAATGGAATCATTTAAGGACAGCATTTTAACAACATACTGCTCATTTCATCAACAATTGCAAAAAAACGTACGTGAATAAATAAATCCACAAAAACGACCAAATTAAACCAAACGAGTGCATGAACATTTGGTATCCACCATCGTTTGACCTGGATGAACTGCTTCATTGTGGGATTCACTCTCAGCACCGCCGCATCCACCTCGCTCTCCTCTTGCACTTCCTATAACAAACTGCTGGACTAAGGCCTTACGATTCTTCCCCAATTTCTTGTTTGCATCGCTTACTTCGCCAGATGTGTATTAGCCCGGAGCCCAGAAAAAAAGAAGTGACACTAAAAGTGTCATCACGAGACGGGTGCCATCAGGCTCGTGTCATCTATTGAAGATGATAAGCCGGGTGACAATGATTAATTAGCCTAATCTGGGTGACTTTTTTGCTTCTCTTTTCTTCTCGGTTCCGTCTCAAACTCAAAGAAGCTATTAGCGGCACCAAATTGGCTTTTCAGAGGTTGTGAGATGAAATAAACAAGATCAGCAAACATTATTCCAGTTCAGCGACGATTTCCCTTAAATTCAATTAAGCATAACACGAAGGTTATGAGTTGCAATCCCGAACGAACTATTTATCTGTTTATATTTTACAACAATAAACTACAATACTCCTACAATTTTTAGGAGTTACTAACTATTAAGTTAATGAAAATTAAAGAGCTCAAACTTGACACAAATTTCGTGCCAATAATACACTCACTCCTCCTCCCTTGTCGATTTGTTTAATTACGCTACATACATCACTGAGTACCTGAGTGAACCGAAAATGAGACGAACGAGTCCTTGATCGTTATCGGTGAACCTAACGTATCTCACCGTGCAGTTTCTGTGGCTCACGGTGATAATGTTCATTTGCCGTTCTCCTCTTCTTTGGCCGTTATAAAATGGACGCATTTTCATATACTTTTTTGACACCATTGCCCATACAAAACTGGATAAAACTGATATGAAATTCAGTATTCAATCCAGATACACAAAAAAACGACCACTTCTTGCTCTTCTTCTTAATCGCCCATTCATCGTCGTCGTCGACGGTGAATACTCCGAGAGAAAGGTACACGATACAAAGCAGAAAGCACACACTCTCACACAGACATTAGATTCTGTTCGCACAAAAAGCAAAAAACGAAACAACATTTAAAAAACAGCGTCAAACGCACCGCTTTGTTTCCGCTCCTGTTTACGCAGCGAACGAAAGCGTGAGAGAGCGTGAGAACGAGCTGTACTATCTCTACAGCTTACAGGCACGGCCTGTGAGCGTGCAAAATGAATGAATCGATGTGGTGAGAAGGGTAGAATACGGGGGTGGAGAACCGATTTGGGGAGGGCGAGGGATGACGCTTTTTTCTTTACGGTACGTGTCAAGGGTAATGCAGTTTGTGGCATTGGCCAGAGCGAGAGTGCGTGCAAACAAAAACCATTCGCTTGCTCGCTCGCACCACGGTCGCACTGACTCACGGTCTGCCCCAAAAAACACCAAACACTCACACATACACACACACGTAACCACAAATGTGCAACGAGCATGTGTAGAGCTGCCTGGTTGTAGGTGTTGGGAACGAACGAACGCACGCACTCACGCACGGATGAATTAAATTTTAGGGGATGACATAAAACCGACCGGGTTAACAATTCATCTCGCCCTTGGGGTGGGGTGAAGGGGTTTAGGTGTCATATTTAGCACTTCAAATATAGGGGGTGAATGTGACCCTACCACGACTGCGAGTTTGTATTCGTTGGAAAACGGTTTCATACGGAGGGAGTATTATTAAACCCCCTTGGCACGTTCTTATCAGCATTTCTCCGTCGTAAATACTTATTCCATATATCGATAAACTCATTCGGCACACACAGAGCAAATATGTACATATACAACCACACTGCCCAGTGCCAGAATTTATCACAATCGGAGAGTGGGCTCATGTAGAGAGCAAGCCACCAGCACACCACGGGCACGACACGATGGTGATAGCGCGTTGCACAAATACACTTTCTCCTCCACCCGGTTCCGGTCGCACGCGTGATCGCTACCATGCAACACTTACTAACACCATCAATACTAACACCAACACTACTACCTAGGGCCCTGTTCACGAGGACGGTATGCACTACTAACCTACACCAAACTCTCCAGACGCACTTGTGCTTGGATTGTTACTCTCTATCTCTCTCTCTCTCACACACTCCGTCAGCTGTGCCTGTGGAGGCGGTATATCGGATCTTACAAGCACTCCCTACGAAGTTGTGTTGGCGTAGGCGAATAATAGTGGTAGTGGTGATAGAAACAACACCCTTTAGTGGTAGTGGTAGCTACCACACTGTATACTATTTCCGATCGTTTGTATGGGACTGTGACAACGCCAAATGATATCCAAATGCTCTCGATACTGCCTTTTTCTCTCTTTCTCGCTCTCTCTATCTCTCTCGTTTTCTATATCTTATTTTTCTTCCCAATATCGGTGCAAGATAGAGGATGTAGTGAACACTCATTAGAGAGTGACTAAGTGGCACAGTTGGGGGATGAAAACGTAGCAGCAACAACAACATCAGGGATATCAGAATTCAAATAAAAGAGCAGTCAGTCCTTCACAGGAATTCAAAATCAGTGTGGTTTTGATAAAATCAGTTGTCAATTAATATGTGTTTTTGCCAATCGCAAGTGAGAAAGGCATGACGAAAAGAATATATACCTGATTGTAATGGACAGTAAAGCAGATGAACGAATGGTTCGATGCGTAGACGCACCGGCGCTTACGCGACGGGACAGGTACGGAAATCTCTTTACAACTACAAACAAAAAACTTTTAGCTTTGAATTTTCACATACGTTCATACGTTCTGCTCATCTTGCTCCTCCCGCAAGTCAACCAATAAAGCCCAAAAAATCCGTCAAAAAGAGAAGAGCGCACCCAGGGATGAATTATTACAACAGCACCCGGTGGTGGCAGCTTCTTCTGCTTTCCTGCACCATCTCGTCGCCGGCGACGGGACGACGACACACCACACACCACCAACCATTATAATTCGCGAATTGCAAAATCCCCCCAATCTACCTTATCCTCAGCTCTCTATATCCCTCTCTTTCTCTCTACTACATTGGCACATCATCGTGATATGATGCTCGCCGCACACAACAAGATGCAAGCATATTTTTTACGGCGGCAAAAACCTCGTCGTGTCGTAACGACATTGACCAACCAACCACACGAGGGGTGAATAATATATTACATTGGCATTCGGTGACGGTCAGGTTTTGGGGATGGCAACGAAGCATGCATTCAACGGCCTATCAAACAAAACTGACCACAACTGGATTTATTGCATACAAAAAGAAACAGAAATATATTTACTCTCTAAAGTGATCCACAAAATTATCCAAGAATTTGTCAAAAAAATAGAAAAAAAACACTTTAAGTTTAATAATAAAAATCAAACAAAACGTTGCATTATTTGCACAATTAAACGTAGAGTTTGATATATGGGTTCGCTTGGAAACGTTTCCCATTATTGAGACGGTCATAAAGAGCGACAGCCTCTCTTCAAGCATTACACCATCGGCGCTGCTCCCCCGTCCAATGCAGCGTTGCCTTTTTCATTGATCGGCAGCACATACACACAAAAAAAAACCATGAAACAATGCACCAAAGAGCAGGGCAGCAAAGATATCTCAAGCTAAAGAAGAAGAAGAAGAAGGAGCATAGCAAAAGCGTCATCCCCCGTTCAGGGAGTAATGCCACCCCCGGACACCCGCCGTACGCAACACACTTTATCCGTTCTGTTGTGGTTCTTCTTTTTAGGTTGAATGAACGAACCCATTCCCCTCCCGGTCGTCCCCCTTCGTCTCTCTCCTTGAAACGACACGATTGCCCCACAAAAGATGAGCCCCATCGTAAAACTCTGCCTCCTTCGCTCTCTCTCCCTCTCCCCGGGTGGGGTGGGATGGTTTTCATCATTAAAGAAGACTGTTGCTATTGTTGGTTGATGGCCAACAAGAGAAAGACAGAGAGAGATTTAAAAAACAGAACAAGCAGAGCAAGCCGAGTATCTAACGAGCCGAGAGGGACCTACACACCACAATGAAACGCACACACAAT
Organism: Anopheles coluzzii; assembly: GCF_943734685.1. Lineage (NCBI taxonomy): Eukaryota > Metazoa > Arthropoda > Insecta > Diptera > Culicidae > Anopheles > Anopheles coluzzii. The sequence goes on along the minus strand of NC_064670.1, from coordinate 95,083,324 downwards.
AAAGCGATGTTACACATAATAGAGCGGGATAAGAACAAATTGAAGAAGGAACAACAACAACTACAAAAATCACTTGCGCTCAAAAGACGGAAACACACACATTCTCGCAGCCGTGTGTTTGTGTTCGGTAACACTAGAGCCATAACACCAACAACATTCGCATTCCAACATAAATTCACAACACAATCCCGGGGGCCGATAGTAACAATCAAGGTACTGTGATATTCTTCTTGTATTACAACACAACACAGGATCACACACTCAAACAGACACACCGGAAGTGGGGAAGATCTTACGATCGGAAGTGCGCGAAACAACGGCCAAACGCATCCTTTTTAATTGTTAACCCTTTGGCTCACAGTTGTTGAATGCTGTGATGATGATGATGCTGGTGCTGCCGATGGATATCAGCAACATATCCCGCAGAAGCAACATGAACAAAAAAAAAACATCAAACACACACACGCATACACACGAAATGAAATAACGGAAGCAGCCGACGACGACGATGACGGACGGGCACAGCGATGAAATTGAATCTGGTGTGCGGCGGCCCCCGGAAGTGAAACGGAAAACGGGCCAACAGGCAAAACAACAAGCAACAGCGGAACTACTACTACACGACGGATGGACGCGCGCACCGAGAGCGAACGAGAGCGATAGATAGAGAGTGAGAGGGATCGAGAGCGACCGGCCTCCGGAGACCGTGGCACACATGCACGAGGAGAGCGCGCGAGCGCGGGGAACGCTGGAGGGCCCGCCGAGAACAACCGAGCAACCTACCGAGACCGGTGGGAAGAGCGCGCGTATGGCGGCAATAGGGACGTAGCCGTCCGGGGGCGGCCGGTGGACACACGCACAGTGCAAGAGATGGGAGAGCTGTGGGATGCCAGCGCGCGCGCACACACAGACACAAACACACACACAGACACAGATACCGGCTGGACCGGCTGGCAGGGCCAAAGGCAGCCGACGGCGAAGCGCGAGAAAGCAGAAGCGACGACGACGACGGACGCGAAACGTTACTTTTTTTTTGCTCTTCCGTCCCGCGTGTGGCACCCGGAGAGCCCGTGGTGTTGCGTGCGCGTTGTGTGCCCCTGCGTTCTGCGGGGTTTTGCTGCTGCTGCTGCTGCTGCGGGTTGCGTACCGATGCACGTACAGTCGCCGAATGAATGCCGTGCAACGGGGTAACCGTGTTTAAAAGGCCGCGGTCATGCGGACCCATGCCCACGAAACGGCGCTGAGAGATGAACCGGTGCCGCGGCGGCGTTGGACGAATCGAAACGATTCACGCGCGTGAGCTGAGCGTTTGTTCATTCGTTTGTGGTGAGTGAACGCCTAACGGTGAGGCGTTGGTCTTGTGCTGTGCAATTGGAAACTGCCATCGTATGGGTGGAGTGGATCTGATTTGAGGCTTTAAGTGAGTACTGATCAAACGATTGAACAGATTGAACAAAACTAATGAAAAGTTTAGGCACTTTTAAGATAAGCTACTATTATGAGTTTTTCTGTTAAGTATTAAGTTTAATGATTTCATTTCAATTACTGTATAACACAGAAACTATCAAAAATGGTAAGGAAAAATTACCAATATGGGTTGTAGCGTACTAAACACTTTATAAAGAAAAATTAAAAGAAATGATGGTTTTTTTTCTTAATGTCAAATCTTTTAAATTATGCCAAATATTTTACTAACGCTAGCGTTAACGTTATAACTCAATGTGTTTTAGTATCTTTTTTTAGGAAATTTATACCGCGATGCCGTTCTGTATTTACAGAAAATATCAATGCTGCATTTTGCAAAATATCATTTAGCATAGTCGTGTTATGCTAAACATCAGCTAAAAAAATCAATTCTGTTAAACTCATCAGAATGTTGTTTTGTATTATTTTCACTAATGTAAGTTATGTTAACTGACTTTCCATATTGATATTATATCGTAAAAAATATCAAAAATCACACATCTGGATGAGTGAAAATTGACGTTTGAAGTTCATTCATGTCTAAGTTCAAACTGCACTTGTTATAAAGTACTAAATTGAATATTTCAATGAATCACAATCATACATTTATGACGATTAAATTACATATAATTTGGACATTACATAAACAATCTTGGTATTCTTAATTTAAAAACACCCTTGCAGTCCTATTAGTTAGTTAGCTAATTAGTTTTATCGTCCCTTATAAAAAAAATTCATGTTTTAAGTTTTTGCAATAGGGGTCATTATAGGAGTCAGGTTACCATTATAGGTTCAACGGTGCTCAACATTTGAAAATTTGTAGTGTTTAAAGATCGAAAAGGTTACATTTGGGAAGATAAAACAAATTTCAAAAACAAATGCACAAAGAATATAAAAATATTAATTTTCTTGACGATTTAATTTCATTAAAACATACCCGTACCACTACAAATTGCACAACTATTGGTACATTTGTCCTAGTAACCTCAAACAAGTTACATTTTGAATCAAGAACCAATGAATACAAGATGCTAATCAGACATGAGCTTTTTAGCGAGGGCAGAAATGGTTAAAGACTCAAAGATGCCACGTGATTGCATACATTTAGGCGCTTTGTGCTGCGAATTACCAAACAGCTGTGCAAACTTGTTCGACTGAACAATAATGTCAAACAACGATCATAATTGGGATTCTGCTTTGATACTTATCCATATAAATCAATAAAAACAATAAAAATACTTTACAAATATGATTCTAGCGTTCTTCAATCACTCATCTGCCCCTTCATTGTGAACGATTTCACTTGTTCTTTTCACACATCCATTTGTTCTCCCATGTACATCCCGTTCCAGTTCATTTATGCTTCATCCAGGTTCATTTTCATCGCCACCAAACACAGGCCAGCACCATTATTCACCACCGCCAGCAGGCGAGAAGGAAGCAGCGAGTGCGTGAGTGTCTTTCCCTTTCGGGCATCTACTACCCCCTATCCCCCCCACCGGTACAATATTGGCCCGCATCATCATCGTTCCGGAATGGGTGCCTTGTAGCCGTTTGTTAAATGATTTGATTAGCACCCGCGCCGCCGCCGCCGCCATTGGATTGCACTGGACGAACGTTGGACGGACGTCCACATACTCCCCTTGGGGTCGAGGGGAGAAGACGTCGCTCGCACAGAGAGAACGCACTATGTGTCCGTACAGAGGGAAGAGGTAGAAGAAAAACAAAGCAAAACCCTTTCCAAATCACGATCCCCAATTTTATGCAACAGAACGGATGACTAACTTTATTTTGTTGCTGTATGAGCGAGCAGACCCATTTGCTCTGTCTTTGTATTGATAAAACAAATTGTAGTGGAGTGAATAAATCGTTTCTATTACGATTTACGCGATCATTGTGGTGTGATAAAACAGCCAAAGGGGAAAACTTTGCTCCGAACTTGAATGTCGAACAAGGATAAACAAAAAAAAAACCCCCATCAACCGTAACCAAACATGTCTCACAGCTAATGAGGCAAAGAATAAAGCCGTTTTGCACCTTCATGCTTGCACTCCACTCCTTCGAACCACAACACTCATTCCTCTTCCTCAACATCCTCCTCTTCCAAAGAAAGCATGCACCCCACCTGACGGGTGCCAGCACGGCAGAGGGCAGGAGGTGGACAGGAACATTTATTTCGCCAAGGTTGGGCGGAAAAATTATGCGATTACCAGCTAAATTTAGCATCCTCTCCCGCTCTGACTCACAAGCACAGTGCGGCGCGCTCGCTCCTGCCTCTGCACTCTCACCTAGAAGAAGGATCATGAAAATGGCCACCGATAGGAGAGGAGAAAAAATAATCACAACACACCCCGAACAAAACCCCGCCGCAAAAGCAACAGGAAGCAGACTGGCCGACTACCCACTCTATCTCTATCTCTCTCTCTCTCTCTCTCTCGAGCTGGTAGGGGAAGAAAACTCAGCGGGAAAGCACTATTCCGCCGTGTAGAGGAGTGCGGCTCGAGATTCTGATGCTGCCGCGCCGCGGACGGAAGTGATGGATCATCATTTTTTTTCACCCCACTTCACCGCTTTTCCACCTCACCGCGGCGGTGATTGACAAACGGAACGGGGCTGTGCCAGCATGCCGAGAAGCCGGAACACAGTGGCAACCGTGTACGAGCGGTTTTCCGATCGCGTCTCGAACGGTGCGGTGTGTGTGTGTTGTCCTTTCCATGCGATATGCTAATCGCATTGTGACAGTGGGCACACGCACAGTTCTGGGGAAGAAGGGAGGTAGTTTTTCCCGGTAGTAGAAGCGTACATTTAACCAGATGGGACATCGAACGTAGGACTGTGCGTTAGCAGGGAAATACACGATTTATCTTCGCTCGCTCGCTTCCCAAACCGCCCGCCACCCAACCCAACTCGTCATGGCGGCAGTATTTCAGGTTCATCATAATCGATACGGAGCTGTCGGTGTGTTGGTGCGTACATTGTTGCTGCTGGAATAAGAGTAGCTGTGATGCTGTATTTTACTTTTATTTGGGAAGTGCTGTTGCAGTTTTGGGATGAAGTATTACTTCAAAATATTAATCATTTTTGTACAACTTTGAACGTAATAGTTTTTTATAGAAGAAACCAATTTAATACACATTAAAGGTCTCCGAATGCATTGTTGCGTCTCCACAAGTTCTGTTTGAGGTTAAAAGCGATAGTATGAAAATTTAATTGCATACATTTAGGCGCAAAATAGCGATAAACGCTTCTAATGGCCGAACTCATTCGTCAGAATGGTTCAATACTGTTTTGACAAGACGTCAGCAATATAGGGAGCTTATTAGAGCATTTTATACTAAAGTATCATACAAGTCATACAAAATGCCAATACAATGTCATAAATTGCAGTTTTACAAGTCGCTCGCATTAACTTCGGCCACAAGGCTAAAAAGGGGAAGCAGGGGCGTAATTTAATTCATGTAAAATAATGTGCTCCAGTTACTACCTCCCCGCCCCCTTCAATTCCCTAGCGTCCCACGGGCTACTTAAAAGCGGCGACCAGTGCCCTTGAAAAGAGTCTGCCCGTATCCAACAAAAGCTGAGCAACAACAAAAAAAAGACGTTAATTTATTACATGCAAACTGGAATGTGTACCGGCGCACCGGTACCTGTCCACGTACGGGACGACATTTGTGTTTCGCACAGACACACCTTCGGCCTCAGGGGGACGGTAAAGGGTGGAAGGAATCAAGGGAGGAAACCGATAAAAGTGAACTACAACAAGAAAAAAAAAACCTATCGACGGTGGATTGTGATTTACTACTACAGCCCACAGACACACACACACATACACACACACACGCGCCACCAACTGTCCCCTCCCCAAGGGGTGTAAGATACCAAGGGGCTGCAGGGAGGGATTATCATGCAAAGAGGAAGGAGGAAGGGAGGGGGTCAACGGCACATGTAAATATAATGATAAAATAAAAATGGATTAAAACTTGCACCCCGGATCGCGGGGGGGGGGGGGGGGGGGGGGGTTTGACAGGAATGACAGGGGGAGGCAAGTGCAGTTCGGGCTTCCAATTCCTCCCTCATCCCACAAACATGGAGCAAAGGTAGAAGAAGAAATATGGGGAAGGAGGGGATTGAGAAGTAGCCGAGAACCGTCGTCGTTGTGATGGAGACGACGGGAATACATTTTCTTCATGCACGATTTGCCGCATGCAAATGATATGCACACCCACCTCCTTCTCCCTTCCCCCCTCCCCCCCTCCCTTGTTCCAGGCTTGCACGTCCAACATCTGGCTGACGCTTCCTTGCAGATGCAGCGGCAACAGAGTGCAACGAGAAAGAAAATGCCTTCCGTACAACTTCCTTTCCCCGGTTTCCTTGTCCCGTTTTGCTCTCATCTGCGAGCACTATCTCTCCTTCTCTCTCTCTCTCTCACACACACACAGATACACACGTATACTATTTCACAGTCTCCAAAGTGCAATGTGCACAGTGCAGCAAATTGCAGCACGCTCGGAGAGCGGAAGAGCGCGCGCGCCCAAACGGCCGCTGTGTTTGGGTGTGTGGGAGAGAGTGAACCCTCAGCTTGTAGGAGAAGGAATACTAAAGCGTGATCGTTGAAAAAAAAGAAACGACGGCCACTAACGAGAGAGAGAGAGAGAGAGAGAGAGAGAGAGAGAGAGAGAGAGTGAGAGAGAGAGAGACACTCACACACGGCAATGAGTCACACGGTGAGCAAATGGGAAATGAATCGAGAAGATCTCATCCCCAACGAGGGGGCACCACGTACCATACGCCGCCCCTTCACACTTGTCCCTGCTACAAGGGTGTGTGTGTATATTTCTGTGTGCATTTGCGTGTGCATGTGTTCATCTTCAGTTCGAGACTAAGAGATCACGACGATCAAGCGATGTGTAGAAGGTGATCAACCTTCCCCCGGGGGCGGCAAACTGTGAGCAGACGCGTCATTTCACCCTTCATGGCGTTTTTGTCCCCCCTTTCGGACCCTCCCAACTGGTGGGGAGTAGAAGGAAAATAGGCGAAGGAAGAGCCTGAAACGAAACGTAGTTAGACGAGCTTTCGGTGGAGACGGAGATTAGGCCGTTGAAGCTTTCCCACTGTGTAGATTGTGTGTGTGATGAGGTGGAGATTTTCAACGGGTGTGAATTTGAAATTTGGAAAATCAGAAAAAAGAAAAGTTTGAAATGAATTTAAATTATTTATAAACTTTGAATTGATTTAAATGCGAAATTAAACTAACGACGCCCCCATCGGCTAGCACGTGCCATGAGAGTGGATATGATGAATGCCAGTGGGCGCCGTTATTTTCCCCCCAAAATAGGAACACATTTTCCTTCCCCGAACGGTTGGTCCGGTGGTCTTCCTTCGAACCTCGAAACACCCAATTCAAGCTCTATTTGATTATGCAAATATGCGTCACTATCGAATTACTTTCCAAGGGGGCAAGCAGCAGCAGCAGCAGCAGTAGCAAATGATAAAGTTTCGTAACATTTACACGAGAAAACAAAGCAATAAAAGGGGAGCCACAGCCAAACAAATTCATGCCAGCGCATGTGTGTGTGGGATACTAATTTGATTAGCAGTGTACAGTACGGGCACAGCGCACACACACACACAATCTGTCCTACGGTCGCTATGGTGAGCTCCGAAATCGATCTCCCTAGAGACGGCGTCTCCTGGCGGTAGTGGCAAACGGCAATTGAGTGAGCATTGCACGCATCATTCACGGCCACAACGGTCGCTCTCTGTCTCTCTCTCTCTCTCTCTCTTTAATTCAACATGAACTTGAAGAAAGAAAACCCCGGAAAAAACAAACCACTGACCACATGGGGCAGGCAGGCAGCGAATAATTAGGGAAAGCGCAGGAGCAAAACCCGTGTAGAAGCGGCGGCGGCGGCCGCATGTTTTCGGCTCGAAGAGGAAAGAATTAGCGAAGCCGCCACTCAGCCGCCTTTGTAGGGTAGGCGCCCCAGCTTCAGCGGAGCGCTCTGCTCCATTCTAGCCTCTCAGCTTGCCATCTCCGCCCGCTTCTTTTTGACGCAGCGCAGCACTGGGCCGGGCCGTCCATTAATCTTTGCCGATAACCTTTACATTGAGTCATTTAAATTATTCATCCCCTTCTTGCGACGGCGACGACGAGCGGGGCGTTTTGCAAGCGTGCTTGGGGGAGAGGGCAAATGAAGAAGATAGAAAATCACTGAAATGATGCTGAAAAAGTGGGACAAACTACAGAGCGCAGTGAATGTTGAAGATCACGGTGACGATTGCGCTGCCACGGTGGTTGATGGGAAGAGAAAAAAACTGGGAACTGGATAGAGATGGCGAGGCGTTTAGAGAACTCCCACTGGTCAAGCGTGCGAGTGTGTGTGTGCATCGTGCGTGCATCATTTCAATTAGACTTAATTATCGTCTGGAGTGTGAACATTTTGTTCTGTAGCAACCCCCTTCTAGCAACGCGCGGTCTCACACAGGCGCGGTCTGCTTCGTAAGTCTGATTTATATCGAACAGACGTTAGCATTAGGGGCAAGGACAGCACACAGCACACTCGGCAGCGTATTGCGCGTCCTGAAACGGGCCAGGGTGGAGCAAAACAGAAGAAAAAATATTACAGTAAATAACAACAAGCTGTTCACACGTGCTGCTGCTGCTGCTGTTGCTACTGAGGCTACCCATTTTTCTATATAAAGTGTGGCTAGTACTGGGTTAATCTAGTCAGGTCACGTAACGTACCGTGTGTACATGGCTACACTTTGAAAGGCCTGGTTGGTACGCTTCCATGCATATCGCACCCAGTTTGGGAGAGGATTGAGTCTGATAAAACGCAAATTGTTGACCAAAATGGTCAATATTTGTTCATTTGTTTGCAACCGTTGAAAGAGACTCACGGAAAAAAGCAGCTACAAAGTACAATATTTGTTTTGGAAGCTCCCGCATAACGGAGCGATGAGCCTTCCAGTTTCGACACTGAATAGCTTAACTGTGGAAGATGTGTGTTTGCAATTTAACTATGCATTAATTGTAGAAAAAGAATAATTTCAAACAAAATTCTTAGTCTCTTACAAACAAGGAAAAATCAACACACAATCTTTCTTCCATCTTCCAACATAAACTGATTAAAAGAAAACTCCTTGTAGGGGAGAGAGTATGGGAAATCATTTATTGTACTACCCACAGCGGCAATAATATAAAAAATATCCCTCCTCACCAGACGTCAAAGACGGGTGGCGGCGGCCCAAGATTAATATTAATGAGTTTTGGTAACGATACGGGCATCACGTTTTTTTGGGAACGTGCTATCATTTTTCTATCGATTAGAATCACCGAGCCCGGGCGACGGGGAAGAAATGAGTGTTAAAAGATAAAGCTAATTCTTTGCCTAAGAGTAATAGAAATATCGGGCCGGTTTGGTGGTACAGTCGTCAACTCGTACGACTTAACAACATGCCCGTCATAGGTTCAAGCCCCGAATAGACCGTGCCCCCATATGTAGGACTGACTATCCTGCTATGGTAACAATAAGTCACTGAAAGCCAAGCTCACTTCACCATTGAGGCCTTGACCGACAACGGTTGTTGTGCCAATGAAGAAGAAGAATAGAAATATCGTTTAGAGGATTATGTACAATATGAAATATTACAAATTAAAACAATTCACTCCAAAAGAGTCGATATAACCAATAGGTAGAGAAGAAGTGTATGTTAAATAAACAACCACATTCCTGTCATTGTTGTAGCGTGACCAATAAATCTTTCAAATAAAATTAAATACAATTACAATCGACCAACAAAAAAGGGCATTCCTTGTCCTGGGAATCGATTCAAATGCGAACACCCGAGCAAAGGATAAAGTCCAATAATTCAAACATAAATGTCGTTCGTCTGGTTGGGTTGACACGCTCGTTGACCGTGTGTGCCTGGCGGCAGATGACGCCAAAAATGCCATTTAAAAATGGACACAGCCACACCGAGGGCGCCACGGCGAAGATTGCGCGCATCGCAGAAGCAGAACGCGCCCGGGCGTCTGGATTGAGTGCGGGCTCAAACCAATTAATGGCGCTTTGAAAGCATTCGACGCTGTTCGTGCGTGGGGGTTGGCCAAGGCTCGTAAAAGTTCTTCCCCAGGATGGGGGTGAGAGCGCGTAATTGATAATCACCATTGGGCAATTATTGTGCTACGGTTTCTGTGTACAATAACGGAGGGAAGAATCTAGATACAGGCAAGGAAGGAGATCCCTTAGACTATTCACGCTGATTTGGTTGTTTTTGAGATGGAAAATGTTGTCGTCGCAATGGAAGTAAATTGAATGTGTTACACACCAAAAATTCCCGCTCACGAGTCGAGAGTGTAGCAATTATTGAAATTTTTTTTAGAATATATGATTGAATTTAAAAGAAAAAATGGTACAGCATTTAAAAAAAGGTCACTAACCTCTTGCCTGCGTCAGATAGTTATACACAGCCGGTGCCGCTACGTCGCACGGTGTTTTTCCTTTCTGATTTTTGAACGATGGATCGGCACCACGTTCCACAAGCATCTTTACCAGCTTCAGCTGCCCGGTAATGGCCGCATCGTGGAGCGGCGTATCATTTTCCAAGCCGGTCGCATTAATGTTCGCTCCCGCCTTAACCAGGGCAAGTGCAACGTTGTAGTGGCCGTGATTGCAGGCCTCGTGCAGTGGCGTCCATCCTGCAGGGGAAGTGGAATGGTGAAAATTGATTAAATTTTTGACAATTGATTGAGGATACATCTTATCGGTTTACTTATTTGGTTGCATAGCCTCTCTAATGCACATTCGAATCGTTTTGGGTGACTGATGCTAGATAATTCTAATACCTGGAGGCTCAACATACACCTCAATCATAGGATTATACATTGATGTATCGGGATTATACAGGCAGTCTTCATGCTCTCATGGTTGAAAGGTCTGAAATTACCTTTAACAACTTCAACCCCCGTTTCACGGTAGTCGGTTGTTTCCCCACAAATGGTCTTGACTACTGCGTGACAAACAAATCCAGTTGAATACGGCAATACGTGAAGAAAGCCCTAACTTGCTTAAGGCCGGGCTACATTGATCGTACTCCTGAGTGTAATTTTTGTGAACGCGTACGCCATCTAGCGGCGGCGGGTCGAAGCTAGAGGCTGGTATAATTTATCTGTCAAAAAGTGTTTTGGGTCCAGGAGGCTATAATTTTACCCAATGATGGAAAGATGTTGGAAGATGGGGAAAAATGTTGCCAGCGCTTTGTGTGAATGACGATTTATCCACCAACAACAATTAACGGTCTATTTTGTTGCAATTTATGGACGTTTATAAACATTTCATACGGCATACAAGTAGCCTGCTCGAAGCTTGATGAGACACCAAGTATGGATAATTTTGACACATAAATTATACCGACATCTAGCTTGCGCTGGTCGTCGCCAGATGCGCTAGTGAAAATAAAAATTACACTTGCGAGTACGACCAATGTAGCCCGGCCTTTACACGCAAATATTGATCAACTATGTTTGAAATTGAAACGATACAGGTTTATACAAAAATGTATGTAAAGGAATAAAAGGAGCACGCAAATGTATAACGTCTGTGACTACATACTCTTACATGGGGACATATACTCATGGGGACTCATACATGGATAGTGTCCCAACGATTGACAGCCGCTGAGAAATATTCAAAGAGGAGAAACTAAGAAATGATTAAGGCTTTATGCGTGTAAGCAAATCCAACAACCTTCTAAAACGGCTATCTCACATACTATAAGGATTTTGGGACATTAGTTACGCTAGAATCTAAGATTTGCGGATTCATCAAACAGAAGTGTTTGCAAATATGATAGCAGTTTAATAAAACAGGAACAGTTAATCTTTTATAATGGCACATCAACCACAAGTTAGTATTAACCTGTTCTTGGCTATCTGTGACTGATTAGTGTAACTCACACTCACACACAGAGAGCGGTCCATTTGAAGTTTGATACCATGACAGACATCCTGTATAGTCGTGCGAATTAACGAGTATACTACAACACTGACCTGAGGATGCTTTTCCAGATAAATCTATCGCATTCCCTAGTTACAAATCTTTACATTTATCAGTCCAAGGCCAACATATCTACTTTACAGTGAAACTAGAAGCATGTTGCACAAAAAACTGGGTCCAATTGGTGCACAGAAAGTGATTTGATCTATCCAGGGCTTTGTTTTAAAGATTTAAGATTCTCCAGCCGTTTACTTTAAGCTTCCAGTAGCTAACTACAACGCTAACATGCTGCTTTCGGGTATTAGCTTAAACTTACCAGCAAAATCGGTGACATTCGGATTGGCTCCCTGCTCGAGCAGTTTCTTCACCGAATCCTGATCGCCCTTTTTGGACGCTATGTGGAGCGCCGTTTCGCCCCGTTCGTTAATCCTGTCCCGGGAGGATCTCGAATGTGCCGAACTGCTACTGGCACCTCCGGGACTCATTTCTAAAACAAACGAAATCAACCGTTAGGGAAGAGATTCTTCTGGAAGTGTGCTCGCAAACCCGTACCTGCATCGTTGGAGCCAGAAGTCATCTGCATTAGCAATGCCATCTGCTGACGTTCGGACATTGGCGTCGTAACAGCTGGTCGGCCAGATCCGCCCGATCCAGCCCCAGACATTCCTCGTGGTCTTGATGATGAAGGCATACCGCTTACATCCTGTCAATGAAAATGAAGGCGATTGGATGTTAAAAAAAGAGTCCGCAAGGTAACATTCCGATGTATGAAGCGGGTGCTGGGTGCGGAAACTATTGCGATGCGGCTCCCGGGCGATACCCCGAACGTCATGATGGATCGATATAAACAAGCCATTACGGGTGCTCCCGGGGCACTCCGCCTGCCCATCTCGGGAGGCGCTGTTACTCGCTTCTCAATCACTTCCCGGCCGCAAAACCGTCGCCAAACGCTGGCAGCAACATTGAACCACAACAAAAATGTACACAAATCCCGGAATACGAAACATATTGACGTTCCCGGTCAAATGCATCGTTCGGTAGCGGAGCAACCACCAAGCGGATGAAGCTTGCCAAACACGCCGAACATTTGGCCGCAAATTGTGGCCCACTCGGGACGCTGCCACACTTTCCATCACAGGAAGAAGGTGGGGAAGGTATTCGTGAACGGTAATAACCTATATTTGGCACACTGGAAAGGGGGAACATGGGTAATATTTCGAAATAAAACTCACTTTCTTTTGGAAGTTGCTCATTTCAAAGTGACAAACGATGTCTTCTTCTTGCCATTTCTAGCTGCGACATTTTTTTTTGACGTCGCAACTTGACGTTTGCTGATCTAGAAACTTTTGTGCACAGTAGAGGAGAGTCATTGAATATTTGACCAAAATTATTATTAAAAATGCAAAGTTTTTGAAAAATATATTGGTTTCGTTTGATCAAATAAAATCAGAAAAAGAAAAAAATATTTTATACGATAACAACGCTACGTAGGATGAATAATAAGAGAATAAAAATATAAAAAAATTATAACTGCACAAATTTTGATCATCCCTAACCACCGCTCAAGACCATTGTCAACGTGTTTTTGCTTTCAATTTTAGCTGGCTGTCAAGTGGAGCTTCAGAAGAGTAGGCCATCATTTTGTTTACAACCGGATCACCAATCGGATTGAGGCGCAAAATCCATCTCCGCTTTCATATTTCTGAAACATCTCAAGGAAAGACACATCGAGTGCAGCTCGTATGAATGGATAGTGCATTGGTATTCTCCCTGCTCCGAAATTTATACCAATGGAGAACATAACACTTGCACCGAATTTTACCAACAGCTGTTTTTACGATGAAAACAAAAAGATCCGATTTGATCCGCCGGTGTACGAGCAGCGGTACTGGACCATTATTCATCTGCTCGAGCTGGATTACTGGAAGGATTCGTTCAAGAAGGTACTGCTGTCGCGAAGAGAGACATTCAGTATTGATTTCAACCTTCCCTTATTCCGTAGATCGTTGAGTTTGGCTGTGCCGAGATGAAATTCTTTCGACTGCTCCGTACACTGCCAGCGGTAGAGAAAATATTAGAGGTATTTATATCATTTAGCATCTGATTATAGTGTAACAATTTTATACATAATGATATATGGAAAGTTTAACACATGGATAACGGGCTGTGAAAAGATAACAAACGCAATAGCCAAAATGAGCAACAGCAACAAACACGTTGGAAACATATTGAGCAACAAGATTCCAATAGGATTTCCAATGGGAAATAACGAGCAAGGCAATCGGAATCCCAATGACTTAAATTTAAATAACTCTGGTTAATTTGAGTTCATTTTATCTCAGCAATTTTAATATGCTGTTGAATGCAGCATTTTTTTTTTCTTCTTGTGAGGAAAAATGCTTTCATAAACACATTTTCCCTTCAGTGTTGTGTAGTTTGCGCCTAGCTCCGTTTCGCAAAGGCCGATTCGTTTCCGAAGGGAACGTGCGAAACGTCAGCGTGACAGTTACCGCATGCTGTCAAAACATGTGAAGTGCTGCTAGGGGGAAAGAAGAGATTCACCACCACGGATTCTCCGCTGCTTTCACTGCAAAAAATAGCTTTCGGAATGGCGATGTCGATAGAAACATCCTACCGAGCCAGTTCCGTGCAAGCGTAGCCTTCGCCGCGAAGAATGGCCGTGACAGTGCACAGCGATCCTGCACCGACAAACAGTTCGTGCCCACCAAGGACATAGTGCGCGAAGCAAGTAGCGTGTGAATCGGAAAGAGTACCCTTCCCCTCCCCTTTCTTCGACCACCACCCGTCCGCGACAAGTCATTGCACCACGGTCCCCATCCTGGTCTGCCGAGTACGCGCGCGTGTGTGAAATTGCAAGTGAATGAATGTGTAGCGGGCTGCTAGATAAAGCGCAAGCGAAAGGACACTACACGCACACACACACCGACACAGAAGCACACCAGAACGAGAAAAAACGTGACACATTGATCCCGGCGTTTCGGTTCAGAATCTGTACCGATGTTATCGCGGACCGCTAGTGCGTTTTGCCGGTGTGTTGGTGTGCTATCCTGTGCATCCTTTTTCCCAATTTCTGCCACGAATTTCCCGTTCGGAGTGCAGTGTAGCGTTGCGCATTGCTAACGATTGCATCTAGAGCCAGCGTCACAGCCCCCGTCTGCTACTACCTCAAAGTCGAAGGCGCAGGTGCGTTTGCTGTCCTGCTGGTCCACACATACACCCACAAACAAAAAGTGAAATTTGTAAAGTTCCGGCCGCGCTGCACAACAACAACAACAGCACGATGAGCGGGGACGATTTTATTTATAGCGCCATCGGGGATGATAACATGAGCGCGTTCGATCTGAACGTAATCGCCAGCACGCTGGCCAGCACGGACAAGCTGGTGCGGCAGAACAAGCAGCAGAAGGAGGAAAACGACCGGCTGCGGGAAAAGATCTCATCCCTGCGCGAATCGGCCCTGCAGCTCAAGACGCTGTACGAGGCGGAGGTGGCCAAGGCGGCGCGGGCCGAAGCACAGCTGGCCACTTACGTAAGCCAGTGCAAGCAGCTGGAGGAGCGGTGCCTGATCGCGGACAGCGACAAGATCAATGCCGATCTGATACTGATGGAGCGGCTGGCGGAGAAGGATCGGCAGCAGGAGGAGAAGGAGCACCGGTACCAGTCGCTCATCACCGACCTGATACGGTACTTCTCGCTGCCGTGCGATCCGATCGAGTCGAGCAAAAAGCGCGAGCTGAAGCAACACATGGCAACGGTGGATCTGCTCAACCTGCCGGACGACGTGAAAGCGTTCATCCAGCAGGCACCGAACCATCGCAGCAGGCGACGGAAGGGTCGCACCAGATCGGCTGCAATGGTGGACCAGGAGAGCCAAACCGTGCCGGTGGAGGTGCGAAATGGGTCGACCAACACGGCGGAGGAGCTGTGCCCGGAGCGACCGGAGCTGCGAGACTGCGGGACGGACGCGATGGAGCTGGAGCGTTTGGTGGAAGAGCAGCCGACGGAGCAGCCGGTCAGTAAAACATTCTGCGACAAAGCGACCATGCACAGCATGTCCACCATCACGAGGGCAACGTGCACGTCCGTGTTTATCAAGCGCGTCGACGTTGGCGTAAACTTCCCCGAGGTGACGCACAAATCGGTGGACGAAATCCTACGCGAATGTGTCCCGCTGCCCCCGCAGCTGCTGTCGCCCATTGCGGAAATCTTGCCGCTGTGCGAGTCAGTCGGCACACAGACAGAACCAACGGTGGAACCAACAGTGGAACCAACGGTGGAACCAACTGTAGAACCAACCGTGGAACCGGAAAGGCCATCCCTGGTAACGTGCGGTACGATGACGAATTTGAAAAACATTCGCAAGCGCATCGACTACCGGACGCCCGGCGACGGTGGGATGACACCGTTCCAGCAGCAGTACACGTCCGTCGCCGAGCAGCTGTTCGGCAAGATCAAGAAGGAAGACTATCCCGCTCCGCCGGGCTTCGGTGCGTTCGATGCGGACGATACGTTCGGCAGCATGCATCCGCACCTGTCCACCATCTGGACGTTACTGGGGGAGAGCATCTTTATGCTGCTGAGCAGCGGACGCCGGTTCGATGGTCAGTGTTACAACATGCTCAACGAACAGCTCACCACCATCCGCGACATGATCGAGGCGGACGGACGCCGGGAGTCCGAGTTTATGAGCACAATGTTTTCAAACGTGCGAGCGACGGTTGTGGCCGCCGCTGGGTATGGTAAAGAGCGTGGCACGCCTACTGTAACACCGAATGTGGCCACTGCCGCAGCTGGAGAGAGGTCCCGGGAACCGACGCCGGAGCGGAGAATCGAACGTGCGACTAGTCCGGTGGAGGACGGCGGTGGTGTTTTGGTCGTCGAGAAGGAGGTTGAGGTTGTGCCGCCGGCAGCGCCAACCAAAGAGATAAGCAATAGTGAGCCCGAAGTTGTCCTGGTCGAGCGGGTTACTGCTGTTTCGTGCAGCTCGCCACCACCACTCCAAACCACTCGAAGTGTAAATGATGAATCGAGAATCGAAGGTAAGTTTTTAAAGAATGGAAGGAGATTCAGCGATACTGTATGCTAATTGCTGTATTTGTTTTGTACTTTCAGTAGCTCAAAGCATAGTAACTAATGGTACCGAAGCGGTATCGAAGAGCTGTAGTGAAGGGAAGGAAAATAATTCTACTCGTTTACCTTTATCAACGTCTTCAACACCTGAAACACCACTGCTAGACGATGAGGTCGATCGGATAGCGTTGCAGCTGCAGCAGATGGAGGAAGGAGAAGCCGATGTTCCTCCTCCCTTAAAGGACACCAATCAAGTATGCGCCAGCTCGCCCGTCGCAAGCGCAAACGATACTCCTCCAAAGCAAGCGACTACTACGCAGAAGGATGCGTCGGAAGTAACCTGTGTGCCTGAACTGGAGGTAGCAGCAGCCCCCTCCTTCTGCCCTGAACTACCAGATGAACAACCATTACCTACTGTACCTCGTCCGTCGACACCACCGACGGTGGCGAACAGTTACTACCCGCCAAATACAACCGAAACGTTCGTTTCCCCAATTAAGGTAAAGGAAACGAACCAGCTGGTGAAGGACCAGTTTAAAACACCTACCCAGCCGCCTATCAGCAAGCGAAAGCTGCGCATTCGTCGCTCGGACGAAACGGCACAGTCAGGATCGGTACTACCTCACGCCTCCAAGCGGTTGCGACTTTGCTCGCCCGAACCGACCAGCGGTCGTACATCGCCCACGACCGAGTTCCTGTTGGAGGACGATTGGGATCAAAAGTTCTCCTCCATCAGGGCGGCAATGTTGGGCACGCTGACGGATGTGCATTGTAAGCCTCTGTCCCCGATTGCCGACCGGTTCGAGGAGTTTGTGGATCTGGCGAACGAAAACGATGAAGCTGCAGCCGTCGTGATAGAAGAAGAAGAAGCAGACGTTAGCACTCCAAAAGAAGCAGCTGGTGGGGATGCTGAAGTGTCGGTACCGTCCAAAGTGGCGACAGTAACGAGCGATAGTTCGAATATTGAGCGAATAGAAGAGGTGAAGGATTTGACAGATTCTTCCAACGAACAAAAAGACCTGGAGCCCTTGGCTAAAGGTAGTTCACCCGTTGAAAGGAGGATAGTTGAAGATAGCGAGAAAGTGGAGGAGAAATCTGTTAGTAAAGTCCAGCCGCAACAGGAAGCAATCGCTGAAAGCAACCCTGAAGCAGTGGAATCCTCCCCTAGCGACGTCACGGATGACGACAGTACTGTGCCTGCCATGGCAACCGCATTGGAGGAAGGAGAAGTGATGGAGGAGCAGGTGGACGATTTGGATAGTACGGGTGAGCTGCTAATCGACATAGATATGGAGTCTCTTCCGGAAGAGGCAGCCACCGTTGTACCACTATCGTGCATGACCGTTCAGGACTCTCCCATGTCACCGCCAGCGCACGAAACGGGTCTATCCGTTGCAACGCACTGCACCTATCCGATCGGTTCCGCAACGGATTCACCTCTCTCGCCGCACGAAAGGGGTCTATCTGTTGCAACGCACTGCACCTACCCGATCGGTTCCGCAACGGATTCACCACTCTCGCCGCCCCTTCCAAGTGACCGGGAGCCCAGCACTACCGTTCCACCGCCCCGGATACCACTGTTTCACGTGGACCTCCATCAGCAGCTACAGCAGCAGGCACACGATCGCAAAGAACCGATCTACAAATTTATCACCCTCTACGACACCCACAAATGGCACGAGAAGAGCCACAAGTTCACCGGCCGTACGAACGCGCAGGAAAAGCAGCTGCTGCAGAAGCTTACCGACATTCTGGCCGCCTACCTGAACAATCCGGACTGGACGGAAGTGGTCGTGAACGATACGCTAACGGCCGTGCTGGACTGCACGCACGACGTGCGGCTCATCGCGCTGACCATGCTCGAGATGGTGGCTTCCTGTGGGGACATAGCGGTGAATGTGATATGTTCACCGCCCGCTCCACCGTTGCCGCTGACACACCAGAAGCTGATACTGATTGTGCGCCATCTCGGCTACGGGCTGGCGACGCTCGAGGACGTGCTGACGCGCGAGCTGGACCGCCGGATGTTCCAGCTGAAGGGCGATACGCTGCCGGTGCCCGCACTGATCGCCCTCACGTTCCTGTACATCGGGCTAGAGGACAGCAAACCGAGCGAGATGCCCTGGAAGCGACAGTACAACGTTCGGCTGTACATCTTCAAGTGCATGTACTACTTCGGGTTTAAGTGTTTGCCGCTCGTGTACTACGTGCTGCGCGCCTTCCCATTCGCGCTGCCCAAGAAGGGCAGCCCACACTACGACAATGCCGATGCGATGATTGCCACGATACGGACGATCCTGATGAACGTGAACTATCAGGATAGCTTTGTGGGGTCTCCCGACGCGGCGCTGTTTAAAAAGCGAGAGCTGCTCTGGCTGCTGCGCAACACGTACGGCTACCAGCTGGCGAGCCCGACCTACGAAGAGCTGGTGGTGAACTTGGTCGAGAAGATTCGTGCCAACAAGCTGCGCAACGTGGCCCACTCGCTCATACTGGTGGCCAAACGGAACGGGTACGATTGGGCCCGGTTGCACATCATCCAGAAGCGGATCTATCCACTGCTGAACGATTACCTCAAGCAATACGAGCTGATGCGAGCCAGTGGTGGGGCTACCAGCAGCGGCAGCTCTTCGTTGGCTGCAATCCCTGGTTGTAGTAGTAGTAGCGCTGGTAGCACCACCAGCAGCAGCAGTACCTCTTTGCCGGGAAGCTTGGACGAGCGGATCGTGACGTGCATATTTACCATCGCGTCCATCATGAAGACGCAACCCTCCAGCGAGGATGCATCGCGTGTGATGCAAATTTTCACCACCATCGTGCAGCTGGCGGAAGGAAATAGCACGATACAGGAGGAAGCAATAGCGGGTCTGATCAAGTTCAGCCGGTTCGGCTTTGTGGACGTGTTCCAGCGGCTAAGCTGCTGGTGCCCGGACTATCCGATCAGCGATCGAATCAAGCTGATGCTGACGACGATGATCAACCGGAAACCGCCCTCCTTCTGGAAGCAGCTGATGGAGAATCGTTTCGTGTGAACACAGGGGGGGAAGCACCCAAATTGGCTGCTGCCAAAGATGGAGAAAGGTTTCTTGGGGAGGAGGAACGAAGAAGAAGATCCTCAATCACATCATGCGTATCGGTTAAGGTGCGAATGTTTAATTTATCCTTCCTTGGAATGGCCCAACTCTACACAATCACGGTTTTTTGAGTGGTCCTTTGGACCAACATGGACCCAACAGGATGAACCGTTCAGTTCGTATAAAGACTATTTAACTTATTGATGAGATCTTCCCTTAAGGCGGTGTTCCATTTTAACACTCTCTTATTTGTATCCATTTTTAATATCATTTGTTTTCCTACACTGGCCTACACGTCGTAGCGTGTTTGCTTCCGATCAAATAGTGCACTCATGCCCCTTTTGTCTTTCCCCTTCTGTCGGCCAGTTCTTAGTGGAGTTGAGATTGAATGAGATTGTGTGATCAGGGCAAGGGTAAGGTGTGTATCCTGTGTAAAAAAGGTGAATAATAGTTGCATAATAAACTATTTTATTTGAATTGTACAGTAAATCTAGCCCCGGGGTAAGTGAGCGCTTGTATCGATCGGCTCGGCAAGTGTCAATATCACCAATCTGATGGTCCGGAATTCCCTTTAAGTTATTAAGCAATTTTTGTATTAAAAAAGTACAACAAGCAGTTGTAATAAAAAAGAGAAACACGTGTGTGCCCACTATATGTGCATTACTACTGTAACCATTTTGTGTATATCACAACAATTCGTCTGTTGTGAGAAGGAATGAAAATTCTCCTAGTTTAAAAGAACATCATCATTGTTTCTTCTCTTTGTCGTCGTGATAAAGGAAGTATTTTTTATCGGACTCGCTTTTATCATGCCATTGTTCTTAAAGTGTTTTATCCATATCGTTTGCCATTTCTATCTCTCCGCAGGTCGATATCGATGAGCGACTTCTACGGCAATGCAAAAACTTGGTCCAACCACTGCTCACCGACCACTTATCGCCCCCGGTTAAACCGCTCACGGTGGAGGTATGGCGTGGCAACATTGCCGAACCGCACGAGTGTCTCGAGGGCACGGACGTTGTGATAGGCATCGAAATGTAGGTAACGGGCAAAAGAGAGTCTTTCGTTCTTCATTCAAAACGCTTTCAATTCCTTGTCCACTTTACAGCATCGAACATTTGCACCAGCCCGTCCTGGACAAGGTGCCGGAGAATGTGTTCGGTTTTGTCCGACCAAAGGTGGCTCTGTTTTCCACTCCCAATGCTGAATATAACGTCCTGTTTGATGGTCTGTTGGCGAACGGATTCCGCCATGACGATCACAAGTTCGAGTGGACGCGAGCAGAGTTCGAGGCGTGGGCTGAATCCATCTGCCAGCGGTATCCCGATTATCGGGTCAAATATTTCGGCATCGGACCGGCCCCGGCTGGCTCGGAAGCGATTGGCTGTGTGAGCCAGCTGGCGGTATTTGTACGGCGTGATTTCATTGATGCTTTGCCACCGGTTGTCGCAACGGAACAGCGATCGGTTGCCAACGTTTTGTCAGAGCAGCCTGCAAATGCAACCACCCCCTCAGGGCCACAGGCAGTGTATGATCCCAATATAGGGGAAGTGGTTTTAGTACAGCCGGCACAACCTACTGAGCCCAGTGCAGAGGCTGCTGCCGGCGGTGAACCAGCCATCAGCGGCGCTGGAGCGGTGGTGGAACACTGTTTCTCGATCGGTGACGATGTCGTTGCTGAAGAACGGTGGCGAGAGTATGGAGATGTTATTGACGATCTGGACCATGGTGACAGTGACGATGAGTACGGTTACGGTGGCGATGCAGGCGGCTACGGTGACGATGACGACGAGTTTGGATCCGCGATCGAAATGCACATACCGGAGGAGGAAGCGCGCGCAATGCGCACAAGAAACGATAGCGGTAATTTCGAGGAAGAGGAACCGATCGAACCGGACCGTGAGTATTGGCTGATTTCGAGCGAGGTGTACCCGGTGGCGCTGCCGGATGATCGGCCCCGCGAGCAGCGTATACGCGAGGCGGCAGAATATCAGCTACGACGGTTGCGCAATTTTGGCGAAGATTTCCTCGCACCCGAGCAGGATCGGTATCTCGTGCCGCTGAGTGCGGTGCACAATTGTATGGGCATGGAGGTGGCTAGTTTGGAGGAGGTGCGACAGGTGCTGATACGGGCGGAGTATCAGATTGGAGCGGATGATGTGATCGTTTTGCCGCTGGAGGATGACGACGAGGATGATGATTCGGATGAGGGACGGATTGACGATTACGGCGAGTACGAGATGGACGATCAGTATCCGGCGTGGGAGCCGGAGGAGGACGAGGCGACTGCCAAGGCTCGCCAGGGCGTGACCGGTATGACGTTGGAAGATTGTGACGAAACCTGGGACTGAATGTTGGCTGTCCGTCTCAATGAAGGGGGGTGGGAGGGGAATATTATTTTGATTTATCTTATATTTTGGGACACACGTTTATTTACCGTGAACTTAAATATGAAATACAAATTATCGTGATCGTGATTGCTGTTTTCAGGGGCTGTGAAGTATAAATTACATGCAATTGATTGCTAAGCAGAAGGACATGTAATTAACGTGAGAGAAACCCCTTTTGACGATGATGACAAACATTGAGGAATTAATGAAAAATTTGACAAATAATATCCTAAAATTAGATATGTGTATTTCGGAGTAGAGCCGTGACGATGTCGAGGTGGTAGAGGAGTTCTGCTACCTTTGTACGATCGTAACTTCGGACGACAACGTAAACAGCGAAATCCGAAGGTGCATTGTTCAGGGAAGTCGTGCCTACTACGGGCTCCACAAACTCCTGCGATCCAGAAGACTCCAGCAACACACGAAATGCGCCATATATCGAACACTGATTCGTCTGGTAGTCCTCTACGGGTACGAGTCTTGGACTATGCTAACGAAGGACGCTAACGCACTCGCCATTTTCGAACGGCGGGTGTTAAGGACTATCTTTGGCGGTGTGTGCGAGCAGGTCGTGTGGAGAAGGAGGATGAACCACGGCGTAGAGGAGCGCAGCGAGCTCGTTGGCTGGATCAGGTGGTGTCGAACCTGTCGGAGATCGGATGCAGCCGTGGTTGGAGGACTGCAGCCCTGGACCGAGTTTCTTGGAAACGGATTGACGACCTGGCCATGTCTACGAGACGTGCTCATACAGGAGCAGGCCAAGAAGAAGAAGAAGAAGAAGATTTCGGAGTAGAATCTTATATCCATTCCTAAACCAGCTCTGAAACGCTGAATCCTATTCTGAACCAACACAAGATTCGAGATGGCGATTCGAACCAACCGTAATTCAGAACGTGTTCGGTCAACTCGGTACGACTCTGGACATGCTTGGGCGTTTTGATACGGCTCTTAACAACTCAGGATGCTTCCGGATAACTTCGGATGAATCCGGACATATTAAACTATGGATGAATCTTTACTACTCGCAATTATTGTGAAATGATTCTAGATGACTCCGGATGATTCTGGATAACTTCGGATCAATTTCAAATCAATCCCGATGATTCTGGACAACTCACGTTGAATATGAACAACTCCAGGTGATTCAAATACGGATCTTTTTAATTTTTAATTTGTCTATTATATTCCCACCAGGAATCATCTGGACTTAATAGGAGTCGTCTAAAGACAATCACAGTCATCTCCTCGATTGAAAAAGCCTCAGTTCGGGTTATACTGGATAGTGATGGGTAGAAACCAGCTTTTTTCCAGAGTCGAATCGATCGATAATCCTGGAATAAGCCGCAGGACTCTTCCGGAATCATCCGAACTCATTCGAACTCATTAGGACTCATCCGGACTTCATCGGACTTGACTGGACTCATCCGGAATTCCGGAGTAGAATCTGATTATGATCCTGAGTCGGATTCATGTTTTGAGCGCCGAAGTCGGAGTTGATCCCCGAATCCACTCTGGATTATCCCTCACAAGTACCGGAATTTGATCGATCCGAATCTGGAAAACATTTCAATTTACCCATCAAACGACTCTCGACATCTCCCTCTGAACGACTCCAGATGAATCTGGACTACTCTGGACAAGTCTGGATGAATTTAGACAACTCCGGATGATTCAAAACCAACTCATTTCATCGCAATAAGAGTTGTCTGGAATCATTCGGAATTATGTGGAGTTGCTTGGGTCCTTTCGTATTCCCACTTGCGCCACTCAAATTTAGCATTCGGCTTGCGACGGAAATAGATCTCCACGACTACGGCAAAATTTGATATATTTACGCATATCACTATTTAAGATAGCTTCAGATTTTCGGATAGCAATTTCTTGTGATCATGTCTGTAGTAATTTCAATTCTTCTATTTAAGGATATTATCACTTAAAAGAAGTTAACCAAGAAGTTAATCAATCAATTATTCTGCTGAAGACCACATATTAAACTGTTTCAAGAAGACCGTTGACATAATTTAACAACAAATGATGAGATTATAAAGCATTTCTAACGTTGTAGGACTATGAAGAAATGGATTACTCATCTGGAGTAGATGATGAAATCACACTAGCGCATGCCCCAACAAGGTTCTCACGCAAAAGAAGCTAGTTTGCGAACTTCCTAAACAACTTCTTTTCTTAGCAGTACCTCTCAAACATGGACCTCTCGCTTAAACATGACCATATCACCGCAGCACCATACACACAACCGTGAGTTTCTACTTTTATCCATCTTGTTGATTGCTTCCCTACCACCAGCACCCACCAGCAAGCGAATCTGATAAGATAAACTGTCAACTGATTATCCACAAACGTGCGATGATTGATTAGAAATGGACGTCCACGTGCCTTAATAGGGTCGCTTCCAAATCCAAACGCGCCGCTACTTATGTGCCAGGAATCGTCAAGTGGGGCGAGACAGGGGGTGGGTGGGAATGCAGATGTGTGTGTGTGTGTTTTGTAGTTCCGGTAGAATCATCCACCTGTCGTCTGTTCCGCATACGCATGATGCAAACCGATGCGCAGTTACACACAGTTTGGTGGAATGTAAAGGTAACGATGTAATGATCGAGTCTATTAGCGAGCGGGCGGACGGGCGGACGGGCTGGCAGCTCTCATCAAGAGCATGAGTGAGCATCTTTCCGTTTGTTGGTGATGAGGAAGAATTGTTTCCCTCAAACTTAAGGCACACACAAACACACGAGATGTCCATATCGGGTGGCCCTTGTGAGAGGGAGTCGAGCCGTTTCTGTTTGCCTTCTCGCGTAATTTGTCGCGCCTGTGTGGGTCAATTATCAGTGGTGCTAAGTTCGGGTGCGTAGCGATGTTGTGAGGGTAAATAATAGAACCACATTTACTTGATACTGTGATGCGTGATGTGTAAAGTGTAATCTGAAGAAAAACGTATTTCAAGATAACGACCAGCCGACCGCGTCATAGCGCTTCAATAGCAAACAGGTTGAGTGCCACTGATCGACCAAATGCTCATTCGCCTCTGCGTGTAAAGGTGTGTGTTAGAAAGCGATTGGGGCATCGGGAACGGGGCACACGACTAGCCACTCGAAATCTCGAATCCTGCTTGCACTGTTGGTTCTCCCTCTTTCGTAGTTCCACGCCCCGCTTTCGTACCAGTAATCTGCAAGTCATCGTAAATCGCGTTGATGATATTTCTAGTCAAAAAGCGACCAGCACGACCGTCACCCATTCAGTCGTGCGATTACCATCCATCATCGGAGGTGTGAAAACAGTGCAACATCAGCCGTGTTACTGCGTGGCTTTATTGCAGAGATCGAATTGACACAGCTTTCCTCCCAACACACACACACACGCTAAAGATGGATCGTTGGAACGGTAAGGTAGCGGTAGTGACGGGCGCCAGTTCTGGCATCGGGGCCGAGATTGCCAAAGATCTGGCCAAAGCCGGCATGATTACGATCGGACTGGCCCGGCGTGTCGAGCGAGTCGAACAGCTGAAGCAGCAGCTGCCGAAGGAAGCGGCCAACCGGCTTCACGCGATGAAGTGTGACGTTTCGATCGAAACCGACATCGAGCGGACGTTCCAGCGCATCGCGGACACGTACGGTGGGGTGGACGTGCTGGTAAACAATGCCGGCATCGTGCGCCAGAACAATCTGCTCGACCTCGGTACGGCGGCCGATCTGCGCGCCGTGCTGGACACGAACGTGACGGGGCTGGTGCTGTGCAGCCAGTGGGCCTACAAGTCGATGGTGGACCGGAAGGTGGATGGGCACATTGTGCACATCAGCAGCATTGCCGGCCACAGTGTGCCGAACTTCCCGAAGCTTAACATCTACCCCGGTACGAAGCATGCGGTGCGCGCGATCACGGAAACGATGCGCCACGAGATGCGGGACGCTGGTACGAAGATTAAGGTGACGGTAAGTACGGCGAGAGAAGAGATTTAAATGTCCTTTTCCTCATAAAATTGTTTCTCTTCTTTTAGAGCGTTAGCCCTGGTGCAGTGAAGACGGAAATTCTGGACGGTATTCCTATTCCGGAAGAAATGCCATTGCTCGAGGCGGAAGACATCTCGGCGGCCGTACTGTACGCCATCGGCACACCGCCCCACGTACAGGTGCACGAGCTCATCATCAAGCCGGTTGGGGAAGTCATGTAGACAGTTAAATCGTGTGTAAGATAGCGACAGGTGCGTGTGTGTGGCTGTGCAAGAATAATGCCTGCAACGCACCAGGGCAATGCCAAGCGATGCATTAAATAAACTAGGCTAAAACAGTATAATCGTGGTGTAGTGAAATTGAATTTCAAATGGCAAAAGAATCGCTAACATTGATGTTTAGGTTTGCTATCATTTGTTTGTTGTTTTTTTGTACGTCACTTTGATTGGCGCTGGCCAAGGGGTTTGGTAAACGAGCGAGTCGCCGAGCGGCGGAGTATTTGCTGAATCAACAGTAAAGACGCTGTATCACGCGATGACAGTTGGCGTAACAATCAACACGTGTTTGAGGTTTTGCTGAGCCAACATCTCTTGAATGTACGGCGATAACAACAATTCTGTCTGTCTAGAAGGGTGAATTGTTTGGAAATAAGTTGTAGGCATAATTTCAGGGTCAATTGTAGAGGGCTACGTGTCTCTTTCAACCCATTTCGTCATCAATATGCTATCCGAAAACCCGGAAAACAACATGAATTATTCATTTCACTTCAAATGACCTTGAGCCATTACGATACGATCCATGTATGAAAAAATATTATTTTATTATCTTCCAGCTTTTGATTTAGCGCTATTAGCCTGCTTCTTCAACTCCCCTTTACTTGTTATTAACAATTGTTGTGCTTTATCTCAACATTAAATTAATTGTTTCAACATGTGCTAAGGAAATGATTGACGATTTTAAAATTTATTGCGCGCCACGTTTCTTCTTTGGCTCAACAACCGATGTCGGTCAAGGCCTGCCTGTACCCACTTGTGGGCTTGGCTTTCAGTGACTGATTGATTCCCCCCATAGCAGGATAGTCAGTCCTACGTATGGCGGCGCGGTCTATTTAGGGATTGAACCCATGACGGGCATGTTGTTAAGTCGTACGAGTTGACGACTGTACTACGAGACCGACGTAGTAGGCGCGCCACGTTTAGTTGTCCGTTAAAGTTGGACAGAATATATTGCATACAACATTGCATTGCATTGGACTTGAAATATTTCCTGCGCAAGTCGTTGCTTGTTCAGTGCTTCTCAAACTATCGGAGTTTGTTGCCGCCAAACGGCGCTGCGTCTGCTTGGCTTATTTGCAATCAGTTGAGTAAATTGAATTTTCTTAATCAAATTATTCGAATTGTAATGAAAAAAACGAAAATAGTATATATTTTTCCTCTAATTTCCCATAATTTCACGCCTCAAAAACATTCAATTCTACACGTGTCGCCTACGACAACGGTTAACACCCAATCGATCAACACCATACAACGCTCTCTCTACGGTGTGTGCGGAATGTTTGGCCTTGAATGATCGCACCTTCCGGAACTCAAAGCGCAAAGCGTCAACGTGGCCACTTTATTCACCCAGCGAAGCGTAACGAGCAGACAATGTGTGTTGTTTGGTGTATGTTTTGTTTCCTCCTTCAAACATCAAACCGATCGATCACAAACGACGAATATATGGTATACTTTTAATGAGAAATGATTCATTTGCAGATAATGTAAAGTAACATTTATTGCAATTATACGCATAGAGCTAGAGTTCTTAGATTTAAAATAGCATCTTTTTTTATCTATTGCCTGGTTTACACCATTTTTTTAAGATTCATTCCACGGTTTGAGTTAAAAATATGTGAAACACTCATTGAATAATAAATTTATTAATTTTTTTTCGGGAAATATGCAGAACTCCTTGGGCAACTATGTAACTCTGGATATTGTTTTTCTCAACAAATCATCAATCGATAGAACAATGTATTAACACGATAGGCATTTCTTTCATCAATTACACTTGATCGTTGATTGATCGATTAAATTCTTGGAAGAAATTGATAGCAATCAGCATAGCAGCACCCCTTCTTCTGAATCATCAAATTCCACGCCTGTGCTCCATTACGCAGAGGTTAATCCCGTCTAATTTAATCAGACCGACCAGAACCAGAGATCGTCAAGTATGGTTGTGTCAAGCATGGACAGGGAAGGTGATTCATTCCATGACTCTGTTTACGATCAATTGTGCCCTTTGCTCAAGCCCACTGTTTGTCGTAGCATATTGAATGTTGAAGGTTATAGCATTGAATCAGATCGGCAGCAAAATCAATGTTTTATCGTATTTATTTTTGCCAATTTCAATCTCAATACGATCGCCTGCCTGCCTGCATTAAACTGCTGATGCTGTGCCGTGCCACAAACAGACATCAAACACAAACACAAAATGATGGCTATAAAAGGCCATTTTTTCCCCGTGTCGTAGGGCCGTCTTTACCGTACCGTACCGAAACTGAATTGCAGCTACCACGAATTATGACAATGATGATGGTGGTGGTGGTGGTGGCGTCGTCGGCAATGATGATGATGTGTGGCACATTCTGTGAAAAGATTTGTGATCGGATGCGGACATCTGCCCCGTTATCCAGAAGGCCTGGGCCCGCCTGCCGACATCGCTTTTACCAATGTCAGTCGGCATCGTAATCTCCCTTTGCTCTGGGTATCCTGGTGGCTGCACGCTTGACAAAAGCAACCCTGCATCCCAGCAACCCTGGGATGGTACAAGGCTCGTGATGCGTTCGCACTCGCACCTGGTACGAACGCAAAAGCGCACACGCAAGCATTGGGTAGCATCGGCACGAGACACGGTTGCGCAATTTAAGGCTGCCGGAAAAAAAACGGCAAGGGGAACTGGAAACAGATTGGAATGGATTTCATAAGGATTGTAATGGGAGATTTGGTTTTGGGAAGTTTGTGTTGTAAGTTGACAATCCTGTGTCCTTGGAGCAACTGCCACCGCAATGATACGGATAAACACAGAAAGCGATTAGAACAGAGCGTTTGTAAGTCCATGAAATCGTAACATCGAATTCCTAATTCTACATCCTCTTTTATGTATGTCCACTTCCGATTCTTTCACCTCCTACAGTAGCGAATTTTAATTTGTCACCATCATCACCACCATCATCGTTGTCATATCTCAGGGGCGCTATGGTTGCAGCGATTTGTCTGCACATCTCCGTTTTTGCACATCATCCCACAAGCAGCAGGCCATGCACATTCGCTCATAGGATCGTTTGTTTTTACATCGAGGGGGCTTGTCAACAGATGTACGCTGTCATGTACCGGCAACACTTGCACGGGGCAACACTTCCTGAACTTCCCAAAGCCGAGTGGCGTAGGGACGGAGCGCACTGTTACGGATGATTAATTGAATGGACGAGATAAAAAGGTGTTAGGTTTGAAATGGTATGATGATGGCTGGTTGAGGATGGCAGGAAAGCGGGGTGGAGCATTTTATTTAAATTCTACACTCTCCGCACCGTTTGCCACAGCAAGATAGGGAGGGTGGAAGATTTGAAAAATGGCACCTTATTGATCGTTTTTGGGTGATTATTGTTTATATTATTTGGAATTGCTCGTTAAACATTATTTACAAATTACAAATCCGATGGCTTAATGTTGTTGGATCTGTTTAGCAGAAGATATGATCGTGACTGGAAACATTTAAAAGATAAATTTGGTATTTTAAATTCATTTATAGTCGATGCACTAACCGCTTTTGGAGCACACAACCAAAAGCCCATTCCAGCAGTGTCACTGTCACTTGAAGCGCGAAGGTGTAATGTGCCGAGCTGTGTTAGAAGAGAGAAAGCAATAACAAAAAAACAAGCCTTGATGCGCATCATTGGACAAGAACAAACGACGGTTCCGGACCGGGAACCGGTCCGATCGATTGAGCCCAACGTACACACCGATTGACATCCCGACGCGATGACCGAGGTCAAGAACTTCGCGAGGATTGTCCCTCAGCAGTTTCGGTCTGGCGTGACGCGTGAAAGCATTTACGGCCTGAGCAAACCGACGACCGAGTTGCCCCGCTGACTACTCTGCCTCTGGCTCTCGGAGAAGAGGACATCGGAAAGTGGACGCGACAGCTACAGGTAAAGAGGTGAACGTGTAAAAATGTTACCATACCAGCCAGCCCTGATGCCGATGAATCGGTGATCGGGTTGGTTGGATGGTTTCGGAAGAGGCAAAGTCCATCACTGGCTTTGATCATTGGTGATCATTGGTGATCTGGGGTGATTGATGTGCTGGACTAGTATTGAATATAAATGAAAACGTGCGTTTTTTCTTTTCTTTTAATTTCTGATAAAAACAGTTATTTTCAGAGTAAGCGTTGTAATGTTTAGAATATTTTATCGCAAGAGCCGTTAGATGTGCTATAAATCTACATTTTCACATGCTTTACTGGCATTGTTAATTTTTTTTTAAATGATATCATAAGAGAAGCAACAGCTTGCTTCCGAACTACACCGTTAATACAAATGTCTTGATCATATTTGTTGTATATCCACTGAAATTCGCGATCCTTTCTGTCTTAAGTACCTATATTGTTGCTGGGTCCGGTCCATACTGGAATATGCCTGTATCATCTGGTCTTCTGTCCAAGTATCTCTGCTCCAAAGGATTGAGATGATTCAGAGACGATTTACAAGGATTGTATTTCGTAGGTCGTAGGGTCATCACTCTATTCCGCTTCCTTCGTATGGCGATAGATGCGCTCTATTAGGCCTAGCTAAGTTGGCTAAGCACCACCTCTCGGTCACTCAGGCTTCTTTCGTGGCCTGTCGCTTAATACAATTCATACTCCTTGCCTTCTCTCTCGTGTACATTTACATTGTTTCTTCTCGTGAGCAATTAATATAAAAAAAATACGCTCGTAATTTTAAATTTGCGCTTTACGGACGGAAATAAAGGGTTGCATAAAAAGGTAATTTTGGTGTAATTATGTGTGTATTTCTATGAAATTTAATAGATTTAATATATAATTACACATTTTTGATGTTTTAGTAATGTTAGTAGTTTTAACAAAGTGGTTTTTTTCATTCTATAATTAATGTGTCAAATGAGAACAATTAACTCCCATATATTTCAAAGGTAAAATAGTAGTTGCGAAGTGTCCTAGGTACATAAACGCGTAACACAAGTACAGCCTGTGTAAAGTTTTCTCTACCTAGTTGAAACAAATAGCTAATTCAACTGGTCTTTCCCTTGGTACAATCGATACCACGAACGACTTAACAACATGTCCGTCATCAGTTCAAGCCCCATATGGGTACCGATCCTGATTGACTTGTTCTGCAATGTGAGACATCATCAAGTAGAGATAGTCAAGCTTATTAGTGACTTACCCTGGACTACCCAGGACCTACGTTTGTTGCGCCAAATAAGAAGAAAAGGTATTTAATTTTACTTCCTTCCAACACACTGTATAGTTCTGCTACTCCTCAGTAGATGGCGCTATGAAAAGGCGCTAATGGGTTTAGTTGCTTCTTTGCTTAGGCTATAGAATTATTACTTTTTCTGTACAGATTTGTAGGATATATCTGTAGAAATATTAGTTTTTGGACATGCCAATTATACTGTTTACATGGTTAATTACTTAAAGCTTCGGCAATTCGACCTTAAATGCGCACAAATGACATAAAATATGTCTCGTGCCGTCGTAAATGTCTAAAAGTGGTCAAAAACGCACACAACTATCGTTTAATTTAATTTTTACAATAATCTTCGGAAAGTTGGGAGTGTAGAAACACCTCAAACGACCCATCCAAAGGGCGTTAAATTATTTAAACGTGCCCGCGCATCGCATCGCATTAGCTTTAGCTGCTTTGTGCCAGGACACACTCACGCTGGCATTTCACGCGCTCCCGTTTAGAAGGTGGAAAAACGCTACCCCGCGTAAAAGCTGCGTAGACGATAGGTACAGATTTTTCCACCGCAAACACTTTCATCCCGGCGATATGTAAACCATTTGCCAGGAGTGGAGTTTTAATTCCACTTTCAAAGGTAGTTTGTAATGTTTTCTACCTTTAACCTCTCCCGTGTGTGTGCGCGCTATCCGTAAAAGCAGCAGCAGCAAGATCCTTTTTCTCCTCCCTATCTATGTCTTTCTCTCTCTTTCTCTTCTTTTCAAAGTGTTTGGCTGATTATTGTTTCTCTATCGGTTCCTCGTGTATCTCGTGAGCCCTTTTGCTTTGGGTACCTGTGGTTGTGTGCGCGAGTGTGTGAGCGTTAGTAAGGGCCCCGGGAAGCCTTCGAAGCCTCGAAAAAGGAAATCTAAATTATGGGCCCAACCAAAAAAAAAAGGGAGCCCATTTAAACGGACAGCCTCTGCGTGTGCTTGTGTGTGTGTTTTGTACGGTACGATTTCCTTCGTCGTGGATAGTTAACATTAACGAAAAGAAGAAAAAAAAAACGTCGATTTGATTTCCAGCGCAACGCGAACGCATATTGCTCCGCTGTAGCATAACATTACCCACCGGTGCCGCATACCTTTCGCTCCTTTTGTACGATCTTTTCTTTCTCTCTGGCTGTCTCTCTTTCTCTAGGCTTGAGTTGGGTAGTCAGGATCATAGCAACACATGGGAAAAAGGGAAACAGAAGCATCCACATCCACCAAACGCATTGTGCGTCCGGTATGCATGCATGCCGGATGGATATCAGTTATGGTATTTAGTTGGGGTAAAACGTGATATATGAATCGACCTAGTTGTCGATGAAAGGTTTTAGCCGAATTACCTGCTGGGGAGGGTAGAGGAGATTGACGGGAAATATTTTAATTGGAATCGAATTGATTCCTATTCACAGCGACTAGTTGAGCATAACACTACGAAACTAGTGGCTAAGCGGTGCAAGAGGAACTAGAACTAAGCAGGGATGAACTAATTTGGTTCTTAATGAGATAGTTTTTAGTTTAAGAATTACTTAAAGCACGTGTTTTTTTACCAGAAAAGTATGACAGTTAATAATTTGTTTATTTTTTTTATAAATTCAAATATTGAATTGAAAATATCTATATTAAACACATAATTTCCCATATAAGGTAGGTCACTTTTCGACCCACCTGAACGGGTCTCGGGAAAAAAATAATGCTCTCTCCGTGCTGCATCCAAGCCCTGCAGCATAAGCCAGCATAACTTAGACCGGCAGCATAACCGTTGAAAAATGATCCCTCTCTCTCTCTCTCTCTTTCTCTCTCTCTCTCTCTCGCTTCCAAAAGTTCAAACGATTCTCAACGGTTTTTTTACTCGGCCCCGAGCAGGACAGAAAATAAATGAACTGCTGTGCACAAAAGAGACAACAACATCGGGAGAGCATAGCTGTTTGGCTTCTCGCTCGCTTATAGTAGTGTTCTCCCTTTCTTACTTCATAGCATAGGAAAGGTACTGTTTACATTCTCTCTTTTTCTCTAACGCTCTACGAACGA
Organism: Anopheles coluzzii; assembly: GCF_943734685.1. Taxonomy (NCBI): domain Eukaryota; kingdom Metazoa; phylum Arthropoda; class Insecta; order Diptera; family Culicidae; genus Anopheles; species Anopheles coluzzii. The sequence goes on along the minus strand of NC_064670.1, from coordinate 95,049,824 downwards.
ACGCTTCATCTCTCTCACTCTCGTGCACGCAATAGAGCAGCAGCCGGCACGCTTGGCCAAGAGGAAGCATAGCCGCGGCGTCATGTTTTATGTTTTCCCTCCCGGTTTATTATGTTTGAACGCGCGAGCCAACGCGGTTGTGTATCGTCGGTGCTGCCAGTGCTAAGTGTGTTCCGGAGTGTGCTTCTGCTGAGTAAGTGTGCGTGTGTGTGTGTGTGTGTGTATGGGACGCGTTTCTGAAAACGGTCGATAGTTGCCGGGAAGAAGACGTCGGAGGGCGAAAAGCGCGCGCGCGCACACCTTCCCTTCCCTTTTTGACGCTGAAGCTGAAGAGGAAGGATGTTTTTTTTAGAAGGATGTTAGAGAAATGGGATGAAACGGTGTATGTGTGAGTGTGATTGTGGGGGGAGATGCGTGTCTGGTCCTGTGTGTGTGGTGTGGTGGCTCTGGGTGTGTATGCGACGACGGGCGTGTAACTAAGGCAACCGCCAACACGCGCGCGCGTCAGTGAAGCCTTTTCGGTCGGAAGTTTCAAGTCTGTGCCCTGAAGCAGGAGCAGAACGAGCGAGAGAGAACGAGCGACAAAGAAAAACGGATCCCGTTTCTATGCTACCGTGCAGAAAGCCGCCCAGTGCTTTTCGTTGCTTTCGTCTTGGTCAGCGTTGACGTGGTTTGCTTTTTCTGTAACACCGCGCACAGGAAAGCGAAAAAGGATATTGTGAAGCAAAAAGTGTATGTGTGTGTGTGTGTGTGTGTGTGTGTGTGTGTGTGAGTAAAGAAAGGGAGAAAGAGGAGATAAAAATAAAATACAGCAAAGGATATCACCTACACGAAGACCATTACAAAATAACCTCCAAAAAAACTGGAAGGATATAGTGTGAAAAGGAAGAAATGGTGCTGCCGCTTGGCAACGAAAAACAACCCGAAAAGCAAAGGAAACAAACAAGCTAACCTCAAACACAGCCTAGATGTGTGTACGTGTGTGTGTATGTGTGTAAGAGAGAGAGTGTCCGTTTGTGTGTGTAATGCCGATTCCTTTTTTTATTTAATCGGGTTTTCTTCCATCCCATCTCCCGACTAATATAAAAGTATAAACTAGTGACGATTATTTGCCCGCGTTCCAGGCGCCGGCAGAACCAAATGTGTCATACATTTTCATGGCATCCAGTGCAACGCACAGCTAAAAGGCGCCTACTTGGGGTGAAAATTCGCTCGAATGCTCGGGAAATTTATGTGATTCATCGTCACACGCCGTAACGCAGCGCGCGTACGCGTAACGCATACACACGCACACCGGCAAACGAAGACGGCCAAAACGATAGTTTACATGTGTGCTTGTGTGTGTGTGTGTGTGTGTGTGTGTGTGTGTGTGTGTGTGTGTGTGCCAAATGTGTGTGTCAAGTTGCTTGGAATATTGATGCTTGTGTTTTGTTTTGCTAAATTTTCCCGGAGGACTAGTGCGGTGGACAACGAGCAAAAACAGCAGAAATTAGCTTTTAATTCGTTGAAAACTGTTTTTTTTACAATTTTTTTTACTTCCATTTTACAGCATAGTTCAAACAGAGACCGATAGTGAACAAACGTAAAATTCGTTCTAAAGTGTTCAAAAATAAACTCCCTTAAGTGCTCAATAGTAGCTGAAGAACAATTTCTACAATCGTATCACTTCAAACACCGGCCAAATTGGTAAGTAAACGCTAAAATATAACAAAAAAAACTCTCCAGTCATAATTCTTCTGCTTCTTTCCCCTCGTCCGGGGTTAGAATATTCAACAGATTTTCCTTTCCGGATTTTCCCGGCCGTTTTTTTGGTCCATTCACTCAGCAATAAACCAAACCGAAGTGAACGCTCCGCTAGGGGAGGAAAAACAACCAAACCATTCTCTCCCTGGCGACGAACAGTGTGCTGCGACACCCGGCACGGCACCATCCTGGGGCAGGGAATTGCATTTATCGATCCAAAACGACCAACCAACAACCCACGGTGTATGTGTGTGTGTGTGTGAGTGTGTGCGTGCCGGTAAAACTAAACAACCCCGCGCGTCATCATATAATCCACATGCCGAATCCGCCACAGGGGGAGAAAAACGGTGCTAACAGATTTCTATATTTAATGATGCATCAATGCACTTTCGATGATTGGCCGTGTGTGTTTGTATGTGTGCCAATATTTCACGCGAAATTGTTAGGCCCAAACACAAGGGGTAACCCGGGAACGGGGGGAAAATTTGCACTATGGCTAAAGTTCGTGCTAAGTAGGCCGCGCGGTGTTAATCGAAAATCGCTTTTGCTTCCCTTTCTTCGTTTGCGAGCAAATTTTCAAGACAAAAGCAGGCTTGGAAAATGGAAAATTCTGTCTGTGGATTATCGCTTTGAATGGGCAAATAGTTTTTCTCTCTGCCGCTCCCTTCATCACGCCCTGCGATGGGGAAACCCGACCCTTAGTGGCGGCCCTGCAATAAACACGGTAAAGTATGTAATCCTGTCGGCTGAAATGGGACAGTTTTATGTATCGGGGGGATCTCACATACACACGGTAAATTTGGAAGGACCGTAAATGGTGGTGAGATTTTGTTGATGTGGTTTTCGACGCTTCCCCCCCATCACTTTATGTCGCCTTTTGGTCCCCCAAAACTATTTTAGAAGCGAAAACCGTCTGAAAAACTCCGTTGCCGTGGGGCGGAAAAAGAACGGAATTTTAGTTGCATTTTTTATCATCAAAGTGGGCCGTAGGCTAGAGAAGACACACAGCATCAATCGCGTCACAGACACACACACTCACACAAATTGCTAGCCGGTCACAAATACAGTGACGTAGCATGCGCTGTGTATGTACAAGTAAAAAGGACATCTTTGAAGACAGCTCTTCGCACGTCCTCCTGGAGGATGTTCTTATCGCGCTTGTGTGTGAAAGAAAATCGTAAAATTGAAACACACACACATGCAGTCACAAAGCACATGAAAAGCATGCTCCTCCAAAACAACACCATATGCTGAAGCGCGTTCATTACCAATTTTTTCTTTCCTTCTTTCTGCTTTGCCCCTTCAGCAGTGCGATCCCGAAAAGGGCAAAGAGGAGGTCCTTTACACCGAGATGGCGCAATACGCGCACAGGCCGGTGCCATTGCGTGTCTATCTGTCTGTCTGTCTGTCTGTGTGTGAGAGACAGCGGTTTCTTTGCTGACAGCTGCCGTAGAGACGGCTTTTTGTGCCGCTGGGTCGCGGTAGTCGCCGTTCGAATGCAATATTCATGTGTTGCGGATATTATTTTGGTGCCGCTAAAGGATGCGTATATATGGGCGTCTTGTAGCCGCACTCCACGCAAAAAAAAAATGCTCCGTGGGTTTGGGAATTGACATTTTCTTCCTTTGAGGAGAGATGAGAGCGATGGTGCTTGGCAGTTAGTTTTGGATGGTTGGCTTCTCATTAGCCGTATTCTGGAGGACGTGTTTTGCCTGATTAAAAGATTTTTTTGTGCATTTCGTTGTTGTTGTTATATTTTTTTTAATATTTTTAAAACTTGCGGGAATGATTTTACATATGATTTTCATTTTTCCATTTTTAAAACCAATACTTTAAAAAATCACAAATAAAGGAAGATTCGTAGCAGGGTATGATCCTCGGGAAACCCACAGGAGATCGTCCTTGACATAGTCGCCATGTTGAGCGTCGTTATTAATTACGAACGTTTGGTAAAAAGAGCGGACCAATTTGACCTTCTCGCCCTCTCCGAACAAGCTCTACGTAATCTGTGACCGTGTGACAATAAAACTTTCGCTTACCCCTTTTTTTTAGAAAACCCCTCCCGATACGGGGGCTTTCGCTTTCCACGACGTGGTCTTTACCTGGCCGCCTGAACCTTCAAGGATCTTGGTTTATAAGACCTAGAAGACACATCACACACCTCAAACGAATTGAAGGTAATGTTTCATGTCGCGATACTACCTGGCCTAGCACGGCCGTACTCAGTTCCACGAGGCTCATCTTTTATTTAGCACTATCCGGTACGGAAGATATCGTCCCAAACACACAGGCACAGGGACACTATGTGGCAGGCCAAAGGAATGAAAAAATAAACCCACTGGTACAGCCTGCTCCGTTTCTCATGCGAATGTGAATAATTTAGGTGTGTAGTTTTATATGGACTGGTTTATGGTGCTTTGTGCGTGGCTATATTGTCATAAAGGACGATTCTGTGTGCTTTTTTCAAGTCCTAATTTATTGACAATTCCAAGTCTTTTTAAATTACGAATTTAAAACAATTTTCCCTGTCACTTGCATGAGTCATCAACCACTTTTTAGCACCTTCATCTGGGGCGATCATTACACTTTCAATTACTAGTCCACAACAAACACCCGCCGTGTTTGTGGGTTTCGCTTAAAAGGGGTTTCATTATGGACATACTTCAGCAGAAAACCCATTCCCATATACCTATGACATGTAGTTTTCAATTGCGCGAGTGCAACATTATTACAATCGAAAACATGCCTCGTCATGTCCGTGGCGTGGCTCTCTTATCTTCATTATAACTCATGCTTTACCGAATCATATTAACCCCCGGGGACATGAGAAAGCGTCCTTGCGTTCCCACAACAGCGCTCGTGTATGATTGCGTCTCGCCGGTTCAAGCGCTCAAACGATTGAGGCGAGCTGTGCGCAAACAGTCACCATTTCCATTAAGGGGGGAACAGAAAGGAAGCCAATAAAAGCTTGACAACAACAACAACAAAAAAGCGAAACAATTTTCCATTGTACGAAGCGGATGTTTCGTTGCTGGTTGGAAAAGTTGCCTTTCCACGTTCCACGTTCGTCGCTTGCGCTCGCAATCTCCATGGCGCGCTGGTGGTGTGGAAATTAATTGGAAAAAATGCTCCTAGGCAAGAATCGTTTGTACAGCTCCTGTGTGTGTGTGTGGCTCTGTTCGTTCGACCAGGAAAAGGATGTCCCACAAAAGCGCGATGCAATCGAATCGAATACGGACGATGTATGCACACACAGAGTAAAAAAAAAATGCAACTGCACCAAGGAAGCCTTTAAATCCTTCGTACGTTGTGTGTTAGTCGTCAGCGTCGTCGTCGTCCTCACACTACGTACTACGGTCCGTCATTTTGTGAACGCGTTCGCTTGTTTTCTCCCTCCCCGGTTCAGTCTCATTTTCCGTGCATTGGCTACAGTGGGAAGTGCAACCCTCCCTACATCCTGTTCCGTTCGTGGTTCATTGGTCCTGTGATTCAACCCCTCCCGAACGGCAGCACGCAGAGGAAGCTTAAACGTTCACAGCTCGGAACGTGAGTGTGCTCGAACGCGCGCTGCTCGTTTTCCACCACGGACACCCTTTTTTTTTTTTGGTTCAATATTGCTGTTGTTTGGTTGATCGAGCTTTCATTATTACCCAAACGGCGAACCCCTGTCCGAGAATGCTGGAAAAAAGGGGGAAAAAGGTTCGCCTGGCGTTTGCAAACGGGAAGGAACGCACGGAATCGAATTGCTTGCGTACGATTGTGTTGCGTACATGCACACACACAGGCGCCACGTTATAAAATTCGATTCCTATTCTGCCGAGGGGACAGAGCATGGTGTGTAGCATAAAAATGGTACTACAAACTAACGCTTTGTGTGTGGAAAGGAGTGTTTGTAACCGATGCTCTAGCTGCGAAGAGAGGGAAAAGGGTCCGAATTTCCGGGCAATTCATTTGCCGATAGACAATTTTTACTTTCATGCGATTTATTCCTTCAGAAGACTTTCACCAAAACTTGAAAACTCGGCTGGGCAAATATTCTTCCCTCAAGAGACAACCCAAAACTTCCACCTTCAATCACGTATCACGCAGCTCGATTACACTAATTACTGGCCGTAATGCTGCGTAAATCGATACAAGACTCGCATCCCATCCTCACCCCACGAAACACATGCCCCACCAGGTTCGTTGAACCTTTCTTCCTTCCCGTGCGATCCGTTCCTTCGATAGCAAGCAACTAATTTCTTCACCTTCACCAGCAACGGTATACGCGCGGTCAGCGGATCTCGTGTGCGCGAGGGATGTTGAAATCTCTCTGCACGAATCCATTTCTTACCCACAGCTTCGGTTGATTAGCTACCCTGCTGCTGCTGCTGGTGGTGGTAAGATTTGCTGGAACGGCACGTACAAACAGACGGACCTGAGCCTGAAATCAACCTTCTACTAGAGGCCAATGGCAACTCATTTTTCATCCGGAGCTAAATATTTAACGAGATATCTCTGTGGGCCTGCTGCCAGCTACCTTCTCTTCCGAGGGTCTGTCTACCTGCAGAATCCCCACCAGGAAGAGGACACCTCTGAAAAAGAGAGAGAGAGAGAGGAACAAAAAAGCAAAAAGCGCTGAGATTGTTCTACATTTTGGCGTCCCAACCCATCCTGCGCGTGTGGTTACAATGTAGCGAAACGGACAAATTACGCAATGATGGATTGGAGGGAAGAACGCCCAGAACGGCACACAAAACCCCCCCAAAAAAGCTGTTGGAATTCAATTTAACAGCCAGCTTCGTTTCGTTTCGTTTGATGCACGATCGAGCGAGTGTGCGAGCGCGTGAACCAACATTAAAGGGCCATCATCGTGCAGAAGCATTAAGTCTGTAGCATTGGGGAGGAAACACGTTCCTCATGGGTTTATGAGTCTGTCACATTTGTTAAAATTTCAAAAAAAAAATAGATGAAGAAAAATAACCTGCTATGTCGTAACCGTTCGGAGACACATTTGATCTTTGCTCGCGTAAAACAGTGCTTAATTTGTCGCTTTCTCTAATTCTACGGTTCTCTGGTCACCCATTAAAAGAACCTTTTCCTAATCGATCGATAATGGTGTGTTGCTTTTAAAACACTTGACCCGAATGTCTCAAAGTGTGTCCGCCGTTGTTTTGGTTCTAGCGAGACATTCCGCAGCACTGTCATTAGTGTAAAATCTGGACGTCTTCCAGGAACTTGGGAGACTTACCAATTATTATGCTGCCTCCCCGAAATTGGAAGAGGTGATCTTTACGAGCTCAACGGGCACCGACTTTGAGTGGGGCCCTCGGGGTAGTCGATAACGATCATTAAACCCAATAATCGTAAAAACGTTGTCCACACGAGGGCCAAACATAGCTTGGAGAGATGATTCGTTTCATTCGTCGTAAACTCACCCTTCTTTGGAGTTGAAATCGATAAACTGTCATCGGGCGAGCGTCATAATCTCATAAAATTAATCATTTCCAGCTTGGCATCTGTCCAACGGCTTTCCATGCCCAGAAGCTCCCGTGCTTGCTCCGATGCTCCAATTTGGGCCGGAAAACTCTGACCAACTGCACAGTGCATCGTTATAATAATTGGACCGAGTTAACGGACTTCACGTTTTGGGTGGGTTGCATTCTCGAGTGCCTGTGGTGAACTCGATCTCTTTACCCCTGTGTTGCACTTGATTGGTTCGATCGATTCTGAGAAGATAGAAGATTTGTTGTACTGCTGCTGCTGCTGCTGCTGCTGCTGTTGCTGAGGGCGTTGAAGACTTGCCGAGAGCATCGGCAGCATTAGCGGGTCAGCGGGTATAATCCACACCCGTTGCGAGCCGCCCGTCAGCTGGTGGGGAGTAGATCGATTCTTCCGATACACATCTCCTATACCTACGTCGGTTCTCCAACACCAACACACACACGATCATCGTTGGGTGTTAGATTTGTGTAGTGGCATCGGCATCTCCGAATGGAATTGAACACAGCGAACATTATTTTCAACCAGTTAGGGGTCAGGCTGCGGGTCTGCGAGGTTGATTAGATTGGAAGCGATGCATACGTGTGTGTGTGTGTGTGTGTGTGTGTGTGTGTGTGTGTGTTTGTATGTGTGTATGTTTATTCAATTCAACTGATTGCCCCGCACGATCGTCGCTGGTTTCTTCGTCTTTCCTTGCTTGATCGAACATTATCGATCGACAACACAATAAGGGCTTTCAGATCGTGTCCTCTTTTGCAGAGTGGCATCCACCCATCGCCCTCTACTCTAAACAAACTCACAAGAATGATGATATAGAGGAAGAGATGTGCGAGACAGAGCGCGGCAGGAAACGAAGACCTCAAAGTGTCGAACCTATCAAGCGTTGGTGGGATAAGGGTTTTTGTTGTGATGCCGCAAACTGAACATTTACGAGAACATTTGTGTTAGATAGCGAATAGCGCAGGCTTTTGTTTATGGCAAAGATGTCGAACAAAGGAGACATAGCGTATAAAACAATAATGTTGAGATACTGTTCAGCTTTGATTTTGTTTGTGCAAGATCTAGACGATCTCGTTTACATTCCATATTGGAAAGAGTTTGACATTACTGTCTTGTTCGCTTTCCAACGTCCAATGTTCTTCTCTAAAGACCTCAAATCGTGCCTAGAATACAACCGGCACACAGACCAGCATTAGATCCCATTTTGTGTAGAATTTCGTATCACAAACGGTAACGTCGTCGGTCGTCGTCGTTGTCGGCGTGCTCTTTCAGTTCGGAGTTAAATGGAGTGCACGGTCCATGCCCTAGACCTCTCGGATTCATCGAACCGTACCGGTGCTACTACGACGCCACACCGGAATGGAAGAATACCCCGCAAAGGGAAAACGAACGGGACGAGACACGTGCAGCACCCACCATAAGCATTGTAGGTGGAGCGGTATAAAACAGAAAACATGTAATCGCACGTCCCCAGATGCGGGATGTGCACCCAACCCGCAACCCAGAGTCAGGGGACTCCGCAGGTTGATGATCATGATCATCTAAGTTTGCGTCCGTGTTCCAAATCGGAACGTAAGCTGCACTCGACGACCGTTCCAGAGCAGATCGTAAACTTCACCGTACTACTCCATACTGTACCGCGATCGCGCAAAGGGACGTGGGACACTGGGACGTGCGGATCGCGCACCCCCGGGATCGATTGTTCCGTCTTCATTCGAGTGGCACTAAAGGCACTGGTATGTTTGTCAGCAATGGGGGGGGGGGGGGGACCGTACACTCTCTGTACCAGTGTGCGTCGAGCTCGGCGATATTTCCACCGTTCCGTGCCGCTTACCACGATAATTACGTAACGAGCAAATATTGCCCTTTTTTGGGGAGGGCAGAGGTTTGGAAAGAACGCGCACCACCAAATCGGTCATTACATTGTGTGTGTGCTTGTGCGGGAAGAGGGGAGAGGGCAACATAGGAAGAGGTCATTTTGTCTAGTTTTCCAGCGTGATAGAGAGAAGTTCTAGGTGCACGAGTACGTTCACCGCAATTATCCATTGTACAGAGGGTAGCTTCTATTGCGCCACCAGCGGGGTAAAACATCCTCCCCCGTGAGGGCATGTTATGTCACGTCTTCCTCGCTTTTTTTTGGAGAATTACAAGGGAAATTGGGGGAAAATGCCAGGAGGACCACACCGAACAAGCGCATTGTGTTTGTGAGTAAACAGTGTGCAATTTGGTCCACATTTTGGTGGGATACGTACAGAAGTCAGCAGTACATGGTACATTGATTTCCTTTTCCATGTGTTGCCTAGAGCACCGAACCAAACACCGAACAGAGCACTATTGTGTGAGGTTAGCAAAACAGGAACCAGCTAAACAGAGAAACGAAAACATTAAAGTAGAGCAACAAAACATGTGGAGCTCGTGGAGATGTCACTGTTTGGAGTTTAAACGAGTTTCTGGGGGTCGTCAGGATCGTTAGCATCGTGCCTTGATGGAGGCCATAAAACACAAGAACGTTCTCGTTTGTTTCGCAACATACCACCCAAAACACGATAATGTGGTGAAATTCTCGTGCCATTTGGCATCTCATTTCTAGTTTTCTTTCATTCTTATATCTTGAAGATCTTCGTAGGATCGTAAAGATCGATAAGCAACGTACCAGCTGGCTGCATCCCAGCTGGTGCAATGCTTTTACTCTTGTGGTTTGCTGATAGTTTTCAGTGTTTTGGTACCGCCACTACCCCGGCGTAAAGAACATTTTAAACTAATTACCCATTCCCAGCAGTGGAAGTAACTGCAACGGCGGCTTCTAGCGGGAACTCAGTTGATTGATGGTGTGGCAGCGTGTGGTGGAGTGTGTTGTCCATCATTACGTGATCACCTTGGGGCAGGGAGAGTTCGGATTGGAGATCATCCCCAAACGAAGCCTGTGTTGATGTTCATTTTCAATTCTTTGTGCCTTCTCTCCATCCTGGTTTAATTCTTTACCGATCTTGTTTTGTTCATTCGTGTGGTTCTACGCCTGTGGCACGAATAATTTCGCACTTTATCGGTTGTGCGTGTGAGTGTGTGTGTGCGGTGGGATGATGGATTTGGGGTACGCGTGTGTGTTGAAACTACTTTCCGGTTTTATTTCATCACGCCCCAACGCGGCCACACTCGGTTTGGGTAAGTTCTGACGGCGCTCTTTTTTCATTTCTAAACCCCCAAACGTGAGCTTCCGTAATGGCGCAATTTTCAACATATGGTATCGCCACTCTCCGCTTGCAGACTGGGTGGGATGGTTTTAAATCATGAAAGAAAAACATCTACATCTTCCTTTTGATTGGAGAAGAAGAGAGATTTTTTACACGCAACGCCCTGAAAAGCTACAGGAAGTAACCGTTTGGTTGCCAAGTCAGAACGTTCGATGTGCGTTGAAATCTTAATGTTGGATAGCGAAAGATTCTTCGTTTTTGGCGTGCAGAGTGTCTGGAACGTTCTTCTTATATGCTAGTCTTTAACGGAATTATCGTTGTTGGGGTTTTTTTGGCTCACTTCTACCGTCTGGAGGTTATAGATCATTAAACAACTTACTACTAAAGCCTAATTTATTATGTGTTAATAATATGGAATTGGGAATTAGGCTCAGAATAGATTCACTGCTCATGTGCTACACTCCAAAGCCTTGGAATTTGGAAGTTTCTAGACTGCGGCAGAGAGATACCACCGATAAGACTTGACAAATGTCACGCACGTCACCGCGGCAGACTTTACCCCGGTCCCACTGGAATGAAGCAAGAGTGCTAAACGCGGCTACCTGTCACCGACTGGTTAACCCGCTCACAAACAGGCTCCAAACCGCCAAATCCATGGGGGACACCGCGTGAACTTGTTTCAAAGTTTAACGATACGTCACCCACTGGCCTTAACGAGAGAACGATCCCTTTAAAAACCGTCTCGTTCGCAATCGTTCGCGAAAACGCAGGCATCGCGGGCGTGTCTGCCGAAATGGCTCTGGACGATTGCTTCTGGGATTTTCGCACCATCTACGGCACTGGATACACGACGTGGCAGGAAAGACGATTTCACCAGCGTCTTCGCTAGAGAAACCGGAGCAGCGAGCCTTCGAGACGGCGTTGTTCTTTCTTGTTTTTTTTTTTGGGCTTTCTTTCTCGTCTTCAGTTCAGCTCTTGTTTATGCCTACGTCTCCTGTCGTAAACATTGTCAAAACCGAACGGAGTCGCGTAGGCTTGTGTCTCCCTGCCGTCCAACTCTTCACCCTTCAGGTTGTACTGTTGTACCGAACCCCTAGCCACAACATATGCCAAAAGCCGTCAGCATGTTTCCTCCTTCAACGGGCGCACGCTATCTTAATGTTGCTTAACATTAAGAAAAAAACTCTCGACTTGCTACATTGTGGGCTCCTCTGTTTTGTTGCTGCTGCTATACTTTGGAATGGAATAAAAAGGAATCGGCAAGCCTACTTCCTTGGCAAGCCCCTCGAGCTGTGAAATCTGTGAAGTGTGGTGGATGTACGCTGAACGTGTTTGTTGGGGAGTTGGGATCGGGTCGGCGCTGCTTCTTGCCTTCATTCATATAAGGAAGGAATGAAATTAAAGATTGTACGATTGATGTGAAGAGTAGCAGCAGCAGCAGCAGCATCATCGGGCAGAATAAACCTTTCCAAACAAAACAAGATTTGTTTTGACCAATTTATGCGTCGCTCTGTGTTTGGTTTGGAAGGCGAATGTGGGGGGGGGGGGGGAGGTGAAAATTGATGGAGTTCGATCGCAGCACACGGTTGGTGGACGATTGCCCTGAAGCTAAACCAACCTCAAAGTCTTCTTCGGGTGGTTTCCGAATGGCATGTGAAAAACTGTGTGAAATCAAACCGTTTGGTGACAAATGAACTAAAATGTAAGGAATGATTTCTTTCTTTATGTGTGCTTTTCATCTAAGGTTTCATTCAACGCTTGAAGTGCTCAAATCAGAGGAGTATAAAGTGTCTACTCACTGTCTACATTAGGATTTAGGGGGGTTTCGCTCTTAAACAATCTTCCTTCAGTGGGAACAGCATCTTCTCGTGCGTGTCATCGGTTGAGCAAATCGGATTTTGATTTGATCCGTTTTGTTGCTCCTCAGCCAGACATACAGACTCGACACACAACGAGGTCATAGGGAAATGGCATGTGTTTGACCCGCTTTGCGCCATGCCGTAGACACATGGAGAGCAGATCTTGCCCGGTCGATGACAGTGCACTTCGTTTCGGACTTTGTTTTCGTTTTGTGGAGTTGCCCAAGAGCAATGGCCTAAAAGTGTGAAGTGACGAAAATCCTTCCAGATCTCCCTCAGTCCCAGATTGACCAAAAGAGGTTCCCAAAGAAAGGGCCTTACAGATGTATTAAAGCAAAACGGTTCCGCAATCAGTGTTTATTGTTGCAGGCGTGAGCTTCCGTAGAATGTGGAATAATACGTAGTTTTGGGGGTTGTCCCGATCGTTCGAATCCTTTCCATGGGACGCCCTGATGTGTGTGAGCGAAAAGGTGTGAAAGTAAAGCAAACTCCGTTTCCCATCGTGCTCAACTGCATTTGCTTCAGCTCAGCATCTCCTCTTCCTCACACGGGACTGGAGTTTACGCGATCGCGCTGCACCACCGCATCATAACATATGCTAACGAGTGTTAACAACACGCAACATAACTCGTGGGCGCGCTCTGTATGGTGTATGGTGCTTTCCATGAGATGGTTTGGTCTGTGAGTGGACGGAGGATGAAGGATGTTTTCATAAATGCTGTGCCTCTTCGGGGTACATCATCGGAAAAGTCTCGTCGCCACAGTCGAACGGGAGGGTTCTCAATGTTTATGTTCGTTTTTTGTTACTCTCTCTCCACATTTTCTGACACGGAATCTCGTGCAGTGGAGGATTGTTTTGGAGTTGGTGTTGGTTCATTGAAGAGTGTTATTTCGTTGTCTTCCGTCCCAGTTTATCATGGCTAGTTGTTTTGGAGCGCAAGAAACTAAACTGTTTATCATTCTATGTGGAGCAAACGATTGGTCTGTTGTGTCTTTGGTCTCATTTGCCTTCAATGCTTCAATTAAATTGAATCGTCTTAAGGGTAGAATTTATCATTAAACAAAACATACATTAATCCACTGGAAGGTTTTAAATAATGCTGTTTATGTGTGCATTTGATGTTTTGGTTTTTAAGTATTTTTAGAATTAAATACATTTTTAACGTTATTTAATTCCCATGCAACTACAGTATTTCAAAACCTAATAAACCATACATTTAAAAAAGCACAACATGTTGCAAAATTGCATAAATTCAGGCTGAATATGTGCTTAAAAATAGAAATTTTGGATAATTAAATTTGTATATATATTTTGCGAAACTGATAGACCTTTCACCCGTTTATTTGATCATTTAATACAAAAATCTATGTTATAAAAGTGCTGACATTAATAATTCATCCATAACAGATCATTTTTAAATAATTAAATCACCTCACGGTGATGTAAACGATGGCTTTTAATTACTTTCCCCTGCTGGCTACGACCTTTCGTGATACGTGTAAATTGGAATCAATTTAATCAAGGCACATTTTTACTTCTGCCCTCATTTGCATAGTCACTTGGCTTCACTTTAATTTCAATAATTTTTATACATCCTAAAAATAGCTCACTCATCGCAACAAATGCACTTCCGTGCACGTGCACACAACGATAACAATCCAATCAATTTGCCATCAACAATTTCCCATCCATTTCGTCCTCTTTCGCTCTTCGCTCTCCTCGTTGCGCTTTCTGCTGGCTCATTTTATTATCCTGTACACGCTTCTCCACCCCAGTGACTTATTGATGCAAAAAAATAAAGCTTCTTTTGATGCTCCCCAACCGTGTAAGAAAAAAAAGGTTTGCCTTTTGCCCATTCTCTACCCTCATTGCCTGCCGCACCGGATGTGTGTCCCGCACAGAACCGGCTCCTGCAGCCGGTAGGAGCAGCACTGGGGGGAAAACTGCATTTCACTATCGTGTGCAACCGATCGGTGGGATTTCCGGTGGCATAGCACCGGAGCACCCATGGAACCCAACCCATCGCTTGGGCTTATTTTATCGCCATTTTATGCAACGGTCACGCTCCTCACAAACAAACACACACACACATACACTCGAGGCGTAGAAACTCATTACAATGTCGCCCAGCTCGGCGTGTACCGGTGGTTCACCGGTAATGGCGTGTTGGCCATAATTACAAGCACACAGCCACCAAGCAACCGTATGTACGCTTGGGTCGTCGCTTGCAAGCGAACTGCATCGGTGCGCAGCGGAACGCAAAAAAAAACCCCTCTCCCAATTCCCCTTTTGTGTAATGTCCGTGAAAATCGGTTCCGATCGATAGAGAGGAGGAAGCAGCATGCGCACCCGTTTTGTTGTTGCTCGCCTCCTAACCCCGACTAGGGAAGAGACTCGAGGGAGGCTCTTTACATTGAACTTGGCCCTCGTTTTTGGTGTGTGTGTTTATTTTGCGATATGGTTGTGAACCGACTGCGCCCAGACAGTGAAGGCTTCAAATTTCGCATTAAACTGTGTTCGCAGGTGTGGTGTGCCAAAAAGCGGGAGCTGAAGCTGGAGGGGGTTTTTCATTTCGTGCCAACCATCGGTTAGTTGTTTACTAACTTTCCATTCGGACGCCTAGACAGCGCGGCAAGCAAGTGACATTGGCACGCTATCGTGCTTACTTGCAAACAAACATTCTTTTTTTTTTGTGTGCAGGAAAAGGGTGCTGTGTGGTCGTGGAGGAGTGGGTGTGATGTATTTGCCCTTCTTTGTTTCCTTTTGGGAAGGAGGCCGGTTTGGTTTGTTGTTGTAAGGCTTCGATTTCTACAGCACAGAATTTCCATTTGCGCCGGGAGTCTTCACTCGCCCGGAAGTTATCGCGCCACGGAAGCTTTAAGAAGCGTCCATAAACAACCGAACAACTTGCCACTTGCAACGCTACTGCAACGGAAAACAGGGGAACAAATAAATCTCCACCCCAGCTCCCCAGGCTTCCCGGGATTTTCCACGATGCGCACACGATAAAACGGTGGCTATGGAAAGTGGCGGATGAAAACGGAGGGTGTTTCTCAGCCCCATTTGCCGCTATTGTAACCTTTTCCGATGCACCAAACTTTGCGTCGGGAGTGTGTGTGTGTAAGACGGTGATTGGAAAAAAGGCGGAAAACTTGTAAGTGCATTTTGCATCGGTCGAAGCAGCAGCGAGGAAAGATTATCCGCCGTTGGTGGGTTGTGCAGCTTCGTCATACGCTGCACATTCACACCCACCGTTTCTTTGTGCTGTGGGGTGAAGGTTTAGCCGTGTGGATAAACATTACTTAATTGTTGGCTGTAGAACAATGGGATAAACTTGCAGCTACTACTGCTCAGGGTGTGTAGGAGACTAGGGCAGATAAGATAGGAGGATTGCCTCTTTTGTTTGGAGGTTTGGTGCTTCTTGCACACACCTTTTTGCCATTTCTGGTTGCAGATGGTTATCGTCTTTGTTGTGCAGCAGGAAAAAGTAACTGGAAATGGTACACACACACATCCACCGTAAGAGCGAATAAAGGGAAATCAGGGCAGATAGTTTGTAGATGATTTGTTACCATTTTGCCCTTTGAAAGAGCGATTTCAGCTATAGTCTCATATTTTTTTAAATTTAATAGATATCAAAAGCCCATTTTCCGTTGGGGTTGAGTTAGTTCACTAACCTTTCGACGGGCGCATATCGTCGTTACCATCACCAGTAAGAAACAGTTTACTCTTTGTCTCTTTCTCCCTCTGTTTGCTGCTGCTCCACGCCCCACATGAAGGGCTCTCGAGCAAGTAAAGTTCTAGTCTACCCTTCCGTTTTTCTCCCCGCTTTTTTCAAATTACCGGATATAAGGTCGGCTTTACCGAAAGTCTCACTGTGTGTTTTTTTACTTCACCCTACAGACCCCACTGTAGCCCTTTCTTATTGCGTGATGATGTGCAATTTTGCTGTCCGAAAGCGAAACGGACCGAACTTTTCTTTCCTCCTCCTCCTCCTCCTCCTCCCTTTTGGTCGTGCAATATAGTTTCCGGCTCGTCTCCAATCTTCAATCGTTGTTCCAGTTGCCGGTGGTGGTGGTGCTAAATGCTAAATGGTTTGCCATTTGCTCTAGCTTCGTTTGCTGCATGTGGGAAGGGGGGGGACACACTCTTTTTTTACCAAACAAATTAGTCTGCATATCGTTTTGTTTTGATTGCTTTGCAGCTCATCAGACAGTTGTTCGGCTTTGTTTTGTGTCTGTTTTGCAACCAAAATTGTTTCTGAGCATGCAATCAAACATTGCTAGCAGCCAGTATGTTTGAGCAACAGAGTTTGAAGGGGTTTTTGAGCACTGAAAGCGTATGTCTAATTCAAAAAAGGATGAATTTCGATTAGATATATGTATGGTAAAATTGTATGAAAACTCGGTTTAAAATTTATTATAAATTTATACCAGTAGAAGCGTAGAAGCGAGAGAAATCGATTATTGAACACACTTTTTCAATTTTCATCTTTTTTTAATATGCCTGTAGTATAATTACCCAATATTTTAGGGTTAAATGATATGTCCCTATGAGCTGGAGTTCCAATCTTCAGTCAATTATACGGCATCCTCTGCTTTAATTGACCGTTTTATACGCTCGAAGGGCTAAATATTGTTTCTAAAATCAACATTTAATTATGCCTTCAACAATCACAACAACTGTACAATAAAATTGCTCCATTTTAAATTAATTGTTATCTGCCCTCCAAAACAACAGGCTCTACTTCTGTCACACATTAAACATATGCTACCGGCAAACTCATTAAATTCTCATAAAGCACCACGTCGCCACCAGATCACCTTTGCGTGTGATGTTTGAAATTTGCATTAAAATCCGATTCTCGTTTCCATTCCACGCGCTAATTAAATAATATTTTTCTCTATTCTTTCCGCCCCATTTATACAGCTCTCGAGAAACTGTGGCTACGGTCTCACCTTTTGATGAGTCTTCTTCGGTCGATGCCGGACGGTTAGTGCAGCCTTTTTCTAAGCATCCCAGCCCCAGCGAAACCGGCAAAAGCGAGCGGTTCGGTTTTTGTGCGTTTTGTTTTTATCGTCCCCGGAATCGGAACCGAACTGTGAATCCGGCAGAGTTCTAGCGAAACGAGATATATATATACATCCCCGTAACGGACACAACAGGTAAGTGTCTATGCTTTTTTTTCGAGCGGTCAGTTGCTTTTATGTAATTTTTAAAACGCGAGGGAACCTAACACAATTATTGTGCCGCTTCACAGCAGCGCGCGGGCAGCGCAAACCAACCGGCAAACGGGCCGATGCGTGTACGCAAGCACAATGTCCACTTGTGGAATTTGTAGCTCAGCGTGTTCGACGTCACGTGAGCGCTCGGTATGCCGGTTACAAGATCAAAACATTGCGTTTGAACATAAAATGGTTCTAAAATCTGGACGGCGGTATGTTGTGATCCTGCAGTGTGTGTGCACGAGGTCATCGTTGTTCTACGAATAAAGGAATAGGGCTTTTCTCGTTAAAAATTATGAAACACAACCATGTCATTATGAACGGTTGAAGTTCAATTGTACAAACTGACTCTCGGAGTCTGCTCTCTCTCTCTCTCATTTCCCTATCCTGCCCTTTCCTTTAGCTTTATCTTCTTTGATGATGGAAGAACCACGGCTATGATTATAGCTTTCCTCACACACTGGAGTGCGCCCCCTTTGTATCCAAACCCTCCCCAAATATCAATTATGTACACGACAATTTAAATCATAGTGAGCGAGATAGAGGGAGAGAGAGAGAGGGCTGTAAAGCGTTCGGGGGAAATGGGAACAGTATGTAACAAACCGACCGAGAACTCGAACACGTGTAGTACCACCACTGCACTGGACCGGTTAAAATCTCCGACTCGCGTAAGTGGTCGATGGTCGAGTGGTTTGGAGAATAATTACTCGTTCGTGCGTAGTGTGTGTATGCCCCGAGCATAATTGTGTTGTTCCTTTCGGTTAAAATAGAACTAAAAAAATGGATGGAGGCAGTGTAGTAAAAGTAAATCAGCTTCGATTTTTATCTTGAAACGATTCCAATGAAGTGTAGAGTGCGCCAACTCTGGCCAACTCTACCTAGCAATTTGGGTCCCATGCTTGTACTCGGTGTGTCCTTGATGGGTGCAATCGATAAAGAAAGGTGTGAGAAAGTGTGAATAGAGCTCTTTTCTCTCCATTATATTCGTATGTTAATTGAGTCCGCCCTGTTTCGGGAAGGTTGCAGAAAGCGACAAAGAGATTGGGAAAAGATTAAACGCTCAAGTTTCCCTTTTTTTATCCAGATGTTCAAAAAACCCACAAAAATAAAGCACCATTTTCGGGTGTCATAAATCTGTATGAAAACCATCACATACACACACACGCGTACATGAACACGCTCCCATAATGTGAACAAACCCCGAACAACGATTAAAAAGCATAATTATAATGATTTACTTCGACTAGCGTTTGTTTGTCGCTCGGTTGCTTCCCGCACGAACGCACGCACACACGCACTACCGGGAAGGAAGCAGTATGTTGGAAGCTTGAAAAATCAACCCCCTCCCGTGGAACGTGGAGAAAACCCTGCGGAGAAGGAAATTATAACTGTGTAGAACAAAACCTTCATTTAATAACGTCATCGTTTTCCTTTTGCGGTGGAATGGTGAGCTGCCGGTTTTGCTGAACGGAATTTTCACGCTTGCGGTTGAGTATTTGAAGTTTTATTCCAAACGTACGGTGAGATGAGGTAAGGGGGGTGGGATGGAAGCAACGGTTCCATTTAAAAAGCAAAAAGATCGCCCGTTGATTGGTGGGGCGAGAGATTTAAACCGATTTGTTGTGTGCCAGCAAAGGGACAGCAAAGGAAGAAAGTCGATCCAATTCCAAGGTTCGGACGGTTCCGTGGGTACTTTTAAATGGAAACATATGTTCTCCTATGTGCGGCGATGTTATGTTGCCGTGGGACAACGTGGGGTCATAATATGCCGATCGGTAGTGGTGCAGTTGTATTTACTGACTCATGTAATGTTTGGCAGTAATAAAAATTTCGATCCAAAGTGGTAAGGGGAAAGTAAAGCAGTAAATGAAGAGTTATGAGCTTTGTGATTTGAGGCTGTGCATCGTAGACGACGTTGAGATTTATTTTCTCGATTAGCTCATTTATTCTAGCTCGTTGTATTGATTAATAGTATAAAGAAATAATTAATTATTATTTAATTAATGGTTTAAATTTTTAAGCAATACGGCCTTTTTGGACCGTTACTCCTGAATAAAAAAAAAAAAAAAAAAAAAAAATGGTTTAAATCAAATTAATAAAATATTCTATATCGTTTATCGAAACGTAAATCAGCTTGTGAAGAATTTCGTTTGGAGAATAAAACGTTCTTTGGCATGTTTTGATATGGAATGACCAAATTGCTCAAAAGATTGAACGCTGTGTTGTTGCAAGAAAGGACGCGTACCTAAACCTCATTTTGACTCAAGTTTTCTGGAGCTAATGATTGGATCGGCGGAGCTATAATGATTGGCTGGAGCAAGTTATTTAATTTCTTCTTAAATGTTATGCCTATTTTCACAAGGTGTAAGATATATGACCAATTCTAGATCAAACTTCATCTTAAATGTTGAATTCGGACCGTAAATGTCATTCTACTTTAAACTGGCTTCCCGCAATTCATCAAAGAAAAGTCATCACTATTCTCTTCTCATCACAATTTGTGTCGACTTTTCCACAACTCGGCCATAAAAGGCGCAAACCTCAAATAAAGAACTCTTATGCCTCTCCGATGCTTTGATGAAATGTCTGCACGTCTCCATTAATGCTTGCTGGCGTGTATGTTGCCTACCCTTGTGCCATAGCCCCCTCACCGGTAACCCCGATTGCCCCGATTGTCGTCATAATGGACAGGAGGCCTCCTTTGTTGTCGATCACACCCGAGTCACGGGGATGCAAATCCCTTTTCCTCTGGCTACGGCTATCCCATAGACGAGCAGCATAAGAAGGCGCATGCTTTGGACTGCTGGCCTGCTCTGGGACAGGAAATGAATGAATGATCCCCTTCTGGCTGTGTATTTTTGCAACAAAAGAATCACGAAGCGAAGGTGAAAGTGAGAAGACGGGGGGAGCTGGGGAACGACGATTCTGAAGATGCTGCTTGGTGGATGGACGTTGATGCTAATAAAATTCAATTTACGAATCCTGTGTAGCAGCTTGAACTTGAAGCCATTGACCATTGTCGTTGATGGTGACGGCGGCAGCGGTCCCTGCCCTGGGTACTTGCAGGGCTCGGTCATCATCAGGCGCGTCATTAGCCGGCTTGTTCCGATGCCCTTCCGTCAACCGATGGAATGGGAATAAATGTCTTTCTGTAGCCAGTCCCCAGTGTGTTAACCAATGACAATCTTTGGGGTCGCTTTGGAGCCCTTACACGAATCCCCCTGCGAGCGGTAATGTGCTCTTAGGTGTAGGGAGAGGTGTGTGTGTGTGCGAGAGGAGGAATCCAATTACCAACATACACGCTACAGCACGCACTACATGACGGCATTAATCCCTCGCGCGGAAGCGCTGCACCGCAAGATTTGATGTACGCTCCGCTTGCGTTAAGACGATTCCACCGGCAACTCGCCGATATCCCTCACCGTCTCGTTGAAAAACTGACCGACAGGCAATAAATTACAATATACATATACTTTTATTTCTCTTTTCTTTCCTACGGCTGCACATGTCTTCACTTTTCTTATTGCACTTGATTGCACGCTGCGGTTGTCCACCAGCAGAAATTAAAGCGACCTGCCGCCGCTCACCGACACACGATCTTTGGAGCCCGTGGCAATGAAGCTATCTTCAGGGCGAACCTTACGCTGGAGCGTCTTTACCGGGCAGCAAGAGTAAAGCGGACAATTTTTCTTTCTGGTTCACTCGCGCCCCCGTGTCACGTTGGACCTTTCTTCTGGAAGGCTGGAGCAACTAACCAACGGCGCCTCGTCTCTTTGAATGCGAGTGAGCTGCGGTTGTCGACGAATTTAGCCAGTTGATTTATTTTACGACGCCTCCGGACGCTCTGATCTCGTCTTTGGAGCGGTGTCTATGCGAGGGGGAAATGTGGAATCAAACTTCTTCTTAACAACGAAAAAAAAGAGGAAGCAGCATGTTTGATGCGGGTCAGATGCCGTACGCATCGCTTTGCGGCAGTCGCTCTGGAGGGAGATAAATTTGACGCTAGTCAAAAATCGGCTACTGTCGACGGGTGCTGTGATCATCGCGTGTGTGGCGTCGGTACTGCAGTAACCATGAATCATGTGCCCGGTCTCGGACAACAAACTGGATTGCATCTCCAGAGTGTGCAGTATGGGAGAAAGGCGGGGAGAAAGTAAACATATGGATTTACTCTGCCAAAGGCACTGCACTGATGCTTCGATCGTGCCCTTCCAACATGGGACGGTTCTGGGTTTGATATCACACGCGTAACTATTGGGGAATGTCTACGGGGTCTAATGAAGAGAGAGAGAGAGAGAAACTGATGGCGGTGATTGTAGAATGACACAAACCAGACCTTTAAACCAGGTTTAAACAGACAGTTCGCTTTTGAAGGTGAAGTTGAAGATGAGCAGTTTGTGATGAGTCTGGAAAAACTCTTCCTCTCTGCCAATGTCACCGCGAGCGGTTCATGCAGCAAGAGATCCCATGGATCTTCGGAACGTTTGGTAAGGTGATACGAAGCGCGGGGTTTTGTTTATGCACGATTTCAACGATGTTTTGATTTAAAGCTATCCGATTACCACACTTCCGAAGGGGTTGGAACTGATGCAATGCGATAAGTGATGCACACAGAAATCTGCTGACGAGGATCGCATTTCAAACGCATTTGCTACCGTTGAAGGTCACTGTCACTGTCAGGATTATTGCATTTATTGAAATAATAATCATTTAAAAAAAAAGATCGATCATAACCTTAACGATTAGTGACGTCCGATGCCATGAACATATGTTCTTTTTGCCATACAAAGAACAGATACAAATCATTCAGACCTGTGTTTCTTCCTCATTCGTTTAAAATTATTAATTACCCTCTAAATGATCGTCACGAGCAGCCATAATAGTATTCCAAAAACACTCTTTTTAGCCCTTTGTATTCTCTTTAAAAAAACATTGAACGTTCTACCGACTTAATTGCCTCAAATTAACAGCTGAACAGTCTTGAGAACGAGGACAAAATAAATTAACTGTCAGTACAGGATTTCACTCAGCACGCGGCCGGAACTAGTTGAGACTCATTTGCCCCTTTACAATGTGACATAGAGAACTGTCCCCACTCTATCCTCTATCCCTGACAAGCACAGCTGACGCTTTCACAGTAAACAAAAATAGCCTTTTCTTCGGGAATGTTTTATTCCGCTACGGGGTGGCACTTTTTCCGATTCCGAGAGAGTGTTAGTCGCTTGTTAGATGTTTTTTTTCGTTTTGGGTTTCCAAGAACCCATATACAATTTGAGTTGATAAATCGGGAACCCATCGTTCACACTACTTTTCAGTGCCCACGCTTGGCCTACCCGACACGACGAAGATCCAGCGGATAAGTCTCCTAAGAGGGGGATGTTTAAGTTTCGAACAGAAAATGACAAAGTTTTCCTTCCTGTCAACACTTGCTCCACTCACACCTACTAACGCCTCTGTCTTCACGAAAAAAGAGCCTTCTAATGAGATCTAATTTGTTGAAAGAACGAAGGAACGTACCAAAACTGTGTTTCCAAAAGCAAAACTTTCACTTTGTGTGCTCATGTTGCCCTTCCAAAAGAACACACAACTCGTGCCGTATCGTTATCTCGTCCCGTTTTGTCATTCGAATGGCGGCGCACATATTGGTATCGACCTCGGCAGGACGGCCCGGGGAACGGCACAAAACCTTACAAGCGCCCCCCAATGAATTTTTGGCTAACGACGTACTCTATTACCAGCCTGCTACCGGTGACAGTACAGTACGTACGGCACACGTTTTTCTCCCCCCTCGTCCCCTCCGAGGATCATATTTCACGGCCAGTACTTCACTTTATGAAGTTTCACTTAAAAAAGCCGACTTATTAGCTCCACTCGAAGCGTCCACTTGTGTGAGGTATGCGTTACACCTTACCGAATCGGAAGTGATTGTGATGTGGAGGGGAAGACCCTCCCGCCAATACCACCGGCAAAAAGGCTTTTGCAGTTCTCGGTCCTTCTTTTCCCCCCGGCTTTTTGCGGTAACTCCAGGTGTGCGGGCCTCTACTCCCTTGGGTTGTAATCGCTTATCAAGAGGAGGGATTGTGTGCTGCTGAAACACGTTAACTTTACGTTCCTGCGCTCTTCCCTTGCCGTATTTTTTTTTGTCAATGGATCAATTACAAAAACCCTGATGGTTCTTCATTGAGACGTGCTTGAGCGCAGAACGCACGCACAGGACGCCACGCAATGGTAGTGCTGGATAGGTGAGCACCCCCTAGTAAGGTTCTTGTGTTACGCTGCACCTGACATAACTCTCTCTGGAGCTATTGAACAAACAAGGGGAATAATTGTTCAATAAAGAACTACTCTGTACTGACGAAGTTAACTCACTCGATTTCATAGGGATATTTTGAGGATAATGATTAGTATTGAAAGAAATCTTGAAGTTTGGTATAATCAAGTCAGTGACATCATTAAGATCACTTGATCGCAACTTGTCTAGGAGCTTGGGTGTAGCTCCTAGATAAGTAGACACAACTAGACACAACCCCCTCGGCCATAAACTATCTCGGTGGCAGTTAAAATCTCACCACAACAGTGCCGTTAACGTCTCATTTAGATAATGCTCCGAGTAGAGTGGCCGGATATTGGAGAAGAAGTCATTGTCGAATTCCTAGCATAGTTGTGAACTGCAGTGGGATAGTGCACGATCTCCACCGCATCTATGCGTGAGGAAGTAACATTACGGCAGAGTAGAAACTATGCTGTCCGTTAAGAGCATTCCTGGAAGGGTTTCGAAATGACACGCTTCTCCGAGTATGTTGTTCCGGGCTTGTATTTTCTGTTAGTGTGTACGTCTAGTGAATTGAGATGTCTTGCCCATTGCGTCCAATCGCAATGTGAGTTGGAGCTCTCTGTATAGTTGAGTGCATTATTTACGAGCCAGTTTTCGTTTGTTGCGTGCACGTCTTAAGTGAATTGTTCTCAGCTTGCCGATGAAGAAGATGACGCCCTTCTTGTTCTGGTGGTGGTGCGATGTTAAGTTTCCGTTCACACTCCGACGTCAAAGACGTGCGGTGGCGTGCGCGCCACTATTTACAATGGAGAAAGGAAAATAAACAGCTCCTATCGCTCTCTAGCAAGCGCCGACTGCTGGTGCTGGTTTGTAGAAAGATGCTTTCTTTCTCCGTATGAATTAACAGTTTCTGTGAGGAAATGCTAGGAAATCTTTAACGCTCCAGTACAGTGATCGTCGTGAAGTGACAAGCTAACTGTAACAGATGGACGTGTCAACACACACACACGCACGGTTCGTTAGAGCTTAGGTCCAACGGTTCGTCGGGAATGCATCTCCCATCCCATGTCGAGGTAATTGTTGGGAAAAAGTGCAGTACAGTCTTTACTGCACGCCTCTCTCTCTCTCTCTATGTAGCACTTTACTTCCGCAGTGGGGCCAGTTGGGTGTAATTAAGGTTAAAAATGCCACCAACGCGTAGTAACTCCGTGTCACTTTGACGTCGGGAGGGAACCCTCCCGATAAGCGAAAAGTGAGCGCACGCGAATGGCACGAGGACTCGCCCCAGCTCCAATAGATATCATCAGTGTTAGCGTAAATAGAAAACCACTGCTGGGTGAGGTTCGACGGAGGGCGTCGGACACATAAATTATACCACGGAAGCTAACGAGCGATCGGCATGGGGTCGTCCCCCACTTAATTAAGCGTGTGTCGCTTTTTCTGTTTGCTTGCTTGCCATGTACAGCCGACACGTGAGGGGGGTAGCTGTGGCGGATTGCGTTCTGTTCTGTTCGGACAGATCGGACAGCTGATTGCGGGAGCCTTACTTTGATCGATGGAACCTTAATCCCTATGTTGTTGTCAGCAGCCCTACTCCCCGGTGAGTGGAAAAGGTGTAAGCAAAAACATTAAATTTGATTACAATACGGGCCTGCGCAACCCCTTCCGGTGTGAGTTTGATTTCCCCCCAATTTTGATTTGTTTTCCCATTCCCGAAAGGGTGACAATTATGGTAATGTGGTTAAATTGTTGCCGCCGCCGCCACTGCCGATCGATTGTCTATTAACTGGCATTACACACAGGTGTTTGCTCGTGTGGGGGCCTTTTTTTAGGAAGTGTATCTAAAAGAGAGAAAACCCGGCGGATACGGGAACCGAGAGAACGAAACAGTCACCAATTTCATCGTTTACTTTCATTTCCTGCTTCTCGTGACGAAGACCACGATCACTGTGTGTGTGTGTGTGTGTGTAGCTTTGAGAACGAATTGTGTCGGAAGAGCACAATCGATGTATCTTGTAGTTCCGGTTTGCACGCTTAGTTCGATTTGGTGTGATCTTCCGGTTTTTTTGTTTGTTGAGGAAGATACAACAAAAAACGTTACAAACGATTTTATTTCGTTTGATTTGGACGCTTCAATGTGCATAAAATGTCTTCAACTTTAGAGTTCGGTTGGTACAATCAAATTTGGTCCTTCGAACCGGATAATTCATTTTGACACATTTGCGTTGTCATGTGTTTCAGATATTACAAAAAAAAACTCATCTTAAAACCCAACCCAAACTCTTACCTTTAGACAAAAAAATCCCAGCAGCATTTTCTTTTTCCTTTTCTCTCTATTTCTTCCACCCGCGAACGAACCGTACGCATTGCGTCGGTGTCATGTACGGACCTATAAATTTCCATTTGTTTGTTTATGTAGTTCACACCCAAACAAGAGCGTCGTGGTCAACAATCCTTTCCTGTGCGCGTATCCAGCGAGCGACGCATACAGTTGAACATATTGTTAGTCATCCGCTTCTTGAGAGAAACGGAGATTTCGAGAAAACACAAAAATGAAGCAAACCGACACCACAAGGATCAACTGATCGAATCCGATCGAGCCCTTGCGGCACACAAAGATGTGTGTTTCTCCACTCTCCCTCTATGTTCCTACGTTCGTTCGAAGACCGTTTGTTAAGTTTCGCTTTCGATAAGTAAAGCCCCCCCCCCCCCCCCCCCCTGTCGTAAGATCGCGACGAAGTACGGAGACGAAAACAACAACAAAAAGGATCATAAATTTCCCAACTTCCCTCCATTCGATGCTTGGAAAGCCCGACGACGACCACGCAATGTTCAACGTCCTTTCGCTTTTTTGTCGTGTTTCTTGTGTGCGTGGTATTGATTCACAGCGTAGAAAGAGCAACCGACACACAGTGCCTTCCTTGAGCCGCAAGCTAATCGTCATCGACCCCTGGAGGGCGTAGGGGAACCACTGATTATAGGAGGGATTTTCTGTGCTTTGTGAACCAGCAACTTCTTCTAAATCATAAATTGGATCCCCTCTGACTTGCTGAACTTTCTTTCCTTCCTTTTGGGGGTGATTTCTATGCACAATCTTTAGCATCTTCGAGATTGTTTGAGTTATTCCTCCAACTGCTTTCACTGCTGTAGAGACGAACGAAAAGGAAGCATCAAATAGAAGACGATTCGAATGTCGATTAAAGGTCTGTACTAAATTAAACATCAAATGACTCTAAATGTCCACCCATAATGGGTGCCCATCCGGTTGGGACCTTCTTTTAGAGGAACTTGATCTTACGTTACCTTCACCGGCAGGATGTTAGCTATTTTAATGTTACACCAAGGCGTATGGTGCATTAGATGCTGTGGTTTCATCTTCTTCGTAAAAAAGAAAGAACAAGATGCTAAGAGAACAGGCGACCCCACATTACGTGACATCGCCGGGGAGCCAGAATGCATTGGTTTAATTGATTTTTTATGCTGATGATCGTGCGTTCGAGATCTCGGGTAGGTCATTCTATGACCTGAATCTGATCCACCGTATGGAAGTTCCACCGCATTCCGTGTAGATCGTATCTCCCAGAGGGTCTCTGATGATCTTTTAAACCATCATTCCAGCACCTTTTGAAGAAGTATTGGTAGATCTTTCGCTCTGTACTAGGTCTCGCGATTGAAATCTAGCCCACTAGTTGTCCAGGCCAATGCTACTGCGTGAGAGCTGGAGAACTTTTCCATATTGGGAGTTTACTTCAGAGGGAAAACAATTTAGGTGTCATAAAAAATATGAATGTCTAGTAAAAGAACCCTTTCTTCCCCCCCTGTTTCTCTATTCAAACTCCCAGCAAACGCTCTCCTCGCATGAGGTTGAATTCTATAGGCCCTTAAGGCTAGACGGGCTAGAGTTCAGCCCCGACATACAGCCCACTGGTGGATGTGGTGGTACTTTGATGTTGTTTACTTTGGTCAACATCACCATCATCGTCACCACCGCCGACCCCGAGAATAACCTCCTATGCTTGCCCTCCTTTCTTTTATGGTGGAAAGGCGCACTCTTTGTGTTTCCCTTTTCTCGTTTATTACTTTTGTAAGTCTTTGAGGCGTTAGAATACCCCGGGCCGCCGCCCTCTCTGCATTGCGGGGAGCATTATGAAAATAAGCAAAAACAAAACAGAATAGCCACAAATTTAACCCCTTCTTGACACTCCGTACAGTCGGGGGTTGGAGTGGACCATCTGAGCTGCTGATGCTTTCGGGGAAGTTGTGTGTTAAGTATCGAATTGAAATCCTAGGCCCTATGGAGGAACGACGGGTGTGGTGGAGTACGGAGATAGAAATTACCCGTTAAAGGGAAGACATTTGCATGAGTCACACGGTGGACAATTGTGGCTGATTAACCCGACAAACCGCCTCGAGGAGGAGGGTTCTTAGAACATCTGAATCTTGTTTTTGAAGCCCTATTTTGCTTTGGGATGAATCATAACTTCGACTCAGTTTTAATGGATGAATCAAACCAACAGGTTTTTGCTCAGTGTTTGGATGTTCTGAAAAAGCTTGTTCCAGAGTTCCTGAGGCCAACATGTGTGTACATGCCGTTCGTCAAACGCTTCTAAAACAATTACCATTCTCAATTATAATTATCGTGTCGACATGAACCATTTTGATACATTCGACATAAATTAAATGGAATGCAAATGACACTAGGCACCATACCATGGCGGTGTGTCTCTATTTGGTCTATGTCCTTCCCTGTGCGTCGGTATAAATGCTCAATCTATACAGTACGGTCCCGTGAGAATTGCGCTCGCCTTGTAGCCTGTTGCACTGAATCATTCTCTCTGCTGCACCGATTGTAATCTAATTGAACGGTCCGGCTCTTCAGTCCTCCGGTGCCCAGCGTTGGCCTGCGTAATTGAACATCCATTGTCGGCATACAGCTTCCATGGCGGCATACGACCCCGGCATACGACTACTGGTCTTGTCAACAAGATCACACTTTCGGGGCGTGAGGCTACTGAGCCCACTGTGATGCACTATTTCGGGGATTGGATGTTTAATTAAAACATAATAGCTTTGGCTCGGTCGCTTGGCCACTTCTGTAGCGGATCCAACGGGAGAGATGTGCATTCCATGCCCTGCCACGACGAAGAAGCCACAGCTTTTGATACAATTTGCTCAATTTGGTAGGCGAGGGTTCATGGGATCATAAATAAATCTGTTTTTATTTCGCCTTTCTCGTGGGTTTGGGGTGTGATATTTAGAATAAATTTGGAATTTATACCCCGCAGACATGAAGGTACCGGCATATGATGGCTTTTTAGGTTTTAGGTGCGTTGCATTATTTAAGAGTGCCTCGAGCCCTTGATTTGCTTCAATTAAAACCCCCGGTTGAGCCCCGGGACCGTAGGCACGAATTTATCGAACAAGTGCGAGATTTGCCTTTCTCTAGGCTGTAATTCGTTGTAACAAATTGGAAGGTTTTGTATCGTTGTCTGATCCTCAACTTGATTTCTTTGATCAAGGTAAAACCTTTCACGAATCACGCGCAAGAAACAAATTGCCCCTTTAAACAGTGTCTAAAAGATCACTTCCGTGCGCTGCGGTCGTGTGCTTGGGAAAAGCAAATCAATCCATTTCGTGCCATCTAGAAAGATCGCTTTTCCCCACCCGACGCTTGACCCGTGCCTTTTTCCGTGCTGTGGAAAATTTGGCTCAATTTTTTACCCATTTTGCACACTTTGGACGGAGAGAGAGAGAGAGAGAAATGAATCGACGATGGCACAAAACGTTGAAGCCGATGAAGCCGTCGTAAATTGGCTTGCCATATTAACCGAATGACCGGAATTGGACGCGCTGAAACGATTGAAGATTGCTCCTTTCTCTGGCAGCAAAATGAAGCAGTAAACAGCAGTAAAAACAGGCACAAGAAAACCTTCCACCAGACGCTGCGTGGTGCGCATATTTCATAATCTGCAGCTAAGTGGTTGCTGCAGCGAAAAAAGCAGCCTCAATCGTGAGAGATTGAGCGATCAGATGGAATGAAAGCGCTGTGTGTGCGTTTTTTTTTTTCCTTCCACATTTTCATCGTTTCTGGAACTCTGCGCCGCGCGCGATTCAGGTGCACCACCAACAGCTGGTTTGAAATCGATAAAAAAGGTGGGAAACATCCGTCTTGCCCGCACTCCCGTACTCCCGTAAAGAATATGTGTATAGAGCCAGGAAAAATAAACCGGACCGTAATCGGGGCCAGGTCGGGAAATTGTTCGCGGCAAGGGGCGGCAAATAATTATCACCGAGCATTACCTACTTTCGATCACAGCGTACTGGCAGCACACTTTACTGCCGTGATCCCAGCTTTTTACCGATCGCGCGAAATCAGGTCCAGCGGGAGAAGAGAGCTCATCCAGAATCATCTGGAGCATCGGCAGCAGGCTGTGGTGGAGGAAGGAGTAGAATTTAAATTGCAATCGATAGATTAAGACTAAGGAATGGAACGGAACGAGTTTACAGCCACTAACATGCCAGGCCAGGTAGACTGAGGCAGACTTAAAACCCTCACAGATCGAGGTCAGCTGCACGCGAAACTGACCGTAAAAGGCTATAAAACCGTGGCAGCACTCGTTTAATGGAACACACCTGTTGTTGTCCAGGCAACGGGCAGCAGTCGCGTCCAGGCAACAGGGCTCGGCAATCGGGATATTCATGGATCAAAGGAATAGAACGTTAGGAGACTAAATTCATTGTCGATGATTTTTGCATATTTTTTTCATTTATTCTTTTTTTGACCAATAAGTTGCATTACTTCTTCCTCTGGCCAATGTGGTTCAATGCAACCTTTTTTGGGAAGAAACCTGGGATAAGTTGACGCTTTATACACATTGTACGATGAATTACTGGATTAGCTAGACATCTGAGGGACCGCAAGAGCTGGTAATGGAGATGTTTATGGAGGTTTTTTTTTTAATTTCTGCATATTTATGATCATAGTTAAGAAAACCTTGATTTATTATGCAATTAGATCAAATTCCTCGAAAATTAAAATAGGCCCAAGAATTGTCCAAATTCTGGTTCGTCTAAATCACGGTGTCAATTATGTTGGACTTTATTTTGTGCTTAAAATCATTACAAATAACATATATGTATTAGTTTTACCTATTTCCGAATTAAAGTTGAAGTATATTGCATAGCGTTTGTGCAAGAATTTTGTTGTGACTTGATAAATAATTCATAGCTATTCAATGAGGAAAGCAAATAAATATTGTTAGTAGCAAAAAGCCATTTTCGTCTGCAGGTAATGGTATTATTACATCATTAATCGTTACATCGTTAAAAAGTACATCATTCCTAAATAATGTAAACTTTACCTCATTTTTTTCGAAAGTTGCATTGTAAGCCAAAAACAGTATTTAGTATGAAAAGATTGCCGACCCCTGGCGAAAAAGGTTTATGATTTTGCGATGCTCTCTCACCCAATGCCCGCAAGCAATCATCCCGATCTCTTCGGGCTATTCTAATTTTATTTTCCCCGAACAACTCACTACCATCAAGGATCGTAACTTTTACGATCGCTAACGCTGTGTATAGTTTTATGGCACCATTCCTTCAACCGTTTGGCGATTTATAAACCGGCTAAGAAGCTCCCGGGCTCTGTCCCTGTCACCTGCCGATAAGGTCCTAATCTTTGACCGAGATTGCACTCCAAAATCACGCCCCAGGGCTGTTCGGTTCGCGTTCGCGGGATATTAATGAGATTTCGCTACGCCCTACTTATGACGCATTCCCGTCTGATGTGCACCGCCCTTAAGAGTGTCATCGTACTAATGAGATTACTTCTGCTTCTCTTTCTCCACCCTCAGGGTCTGTTAACGCTTTAAACCCAAGCGACGAGCGACAAAGCACAAAAGCTTGCCACCAGAGCAGCAGCAGCGTGCCACGATGGGTGAAACCGACGAGAAGGAAACCGCACCGGCGGCAACGACAAACGATACGACCAAACCGGAAACGCCGCAACCTACCGCCGACGGGCCAGAGGTAGAGGCAAAGGAGACGGAAAAGCTGCTCCCGGAGCCGGAACCGAAACGTTCGCCCGTCGCGCAGGCAGGAAACCCCCAATCGAAGGCAGCGAGCAGTGAGAATGTCGCCAATGGGGAGGAAATCATCAACATACCGGAGGAGGCACTAGCAGATGGGGCGGACAAGGACGGTAAGAAGGACGCCGCCGCGACGGAGCAAGAACCGACCGAAACTGGCAAGCCGGACAAACCGAACAAGGTGCAGGCGGAGGAGCGCGAGGTAAAGCCGAAGAAGGTGCCGGCCGGTGCGTTCAAGCTGCCCGGCTTCTTCAACAAGAACAAGGACAAACCGAAGGAGGCGGACGGCGCGGACAATGAGCTGCTGGAGAAGCACGGCGGTGAGAATGGCGGAGAGGCTAAGGAGAAGGCGGCAGCCGAGGAGGGTAAGCCGGGCGAGGAGAAACCGAAGCGCACCGGTGGGTTCTTTGCCAACCTGAAGCTGCGCAATCCATTCGCCAAGAAACCGGCCGCGGCGGACGCGACCGGAGAAGCCGCTGCGGACAAGGAGGCTGGTGAAGAGGAGGAAAAGGATGAGGTGACGGCCGAAGCAACGGATAAGCCGGCAGACGCGGAAGCAGCCGGAGATGCGGCAGAAGAGAAGAAACCGGCGGCAGAAGGCGACGAACCCGAAGTACAGGCACCGAAGAAGGGATTGCTGGAGGCGCTGCGCGTTCCACTCGCGAGCATCATCCCCAAACGATTCAAACCGGTGCCAGGCGGCGAACCCGACGATGACATTGAGCTGGGCAAAACGCCGAAGAACCGGGCCGGTCTGGCGTCGATGGAAACGCTGGACGATTCGCTGAAGGATGCGGACACGAAGGACACGGTGGATGCGAAGGGAGCGAATGGAACGGACGGTGAAGCGCTGGTGAAGCCGGACGATAAGGAGGTGAAGGATAAGGCGGCCGAAGCGGAGGAGGACGCACAGGAGCGTAGTTTGCTGCAGCGGGTGCAGTCCTACCGGTGCTCAGTTGGTAAGTTGGCAAAGATCTTGTGATCTTCAAGCGATCTAGCAAAATTTCAGGGGTTTCTGTGGTTCTCAGAATTTTGGCACACTTTTTGGACTTTATGGCACTTATATCATGGTCTGTCAAATCAATAATTTGACCTGAATGTATCTAACGTCATATGGGGTCGAGAAAGTACGCCAACTTTATCAGATCATGTGAAACCCCCTGTGAGATAACTTAATTAGAGTTGAATAACACTGATTAATGAATTGAAACTTCAAAGAGAGTCTTTGAATCTGAATCTCAAACTTTTAAATTCATTTATCATTAAAGATTCGAAGAATTTTCAAATGATCCTCACTAAATTTGTTTTTCACAAGAATCAGAAATTCATGAATTATAAATCTTTGAAGATTCGAAGTTCTATAAACTCATCACTGAAAATTCATATGGATGGATCTTTACGAAAGATTTATGATGCACTTTACTAAACCTAGCTTAACTCTCTCTTTCTTTCCCGCAGATGACATCGCCATCATTGCCGGTGTGGTGATCTTCCTGATCCTGGTCGCACTGATCATTGCCTTCACGTTCGTGGGTAAGAGTGAACCAATCACCGCGCCCGTACGAGACGGCAAGTACATCGAAACCGTGACAAACTGTGGCCGCGTCGAGGGCATACTGGAGGATGGGTCGTTCGCGTTCCGAGGCATCCCGTACGCGGTACCCCCGGTCGGTCCAAACCGCTGGAAGGCGGCCCAACCGATCGAAAGCATCGAAAACTGCTGGAACGGTACGCTGAAGGCACACAACTCGACGCCCGTCTGCTGGCAGATCTACGCCGACGGTAAGGTGGACGGTGCCGAGGACTGTCTCACGCTGGACGTCATCACACCGCACGTACGGTACGACAATCCGCTGCCAGTGGTGGTGCTGGTCGGTGCCGAATCGTTCACCGGTGACTCACCCGGCAAGTTGCGCCCATCGACACGCTACGCCCGCGCACGCGATGTCATCTTCGTGCGGCCCAACTTCCGGCTCAATGTGTTTGGTTTTCTCGCGCTCGAGCAGCTCACGAAGAGCACTCACCCACCGACCTCGGGCAATTACGGGCTGACCGATCTGATCGTCGCACTCAAGTGGATTCAGCTGAACATCCCGCACTTTGGCGGTGATCCCAAGTCGGTGACGCTGTTCGGACATCGGGCCGGCGGTACGATCGTGACGGCGCTGGCCTCGTCCAACAAGACGAGCAAGCTGTTTGCCCGCACCTGGATCTCGTCCGGTGCCGCCATCTTCCCGGGCAATCCGCTGGCCGAATCGGAGAAGGAGAATGCGCTGTACATGAGCAAGATTCGCTGCGAGGATAGCAACTGTCTGATGGAGAAGGAGGATGAGGAGATTCTGGACGCGGTGCCGGA
The DNA here is from genome assembly GCF_943734685.1 of Anopheles coluzzii. Lineage (NCBI taxonomy): Eukaryota > Metazoa > Arthropoda > Insecta > Diptera > Culicidae > Anopheles > Anopheles coluzzii. Next base: position 95,015,607 of record NC_064670.1, on the reverse strand, counting down.
CGTGTGGCGTCGTACGTTCCCGGATCTGCCGGCCGCGGACGAGAATGCAACGGCCCGGCACGAGTGGCTGGTGCTGGACGGTAACATTATGCAGCAGCATCCGGCCGACGTGTGGAGTGCGGACGTGTCGAACAGCGTGCGGTACGTGATCGGGTCGACGACGCACGAAGCGCACAACACGAAGCTGCACCTGAAGTACACCGAATGGACGCCGGAGCTGGTGACGCGCCACGTCAACGAGAGTGTGGTGGGCCGGTTGGGCCTTACGGAGGAAGCGCTGCGTCGGTATAACGCAACATACCAAGGGCTGGTGGCGATGGTGTCCGACATCCGCACGATCTGTCCCCTGCTGACGATCACGCAGAAGCTGCAGAGCTCCCAGTTCTACGTCGTGTCGCAGACGGGCGGTGAGCTAGGCATTGCCGACGTCGACTCGGACGTGCAGGCCATCCTGGGCCGGTACGAGCCGAAGACGCCCGAGCAGCGGCGGTATGTATCCGCGATCCAGCAGCTGTTCTACCATTACGTCTCGCACGGTGAGATCAAGCACGAGCTGCGGAAAAAGCTGCTCGACATTGGGCAGGACGCGCTGCCCACGTACAACACCGACAACTGCCTGTTCTGGATCAAGAACGATGTTGTGCCGCGTTACGCACGGTTAGATTAAGGCGAAAGGCACCTGAGGGGCGTGTAAGCTGACCAAAAAACATAAAGAATCAACGACTAAATGCGGAATTGCGGGAAGATTACACTGTCATGCTGTCTTTTTGTACTACGGACTGGATGGCAATTTTTTTTTTTTGGAGCGTACGAGACGGAACAGTTCTGCTCGCAGATAAGACAGAAACTCCCGCGGATATTATGAACTCTATACAATCTTTGAGACGCCAGATGACCAGTTATACACTACTATACAGTTATACAAGTATAATAATAATCGAGTAGTCGAGATCATATGAGACCAGACCAGGTGCTGCGTCAGTATTGCGGTGGGCGCGCGCGCGTTACAGTAACTTACTTGCCAAAAGCGGGTCCACCAATCCAGCATCCGATTCAGCTCAAACAAATGAAGGTTAATTGTACCGTGGAGCGAGTTTTCATCGCAACGGATTGCCACTTTTTTCGTGACAGTGTTTAATAGGTAGCGCTTCTTTTTTTGTAGCAGCTAGATAGCAGATGGAAATTCCATTTTTCTATTACCACCTTTGACGAGGGCATTAGGATAGCGCACTTTGTACGTGCGTCCTTCTCCTCTCAACCCTATGAGCTAAAGCGTACATAGTGAAGAAGCAGTAAGCGGGCAAATTTTGATAAAAAACATTTTTCTCCCCCCATATGATATCTTGTGGCGTTCCACTGATAAGGAAATTAGTTGTAGCTGTGTTAGTTGTGGTAAGCGACAGTATTCTAAACCGTGGATGTGTTACACCTATCACCAACAACAGACTCTTCTCATCCATTAGAACACACCTTTCATATACCTCCCGATGATCACTCAACGATCGTTCGAGGAAGATTTCAACTACTGCTCGTAGCTTTCAAAACATTGAATTCAGTCAAATTACGCTTTTAAAATAATGTTCTACTCAATCTCCGCTCTGTTATATTCGTACACTCTGTATTAGGCATATAAGAGCAATCGCTTCGCGCGCCGAACCAGGTTTGACAAGCCTGTGCAACATTCGTTCCGTTTCCCTTCTCTCTCTATAGCTTCGAGTATAATTTATTTCGTTTTGGTACTAGTACTAGAATATGTTTCCTTTTATCATCCTACCCTACCCCACCCTACACACTTACATAGCTTCGACAATTGCTTAAAACACAACAAAAACGAGCCTTTTTATAGAGAAAGCGAAGTAACGGTCTGCTAGGGAAAGGCTGTTTTAATTTATATTGCATAAAACAAACACGTAATAACATGTTCAATTTATACAACTAGCGCGTGTCGCGCATTGAAAAGAACCAAGAAGAATTTCCCATTTTTTAACAAATCGCAAACCCTTTTTGCTAGTGTATTGAAAGCGGAGGACAGTGGAAAAGAAGCTGTGCATTGGGGGAGACGATCGTAGCAAATAGTGAACGATGATGTTGAATCAGAACTAATAATAATAATATAATAATTCGAAAGAGGGAGTTAAAAGGATACAAACAAACATACATTACATACAAAACAAAGCAAATTGTGTAAACTATCGCAACAAAGCCGAAAGAGAGACATATGTGTAGTGTACTGATGATCAGTGCCGGATCGGGCAGGATACTTGATGAGAGGGTGACCCGATCCGAATGTGATTAGATAACTAGAACAAAAGAGAACAGAACAGAGTGCAGAGGAAGCAAAAGAGCAAGCGACGGCAGCGGTGGTATTAGTGAGCGTAATTTTAGCCTGAAGAAACTCCTCCCTTTTCCTCCCTTCTTTACTGCAACAGACAGCATCCTATACCGTCGTGTATTTGTTGTAATTTATATTCTATTTGGTAGGTTTTAATTACGATATAAATATATGTGTATGTACGTACTCTAGTTTATGGGCCCACATTTGAAATCGGAGGCAGAGAGAATACATGCGCAATTTTCCCTTCGTATCCTCCACTGATGATCGCTTGCGTATATGTATATGTTTATATGCTAAAAGAAGAATTGCTAGCCCTTGCACACATTGTACTGTTTTTTTTTTCTTCTTTTCGCTTCTTTTTAACATTTCGTCCAGTCTACTAAGCTAGCAATGTGTTCCCTGCTTTTTTTTCGTCTATAAAATCTACCAAACGCTAAGAAAATAATTTTAAACCTTTAAAGCCTCGAGTCAGAATGGTGTTTCGCGTGTAAATGTTACACCACACTAGACACTAGAACTATAATTAATTTTAATGCAAAACGATTGCAAACCGTGTGGCGAAACAACAACAATACTCACATACATACATACAACAATCCTGCTGCATTTACTTGAGTTGTTTGCGTCACTCTCAAAGCAAGAGAGAGAGAAAAAGAGCAAAAGAGAAGAGGACACAAGAGATGGAAGAACATAATTTGGGTGTACCCTTATGCCCTTCTGATCGTACTACAAACTACAAAGTCAGCTCCTTTTTATCCATTTATACCAAGAAACGTATTTTTTATACTTTGTTTTCCCTTTTCTAAGTTCTCAAATCCCTAAATTCATATACGTTTCAGCATGATACAGTAAAAAAAAACAAGAAGGTTGCGCTAGTATTAAATGCGTACAAAAGCGATCGCAAGACGGCAGAGTAGAATAATGATTGCGAAAGCAGTTGCAGAAGCAGGATAGAGGAATAAGAGCCGATGCGGAAGAGAGCAAAAATGGCAATGTGTAAAGTCTTTAGCATGCTACTAAAAACAAATGAATTAAAAATATACACCCTTGTTTGGAAAAAAATCAATTGTGTTCGTATAAAGCTACGTGTTAGAGATCCGAAAATCGAACATGAAAACGGTGTTTGACAGCCCTGGCTTTTTGAAGGTGATCCTTGGAAGTCAATACAAGAGATGAAATTGGGTTTTAAAAAATAAGCATTTATACTCGATTCTTACAATACTTGTCTCTTTATTATCTCCTTTTTACAAAAAAAGTAACTTATCAGTCTAATGTAACACGCCTATCTAATTCGCTTTGTTTCGAAGTAAAAGTGAACCTTGCACGATCCGCGTCATCCGTATCGATCGGCTGCACATTGCTTCCAGCGACAAAGCCGTCCAAGAAGTGGCAGTTTGTGACCAACAACCCAACCCCCTAGATTGGCAGCTTCTTCTCACAAATGTACAAAAAAATTGTCCTGAATTTCACTGTTCACATCTTCCTCTCCCAGCAAAGGGTTGCGCTCACCTGCTCACACGCAGTCTCACTCTGTGTTCAGCCGATAAATACGGCACCGGCATTCACTCAGTGCAGCCAGGTACGTTTGGCCCGGTGTCGCCCGTATCGGGCAAATGTCCAGAATGCCTTCATTCATCGGCAGTTGCTGTACGCGCAGCCGTCCCCTGTTGGTGCACCAGGTGGAAAGCATCTTCGAGTCCTCCACGTACGACGCTACGAGCGTGTCGGCGTCGTTCAGGTACACCTGCGCACACCGGTACATGACGGTTTGTACGCGCGAACCCTCGAACGTGTGCTGCAGCTTCAGCGCGAACACACCGTCCAGCTTCTCGAGCGTGGCCAGCACTAGCGTGGTCGGTTTGTCGGTCGTCGGTCGCACGCTGACCAGAATCAGCCCACTGTCCGGATTGTAGCTCATCGCGGAGAACGCACCGGTAATGTTGAGCAGATGGCTTTCGATCTGCTGGGTTGGGGTGTACTCGTAGAACCAGATCGATTTCAGCTTGCACACCAAAAACCCACCGCACGGAATGATGGATGTCGGCTCGACCGGACAAATCTTTACCACGCCGGTGTAATCGTTCTGCCCGTGCCCGACCCGGAACTCTTCCAGCAGCTGGTCCGGCTGCCGGATGTCGTACACGTACACGGAACCGCGCTGCGAACCGAGGTACAGGAACTTGGAACGCTCCTTATCGAACGCACACGACCACAGCGGATCCTGGCTGGGTGTGATCGTACACTGGACCGACCGATTCTGGATGGAAAATACCTTTACCATCTTTTCCATCGCAGCGCACGCGAACAGATCGTCCGACGCATCGATGGCAATGTCACGGACGGAGCGGGACGACACGAGCATCGAGGCGGCACCGGCACTCGCCACAAACCCGGGCACTTGCAGCATCCGTATCGAGTAGCCTGGGAACAGTGGCTGGGTAGATTTTTGCGAGATCAGCAACAACTGGTGCTTGGCGGAGTAGGCTAACGCCCGGCAGCCCGATTCGCGCGTTATCTCTATGTTCTTCTCCAGGAACAGTTTGTAGCTGTGGCGATGCTCCGCACCTCCGTCGAACTGGCTTCGGCTAAACTCGGTACCACCCTGCCCAAACGCAAGCAGCTTACGCTCCAGCGTGTCGATCTTTTCGCTCTGCTCCAACACTTTCATGTTAACGACGGTCAGTTTCGTGTTGAGATCGATCACCTTAAGCTTCTCCCGGTTCAGCTCCTGCAGCAGCTCTTCCTCGCGCGTATTGTCCACCGCCTTGATGGCGCGCGCGTAGATGAACCGGATGTCGCGCATCGTGGCACGGGCCTTGCACGTTGCACAGCCACGGGTGGCTGCCGGATTGTTCTGCATCCACCGCTTGATGCAGGACATGCCGAAAAGGTGGCCACACTTCAAGCTCACCACCCGATGGTCCCCGGTCAGCGTCCATGCGTCAAAGCAGATGGGACAAAGCAGTCCCTCCTCGTCCTCATCCTTGCTTTGCACGGGTGAATCGATAAGCTTTTTCGGTGATATTGCTCGTTTCCGTTTTTCTAAAAGAACCGAAGAAAGTGCGATTGAATCAACCAAGTTGTAGTGATCAGTCACCTGTCTACTCATCATGAACTTACTTCGTCGCGGGGTGAACATTTGCCCGGAACGGTTCGGTGAACTGTCCGACAGCTCGATAGGCTCTTCGACAGCCACATCCGGCAACGGTCCATCCGAACCTGCAGCCGGTTCGGGCTCGAGCGGTATCGGTACCGTGTCATCCTCTTCCTCCTCATTACCCTGGTCCGTGCTGATCTCTACCGTTGCCTGCACCTCCGGCACATTGTTTATGTTGCTAATGACAATGACGGGCGACAGCATACCCTGCTGGATGCGAGCAAGCTCAATCTCCATATGCACAACGGGCTCGTCCAGCACGTTCACAGGCGGTGGCAGTGGTGGTGGCGGTGATGGAGCTGGCTGTTCGAACATTTCCAGCGAGCTGTCGCGCGTGTTTTCTTCCTCCTCCGTCGCCGTAGTATCCGGTCCCGGAGCAGGCACTACTTCGTTCGCAGCCACACTGGCCGGATCGTCGGGTTCTTCCTGGTCGTCCATTTGTTTTACAGGTAACTAAAATGTACAAATTCACCCAGACCGACGCTGGTTTAACGCTCCAAAAAGCCGTTTCATAGAAAAGCGTAAAAAAGCGTAAACAAAGAGATGACAGCTGTTATTTGCGAGCCAATATAGAAACATAACCTATTTGACGTTTGTGCCGCACAGGGTGGTTGCGTGAATGCAGCGCTTTTTGCATTTGTTTGGCGTTTTTCTATTTTCTTACAATTTTACCAGTCGTTTTTAATAAAACCAATAAAATAAGAGTTTTAAAACGATGCCTATACGAGATAAGAACGATCGAGAGCCTTCCAAGCAGCTATCATTGTTGTTAATAAAGAGCATCCACGCTACCGTTCAAGGTTAACCATTTGTGTGGGAAAGTGTATGTGACGGTATTTTTCTTAACAGAGGAGTATTTTAGGTGAAATTCTCTTTCATTAATGTAATTCTTCTATTTAAATCCTACTCTTAGATTTTTTATTACAATTAAAAGCTAAACAAAACTATTTTGAAAGTCCACTAACCGCCAAATTGAATGGAAATTTCAGGCAAACAATGACAGTTCAGCCGGACGCAGAAACGCTTGATATAGACAAAAAACAAGCTTTTATTTCAAACAAACTGAACAAAAACTGCATCCTATTTTATTACAACCTTCTGCATACATTATTGTGCGACGCAAATTGAACAAAGAAACTCTTCATTTGTCGGAATAAACCGGTTTCGAGCGGCCTAAACAAAACGGTGGTACGCGTGCATCATCGCACGCACGAGCACGAACGAAAGCAACACCATCCTCTCCCTCACGCAAAGCATAACGCCACTGCCGTGATCGCAGCCGCGCACGAAAGCATACTTTTTCGCTTCCCGCAGTTGCGTTCGGAAAGTTGTTGAGCATAGGTCGCCTTCGTCGTCGCCGTCGTTGTTGCCATTCCGGCCGTACTCGAGAGTCCGCGTCAGTGCATTGAAGCCTTTTCCACGGCAAATACGACATCGCAGCGTGCGACGATTTTATCCATCCGTGTGCCCGTGTGCGTGTGTGTGTGTTGAACGTGTGAAATCGTGATAAAGAAAGGCAGGTGGTTCATCTTTAACCACCATCTTGCAGCTCTTCAGTACGAGTGCCAACCAACGCAACGATTGAAGCCATCTGCATTTTATTGAAAAGCAACCGACAAAAAGGCTTTCTCGATTGTTCCCCATTGTGCGTGCGAGTGTGCGATTTCGGGAGGAAAAAATAATTATAGTGTAAAAGGTGTGAAATTGTTACACAATCTACCAAAGCTCCAGCATCGCCAGTATGTCCAGCAGCATTCAGATTACGGCCGACGACAAACCGGCAACCACTGCCGGCTTGATCACACCGACCAAGACGCCGGGTCCGCCGCCGCCGGTGTCTAGCATTCCCTCCAGCCCGTCCCATCTGCAGCTGCCGTCGCCGATTATAACGCGCCGCACCAGAACCGCTTCGACGTGAGTAAACAGAATGCCTTCACAGCCCAAAGGGCACGGGAATCCCTTCCATACCAGAAAAATCTCCTTCACACCCCTGCTGGGTGTCGCTGCGTGTGTACTTATCACTTACCGACCGGCAATCGCTCTTTATGCTGTGTGTTTGTTGTGTACTTATGGAGCTACTAGAAGAGAGACCGTGGAGACCAAAAACAGGGGGTCGCATACGACAAACGATAACACACCAGCGCGAAGACGAAAAAGCCGGGGTCGACGAAGGTCAGATGCGTTCTCCGGGCCCGTTCGCCCGGCATTAGTGACCGCCATCTTCCAGCAGCGAAGAGTGTAGAAAAATCGAGAAAAGCACCACCAGAAACAACTTGGTTTTGGGTTGTGTTCCAGCAAGCTCAAGCGGGTCCCCGGTCACGTTTCGAAATGCATCCAAAATCCGACGTTCCAAAAGGGGTGGATTAATTTTGAACTTTTATTATCATTCTCTATGCTCACCGTAGGTGTTCACGCATGTGTGTATGTGTGTGAGAGAGAAAAAGCATGCCAGGCACGTGTACGAGGACGATTTTATTTGTGCCATCGTAGCAGGCCTTGTTAGGGCGGCGCACCAAACCACCAGACGACGCACAATTTATAGCTTCAACGTGCCCGGTGGTAGTACAAAAAATCCTCCTAAACCAGCATCGTGCGAATGCCTGCCCAATCGTACGAAGATTGCACGAAAAAACACGTATATGTTGCGGCCGTTTTCTAGCAGCTTTTTTCCATTTCCCCATTTCGCTTCCATTTTTTCAGGGAGGGAATTAACAACCGCTTCGGCTAAAAGATGAAGTGGCTTCATCGTACACTTGTGGTGGTGGCCAGAAGCAGCGGAATCAATTACATCCTCCCCCAGTGGGCAGTGTGGGTGTGTAGCTGCATCTAAGACCAGCATTGTAGTTGCCGCTTCTCCCCCATTGGGATGGGGAAATGAGGAAACGATTTATTAATCACGGTCGCTTCCCTTGCTTGGCCTCCATCCCGTAGGTTCAGCTGAATCACGGAGACAGCATAACTTAATTTTTACGTCCACTTGAGGAACCATTGGAGGTGGTAGTGCCATGGAGAGGCGATGGTGCATTCCATCGATCATTAGTGACACGGCGGGAGGGAAAAATGAAGAAAGTGGAGATAGACGGAAAGCCATAGCTCGTTGAAACAAGCACACACAAACAGGCCATACAAAACGAGCGAATGATAAAAGCGATTAAAGGGGATGGACTCCTTATCGGCTCGTTTATGTATACAATGTAGCGTAGTGCACAGTTTTATTTCTCCTCTACTACAAGCTGTTTTAACAGCTGTTTTTAAAGCATCTTCTTTGTCTCGTGAGACGTCTCGCCGTATAACACCGCTGGTTAATTAAAACAAATCGTATCAGCACCGTCGTAAGCCGCTACGGTGGCGTGGACAATGTGACACGATAATTGGATGCTGTGGGTAGTTGATTCTTCGCTAATGCAATTAGCAGGAAGCGATCGCGAACGTCGCCTGAAGGTCATGTATCGTGGAATGGTCGGTGGACGGCTTGGGCGGTGGAGGTGGAAATTGAGACTTCTTGCTCTGTTGTTCTACTCCATTCTAAGCATTATTATTCGTAGAATTGTTAATTTATACCTATAGATTAGTTCCGACACCCGACACGAAGCACTAAACAACTTTGACTTTGCGATGGAAAAATTATCACTTTGATAAAGGGAAAACAATCCCTCTCCGTTCGGTCCCCGTGCACGGATCCGGTTTCATGAGGCGTGCAGGGACTGTGGGATGAGTAGGGCCCCTTTCCCCTCCTCTTCACTCTTTGTGGTGTCCTCTACAAAACTGCCTCTCAAGTACAATTCAATTTGTCAATTTAAATGTTTCAAGATCGATACAACAATAACACGCGGGTGCTTTTGTGTTGGCATGTGTGCGTGTACAGTGGCTCGCCAAATTAATGGTACATTCAACTTTTCCGCAGTTATTTTTCTTCCAAGGTTCAAGCTAGACCTACTATTTTGATGATATTCGATAGATAAACAACCAATCCATACAAATGCAATACTAAATAATAAGTCTATATGGACCTTTGAGGTCATGGTTTAGTTATCAAGTGCAACAAGGGTTACTGGCCTATTCAGGCTGCATAAAAATATCGATAAAAATCTATTGTAGCCGATAAGATTTGATAAATAACTCGCAAGAATTAGAATAAAACAAAACGAAAAGACATTTCGCTTTCAAAAGTTTAACTTGTCGCTAAGATATTGAATGAAAAAGGTATTCAGAAATTCTTTCCTTATGTTACATTCTATGCAATATTTTACTTGCTCTTTTTTATTTTTTATAAAGTGGCTAATTTATATAGTGGCTAATAAAGTGGCTAATTATAAACACTTCCTTTGGATAGAGAGATTTATTTGAATAAATTAAATTTTATGGACAGTACATTCGATCTCATAGTATATGTATATACGATGCAGCTGTGCCATTAATTTAGTAAGTCACTGTACATGCCATGCATTTCCGATTTTGCCCTTAAAACGGTCCATGTCTCTCTTACTCGCTCGCAAAGCTATCAATATTTATAAGCGCTGCAGAGGGGGGGGGGGGGGGGTTAGTTAACGTTGCGATGTAGCGCGGGTGGTGCGGGTCCATTTCCGGGGACCGGGGGATTTACGATCGAAGAAATTAATAACGTTATGCAACCACCACATGACAATGGTTGATGTGTTGCCTGGCGCTCGGATCCCGGGATGCTCCAATAATCATAACACGACTCAGTGGGGCGCACATCAAAGCAATGCACAGGAGAGAGCGGGCGATCCATCGGATTAAATTGCAGATCGATAGTTTTGATGTATCTATGCTTTTGCTCTTAAAATGGAAAAGGAATGTGGTATTTAAAGCGTGACTTAATAAAAGTGTAACATCGTATTAATTATTCGACGTGATTGTGGTCAAAGCTTCTTCCGGATAACTTCATTATCGTTCAAACAGCGTTCAATTCATTGTTTCGATAATTCGATAAACGTGCTGCGCTTCTTCAAACCAAACCCATTACCGTGACGTGCTAGTCTTCATTTTTTCCTCTACAAGGGGGAAACAACACCCTTGAGGCCACTCTCAATAAATCCTCTTAAATAGGTGCTAAACTTTCATGATGGAGCGTCATGTGCCAGAAAGCAGCAGCAGTAGCAGCAGCAGCGGTAGTCCTTAGTTACGAAAAGTTGGCTTCTAGTGAGCTTCGCGGAAAACTGCTCCATCCCCTATACTGTTTTTGGTGGAAATCCAAGCGAGCACGTCGTACCAACCACCGGGTGGACGTACATCGCAATCGATTTGTGTGCTTTTGTGGTGCTAGGCACATTGGTGGGTAGCGCACATGATGATGATGATGATGTAGATCCCCCCGCCTGTGCCTACACACAAGTACAGTTGCAACTTTTGCCCCGGCCAGTGCCAAAAAAGAATCAGGCCATGCCGTGGCGGATGCACCATATTCCATCCAGCAGCACACGTACGCTGATACTAGCGGAAGTGTGCTAATTGCTATTACATATACGCCTCGCCGCTGCCCGAGTTTCTATTTACGACGGGCGTTTTTCGAAAAGCAAAAGGGAATAAGCAAAGAAAGAAGCACACGGAACGAGCTCAGAATTAGGCGATAGTGGGATATTTTCCAATGGTTGGGCGGGCAGCCTTAAACTGAGCCGTCGCCGAACGACAGGTCCCGTGGCGGAAGTGTTGCACCACGTGTGGAGTTCACTGAAGCGCGCACAGCGCTTTGCAGTGTATCATATACATCGAATGAACTTTGGGCCGGGCCGGTTTTTGGGATGATATACTATCGTGTGGGTAAATGATGATGTTGGCCTAAATTTTCATTCCTTTTATTCGTTTTTGCAGTACCATGTGGGGATTGAATAGATTTTTGAAGCTTAAAAGGTATTGATGCCTTATTTCTTTTATAAATGGTTTGTTTTATCTTCCTTAAAGAATTCATTCAACATTTTAAGGCATATAATTTAGTGTCAATCGTAAAAGTATTCAAATTCATGTAAGAAGTTGAATTTATATAGCCTTGATTGCTTTCCATCTTCCGAGCTTTCGCATAGAGCTGTGGATAAGTATTGGGTCGGCTGTACCAGAAGTCTTGGGTTTGATTCTCATTATCAGCCCTACCTTAAAATCTTTTAATAATAGATCTGAAATACGTGTTATGCATTAAATAAATTAAATGTATGTTTTCTCATATAAAACAATCCAGTTTTTAAAAACACATACATTCATCAATCACCACCTTCCTATTTCCGGTTATGTATCTAGCTGGATGCGCTTCCCATTTAAAGGCATCTTTTCTCGTTTTGGCATTTGATGGTGTGTGTGTGTGTGTGTCGAGGAACATGTTAATCCCATTTCACAAACGATCGGGCACGCCTCACTCTCCAAACCCCTCGCCAGCTGCCAGTGCGGAATAAAAAGGTAATAAAAAGGCGCTCGTAAATTGAAAATCGTTTGAAAAAGCTTCTGCTTTAGCTTTTCGCGTTCGCTTCTTATTTCTTGCTGCAGCATTCTCGCTGTGGCTGTGGCGGTCTCCGTGTGTGCGAACGAACCGAATAAGTTCAGTGCAATTGGAGTTCGTGCCAAACAGGGGGCAACCTGTTTTTGCGCGGTCCATCATTTATATGCTGCCGATCGGCGTGTATTTCTTTTTATCGACAGTGCGCGCACTATGCGCACTATACTGCAAGAAGATGCTGTGGAAGATGCTGTATTTTTCATTCCGCTTGTGTTGTCGCCTGTTTATGTCGCATAGCGGATGCAGACTTTGGTTTCGGGGTCGGGGGGTTTGCATCACCCAACAGCTCTGCAGTGTGTAGTTTGCTTTAGTAGTTGATTTTTTCTCTGCTTTTCCATTGGCAGCTACTTCGTGGGGTGCGTGGTTTGCATCACATCGCGGGCATTATACTGTGACCCGGTGCGGCTGGAAAATCCCCAATACGAGAAGGTTTGAGAAAGGCAGCGATTGTTTGGGTTATCTTAACGCCAAGGAAGATCTGTTTATCTCTTCTTTTTTCTTTTTGGGAACCATTTCTCACGCGGTTGTAGATGCGTGTAGATGTATAACTGGTCATGTGCTTATTCTGGGATGCTTTGGAGTACGCGCTGCTCTAGTTTAGCTGCGGGAGAAATATTTGTCATGACGCAATTTTAAATACACAACGTGTGAATGGTTTATTTTTAACCCGATGGAGGACGGGTAGTACGGGCGTGTTGCAACATACGGCGTTGAAGTGGCCGTGTTCAATGAACTTTCGCAACCTCCTGTGTGTTTGGGCGTCATCCATCATTTCGGAATTGGTTGAACCGTGCAGGGAGAGAGTGTTCGAATATCGGGCATTATTTAGTAGCTTTATTTTTTTAAACCAATATTATACGCAAATTAAAAAAAATCAATGCTACATGTAAAGAAGAGCTACTAAAATAATGTACATTTAATACGGTAAAAGGGGTATCAGCTGCGGCAAATGTGTAAAACAAATTAAGGTCTAATCGAATTATGCAATAAACCCACAGGCCCAATTCCATGCATTGCTTCACTCAAATCAAATGTTGCATGCTGTCTGACCACCACGAGGGAGCGAGCAGGGTAGCTATCAGCCAGCACAGAAGGCAATCGCGCGCAGCATGATGCAATTGTCTGCCTTATTACGTTTACCTTCCCCAAACAGCCTGCATTGCGAGGGGGTAAAAATGACAAACAATGTTTCGGATTCGTTATCTACAATTACGGTGCATGAGACAGGCGTTTTTGGTTTTTGTGGGGTGGTGTAGGGCGTGATAAATCCCTTTTGCTCCACATAAATTACAGTCCCCGTCCCAAACATTTTTCCTTTTTTTAATTTTTTTGGAAATCATTCAAGTGTCAGTCGTTTACGATGAGTAACATATGCTACAGCACATGGCCCGGTCCGAATGCTTCTCCCTTTATTCTCTTCTGCTCCAATATGGGGCCTGCTGTCTGTTCAATTTCCCAATCGATAACTGACCTTTACCACCGTCCCTCCGCCAAACAGACAGCGACACACCGTCCGTTTGCAACGATAAGACCGCAACCGATTTTGGAACCGTTCTGTGCGTCGCCCTGGGCTGCTCAATGAGCGTCGATAATCCGATTGCTGCTGCTGTTTCGGAACACTTGCCAGAACCTTTACATTAGGTTTAGGTTTTATTTGCTCGAAGTGACAAAACGTAGCGATTATTATCTTTTTTTTTTCTTCTCCTCTCCGTCCAATTTGTTCTTCATTTGTCGCCCACCTGAATGTCGCCCATTTCGGGTGATGCTTATTACAGGAATTCAGTTCCGGCGGTATGAATGCTCAATTTATTTTCACTGATGTTATGTGTCGTATCTGGTGTGTGCTCAATTATGACATGAACGCACAAACAATGCAATCGTTTTAGTAGTTGTGGGACACTATGTTGGTAATGCTAGGGGTCGGAAACCCCCAATTACTGCACCGCACCTACATTTGTGTCCGCTGAGCTAGTTACTATCTATATATTGCATTGGTACTAATTAGGGAGCACTGCTGCTTGCGCTACAACCAAAAGGGTTGAGAAGAATCCACTTCCCGGTTAACAGATTATGACACCTGGGACGTGAGTACAATCACAGCGTCGTATAAAATATGCATTCCCGATGCATTGCGTACTTTCCAAACGAGACCAATTCCCAAAACCCCCTTCCTTTCTATTGTGACAGTTTCGTAATCGAAATCGTATGCAGTATGCCAATTTCCCCCGGGGTAGCGATAGTGAAGTCGTCGTGTGTGCGTATGAATTTACATTATTGGCGTGGATGTCTACATCATAATTTATTCAAATGTATTCTGTGGTTTTTCGACGATTTGAGCTGTGTCTCACATTGTCTTCTTCTTCTTCTTTGGCTCAACAACCGTTGTTGGTCAAGGCCTGCCTGTACCACTTGTGGGCTTTGGCTTTCAGTGACTAATTCCTGTTCTCACATTGTACGAGTACTTTAAACGAAGTTGAATGCATAACTGAACTTTTTTTGTTCAAAATATGCTTCTATTGGTTGTTATTTTTCAGTGTATTTTCAATCAAAAGGGCAAATAATCGTAAATATGTATAATCTATATATATAAAAATCTCGTGTCACGGTGTTTGTCGCGAGCAAACTCCGAAACGGCTGGATCATTTTCAACGAAACTTTGCGCACACCTTATGGTGGTATGAGAATAGGTTTTAAGACTCACATCATTTTCAGAAGTTGCACTAAACTTAATTTATTAGCAATTTTCTAACTCCCATACAAAGGACATCATTGTTGTTGTTGTATACAGCACTTTGACAGTCGGTGTAAAGCGCGGTTTACACTCGGTGTAAGGTGCGGTTTACACTCGCTGTGAAATGCCTAGCGGTTTACGATGCTGTCACAAATATCCATAATGACAAAACAGAGATGGAGTACTTTAGTTTGGGAATAATGAATTAAAAAATACATGCTATTTCGCTTTGTCCTATTTGCTGTTTGATGTTCCAAAACGAACAAATATGCTTGCTTTAATAATTGTAACTTAAACATGTTTGGTTACTGATGTTAAACTCGCAAGTGTAAACAAAGCAAAGCGGTTGTAGTGCCGGATAAGTAATTTGCAACTTCAAATACTTAATCGGCAACTAATAAAATGTGGGGTAAAACTAGGTTTACCGGGCCAGCTAGTAAATCAATATATACTCTCGGAATAAAATGACGCTCACGTATTCCGGCCAATTCTTGCAGAATGCTGTAATCAAACGAACGTTATCCTGGCTTACTCCTGTTCCAACAGCATCTCCAATCAACCTTAATGGCGGGAGGCAAAAGGATTAATGATGTTGTTACGTTTGCTGATCCATCAGATTACACTTCAAAATGCTTCGGTGTCAAGCAATTGTAGTCAAAACCAAACAAAAAAAAAACAAAATCATCCCTCACACGTGCCTTACCATTAAATCCAATTTAACAAAGCTTCGTTACACGTGTAAGAAATAAAAAAAAATCATCCCACCCAGCTCCAGAGTGAGGTGATGCAACAATTTTGTCGAAAAAAAAATCGCACATTTCGCACGTTCCGTAGTATATCGCGCGCAATTAGTGAACCGTAAAGGACAGTTCTGTGACGACCACCTCCTACCACAAAAAAGTGTGGACAATGCACGATTCAAAAAAAGAAGCTCACGGGAGTGTTTTTGTGTGGTCAGAGCCATGATAAAGGCATGCCTGAGCGGGGGCAGGATTAACGTCCCTCGAAAATGTAAATGACATAGCAACAATTTCCATCCTGCTCTTTTTGTTCCATTTCCATGCTTTGGTTTGGAACGTCAGCTGGGGGAAAGGCTTTAGGACACATTTCGGTTCCAATTTGTGTTCCTTCCCCGCGGTCTGGTGACCACCATCGCATGTTTCGCTGTGTGTGGTCTCTATTGTCAATTCTATTTATTTTCCTTGCGCTTGCTCTGAGCTAAACTTCCCCCCCAAATGGTGGGGATACACGTGTGTTTTTTGAACGATTCTGCCAACGGTCGGCGAATTCCACCGGACATTCCAGCACACCTTTGCTCCTGGGCTTCCTTTCCAATGGAGAATGCATGGAGAGTGAATATTGGATCGTTCACAGACATGAACGACAAAAAAGGGAATACATTTTAATACAAAAAATAGTATAAAACAAACTCCCTGATATCATGGCTACTCCCAACACAGAGTTGGGTTTTTTGTAGGTTCTCTTTCACCATCACTCGATCTGCATTTGTTGGCATGAGCTTGTCGCAGTCTGTACTTGCCTTGCCATCAATTCTTTCTGCAGCAGTGGAGCTAAAATAAACCGTAGCAATCAACCACCCCCGATGGCAAAATCCTCACGCAGGCATGCATATATGCATATGATGCGCATTGCATTGTCTGGTCGGGTTTCCTGGTTTCGGTGCCTTGGCCTAGGGGGACAAGTGAGTGTCCAGTGTGGCATGGGTAGGGCCCCGTAGAGCTCACACGCTACCTTCCCACGAGAGAGAACCTTCCTTTCAAAAGAAGTTCAGCCGACCGAACGACCCAAACCGCGCATGAAGTCCGCTCCAGAATAAATATCATTAGTTTGCAACGCTTTTTCCACCACGGGAGGGATATTACCTTTTTCCCCTACCCCTGGGTATGAATATTTCACTGTGTATGTTGCCTCACTACACACACACTTGCACACTTGACAAAGGGTTCGGCGTGTTCCGTTGACTGACAGATAAGACGGACGTTGCTGTATAAACGCACCTGCAGCACTCTCCATGCAGACCGAAGCAGGAGGCCTTGAAGCCGAGAAGTGTATTGCGTGCAGACGCTTTCACAGTCTGTGCCACTAATGCCTGCAGCGACCACGCATCCGGACCATACCGATCGGTTCATAGTGCTCTCCACCACATACGGTAACGTGTACGGCACGAACTTCCGGGTCGCCCTACCGCAAAGAAGCAGAACCTGCTGGTTTTCGTTTTCCGGGCTCCACACAAGGGCGCACAGCGGGGCCATGTTGCTCCCAATGTCTGCAATGCTCTGCTGTGTGCCACCTCCTCTCCCCAAAGGGTTTGGTAAACGCTAGAATCGTTATTTTGAATTTCCCAGACGATATGCAGCGGGGCACACGAAAGCTCCCATCGCTTGGACAGTACACCAGGTGAGTCAACAGTCACAGTAGGCGCTGCAGCGAATCTTTCTCCCCGCAAACACTGAAGTTATCATTTTCCCAGGTGTCTTACTTTTTGACGATATGTGGACGACTGCTGGGTGGATAGATGAGCGTGCGCGGGTGTGTGTATGCTGTGATGGATGTGTGAAGATGAATGGATACAAATTTTCCCAACCGTGTGTGTGTTTGGGAAGAACTTCCGGTTATAGTTGATGGAACGAGTATCGCTTTTCGGACGAAAGTATTTTGGATGTGTCGTATTTTTGTAACTCCCTGACACGGAAATATATTGCCTAGAGACATGGGCAGGCGAACTCGTGGGTAGGTACGTTTGGTTTGAAGTGACGCCCTTTTTTGCATGACGCAATGGTGAAGATGAACAACCGATAAGCGCCAGCCGGGCACATTGCAAGGTAATCTCTGGAGGGATTATGATGTTTTTGGGATAGTTTTAGCAAGGGATGGTTGCTGATGGGATGATACAATCATAGAACGCCAACTATATCGTAAAGGTCATCCATGTTTGGGAACAGCTAGACTGATACAGTATTGAAATAATGGAGTGTTGAAAAAACGCAATGAATTATTAGAGTCTTCCGAGAGCTCTTGTATCTTTGGAGATTTGATTCTGAAGACCAATAATCAAATCTCCAAAGATACAAGAGCTCTCGGAAGACTCTAATAATTCATGTATGTTTAGATAGATTCATGCAATGGAGTGAAGTTAAGCCACAGAAAAGAGGGAAATGTGTTTGTGAGAAATTGATGAATTTATAAAGATTCCTTAATGGTGGCTATTTAGAGACTAACGAATATCCAACGATTCTCATATCTGAATCTTTAGGTGTTCATAAATCAATCTAGGGGCTTTGAAGATTTCGTGATTCATATCAATAATCACTAGAGATTCACATAAAGATTCATTATAAAATATATATATGATGCAAAACACCTCGTCAGGATTGAATCATGATTAATAATGCATAAAATGAAAGCATTGAATCACACTCTTTCGAAATTCATGAATCTGATTCTGAGTATTCCATCTCCCAAAATGAAATCTTTCAATCAGACTACAAAATCAAACCGTCTTCAAATAAAGTGTTGGTTTATTTTCGTTTAAAAGTGCTCACGTTTTAAATAAAGATCTCTCCATTATTCCTCGGAATGTGCATCAACCAACGTGTCCTCAGTGTATTATCGCCGAAGAGAATCGACACAATCCGCTTGATTGCTCTGGTGTGTGCGTGGACGTTTACAGTTCCAAACAGGAAGCTTACTAATGTAAGGTTATGACCTCCTGGCTATTCATCCTTCACGGAAGGGCATCCAAAACTTTTCCAATCCCTCACACCTCATCCGTCCGCCCGACGCCCTAGCCAGCGTGACTTTTATTGCTGATGTTTCCCTGCCTCGTGGAAAGTGCCCCGTCGGTCGTCGTCCCTGTGTGCGCGTGTACGTGCACGCTGGTGGTGTGTAAGAAAGTTTACGTAGGATGGACGTACGTAGGAAGCCACCAAGATCAATTGATTTATGATGTTTGAAAGGGGGTCGTGGGCGGGGGTGGGAGGACGCTGGCTCGTTGGCGTGCCTGACCTCACTCCAGTGCTTCCTGAGGAGAGGACGGTACCTTCCAATTCCAAGGAGGCCAAAAATGTTATGCGAAACTTTCCGCCTGCTTTCATTTAGCCGCAATATTTGAATCAGAATTACTCGGAATTATGTATTCCAAGGCGAGAAGTACATTTTAGCAAGCCACCACCTACACACACACACACACTGTGTTGAATTCAGGAAAATCTAGGACACGGGTAGGGTTATTTATTATGCATGCTGCTCCCCCCTTTTTATAACTTTCAAAAAGGATGGATTACCCCGTAACAAATCAACCTGTGACTGTTTATACTGTTTATTTTGTGGCAAATCATTAAATCGCTGTTATTGACCTTACCATGTTAGGAATTTAGTTTAATTCAGTTGCGAGGCAAACATGGATGAAGGAAGTGTGGGTAATATTGTAAGAATAAAGAAAGATGAAATAAGTTTTTCTCGTCGTTGGAATCACGTCCGACCGTAAGGGGATTGATCCAGGTTTGGCTTTGTCGGAGCTGACGTGCGTATCGATTGCACAAATCCTCCGCTATCGGTTGCTGGCTTTAAATATTCCTTTTGTCTTACTTTAGTCGTTTGAATGGAGATATCAGATTATTGTACGTTTCAATATTTCAACGCTGCAATCAAACTTGATTACTAGCCTTAATTTAATTTCTGTTTTTCTTTCTCTATCATAAAAGGTCCACATCGTATTTACTTTCCTTTATTCTGTTCGACATTTTATTTGCACAACATTGTCTCCTGTCTTTCTCGTTTACTTTCCCTCAAGCGTTTCACTGTTGACAACCGCAGCGCTCAACAGCACAACGCTCGGTCGCGCATTCCTTTCCTACCCTTTAGTCCGACACATTCGTAGTACCACCTGTGCGGTGTGGTTTAAATCCCAGCAACAATGTGCCAATCGAACGGACAAAACCAAATCATCAGCAGGTCGTCCCCTTCGCAGGTACACACGATCGATAACAACCCCCAAAGCGAGTGTGTAGTAAAAAGGTTCACGCGGATCGTTTTAATCACCCCCACGAACACTAACTTGCCGTTGACTTGCGGAAAAGCGTTACACGAGCGTTACACTAAAAATAGCCTCACTCCCGACCGAGCCAAACAGGGGGGGGGGGGGGGGGAAGCGATCGTCGGAGCGTACACGAGTGGCAAGTGATATGGTAATTTGTCTCACCGTTGGCAAAGCTCCACTCGCTGACGGGGGAATAGGGGAAATCAAAAACGGCAAAAAGACGACCCGAGTGCGCACTTGCAACGATGGTACACAGATACTGTTGCAGAACAGACCATCGACCGTCGAAAATGAGGCTGGTAATGGTGGTGATAAAAATACGATAAAAATAAGACAAGACCGAGAGCGAGAGTAGGAGGAGATTGGGTTGGTGAAAAGCAGCGACCGAAGCGGCATAGACGTGATGCTGCGGTGCCTGTTAATAGGACGAACGTGATGTTTGTGGCGCTCGTCCTGGAAGAACCCACTTCACGCGGAACGTTCTTTGACGACCGGGAGCAGCTTAAGCTCTTGAACGCGGGGATTCCGATTGGCACTGGGAGTCGCGATCGTATCGCGTGTCGTCCTCTCGAGTCTTGCGATGAAAAGCACTCCTTCTCAATAGACACAAGTCGTCGATACGATTAACCCGGGTACTTATGTCTAGTTGTCTAGCGGTGTTGCCATCGAAACACGGGAGTTTTTCTTGTTTTCTGTTTTTTCTGAGGAAAGTGTGCAGCCCAAAGAATTCCGCTTGAATTAATAATAAATAAATAACAAAAAATGCTTAAATTTTCTTCTAACTCATCAATAACTATTTACGGAATGCTAATTCCTTCCCACGTCGGTCGGCCGGTTGGCAGGACTTTTGCAGCAAAAAGAAATGTCTCTCTTCCCCCGTTTAATTGCTCTTCTCAGCCCAGTAGTGCCCTGCTGTGAACGTGAAGTGTGACAGACAGGGCCGACCAACAAACTCCCATTATGCTTTGGTGTAGGTTTTTTCCTTCCTCCCTTGTTGGTTCAACGACAAAGCAATAGGATTTAAGGCGGCGACAGTTCATTGGCTTCCCTGCTGTCGAATTGGCTAAAAACAAAGTCTCGGAAAAACAGGCAGGCTGACTCTCCTGGTGGGTGGTGTAATTTTCCCGAGACTCACTGCTTCAACATCACCAACCCCAGTACGTGCGGTTTGGATGACGCACGCACGACGAAAACGACGAGGAAAGTAAAACGGCAAACGGTGTGTGGGGCAAAGAAACTCCAAATTGATGGAAATGATTTACCATTTGCTCGTTCGTCACAAAGGACTACTTGCGAGAGCGTTTATTTTTTTCCGAAACCCTTCAGTGTGGAGACAGATCGGGTGGCCACGAGCAGCAGCATTCGACGTCGATGAACAGAACTTCCCAGCGCGTTATATATGCTCCCCCTTTTCTGCTCATCACTTCTCCCGCCATCACTGAAACGTTTCCTTGTTTCCTTATTAAGTATTTTGTTTTCGTCCTGATTTGATCCTGAGTGAATGGGTTCTGTTGTTACTTTCGCTTCGCCGTTCGCCGTCGTGGAGCAGTTCTTGTCGTGTCTTATTGAGTGAATAAATCAATTGCAGAAAAGACGTGACGCTAAGGCACTGGTAGATGGTTTAGCAAGCTAAAGATGTGATGAAAATACTACTTACTGTACGATGTTGGCTGATCGGTGCTTGTGTACGTTGCAGAGATAATTAATTGAGACAATATTTGTAATAATTTCATCTTTTCTTTATACGGTAGTGGTGTTCCTTGGTGCTACTACTATCTTATCTTTGTTGTCTTTGCTAAAATCATAATTTAGGCGATTATTTCCCTGTATTTAATGTAATAAAATTGTTGTGCAAACGTAAAATAACGTTATATATAATACAAAATAAATAATAATAATAATAATAATAATAATAATAATAATAATAATAATAAAATTACAAAATATTACAGATATCAAAATACATTATCCGCCTGAGCTTTCGGTTTCTTTCAAATGTCTTTGTTAGCTGACTGTTTGTATCCTTAAACGTGCTTTGAAAACTGAGAAAAATTTGCTTAAATTGAACTACTTATTGAAACTTTTGCTGAAAGCAACATTGAATTTAATAAGCTTTTATTCTAGCTCTTCAAGTAATTTGAGATCAACGAGACAAACAAAGTTATTTTGGCATGAGTTTTTTGGTCTGTGTTAATCAATATTGACCTTATCGGCATTTGATACCCTTTTCCCCGGATCAATACTTCATTTGCATCAGTTACAATGGACGAGTTTTTGTTGTTATCCTTCAAGAACAATAGAAATCGATCAAGTAAAATAATCATCTCACCAAGTTCATCTCAATTTCTAATCTCTCTTGATGATATTTCCTTTAAATCCCATCAGACATGAAATTGGATTGATTTGAATTTATTCTGAAATTTTCGATCGTTTCTTCGAAACGAAGATTATTCATCGTACAAAAATTTTGTACAATATTTATTTCTCCTTTTACTTCATTGTTGTTTCGCTTTTTTGACATTTTCAATCGTTTTTACTGTTGTGTTATTGCGAACAATACGCCTACTTTGATCTGCAGAATAGAAATTGTCAAATTAGTTACCGAAAGCTGTGTTCCTCCAATCTTCATCCGGGGATTACTTCCGGACAGACAAGCATCGGTTCAATCGCATCAGCTCGTAACAACTTCTTTTTCATCGAGTGTGGTTGAGAGGTCTCTTACCGATCCACGCCACCAACCCCATCCCCATCGGCTTTGATGGAGTGTCACTTCAAGATCCACTCACCAGCGTGCCAGGAGCGAGTGGTGTGGTTGGATTGAGAGATTTCAGCACAAATCCGCCGCTCTCGCTTTTCCGGATTTTACTTCCTCCCTCCGTTTTGTGTTGGGAACGGAGCGATCGGATCGAGGACACACTGTCAAAATCGAATTCAATCAAATTGTGTCCTTCACATGTGGGCCGCTGTGTGTGCGTTTGATGTATGAATATCGAAAGCAACCCTTTTTCAGCAACCACACCACCCCGTCGTGACACTCAAACCCGGGGAGTTTTGTTGCGGCGAAGGAAAGTGACTGGTACGTGGAAGGAAAAAGGATGGTGGTGCCTGTAACAAACGATATTTAATCTTCCATCGATTGATACAGTATGTGTGGGTTGAGTGTGCGCTGGTCTGTTGTTATAAAATATCGCTTTTTCGATTGAATTTGGTGGTTGAATAAACCGTTTTGTATTTGATTAAGCGACGGCTAGACGGGATGGTTGACCTTGTTTTTCCCCGGAATTGATGCATGGAAAGTGTACTACAGAGTAGAGATTCCAAAAGTCTCTCGTTTTAATGATTTGAATCATTTTAGAAGAGAGGGTTTAGAAATTTTGGTCTTAGGTTCATTCTGTAACTATTTATTAAAAAATGATGCGCAACATAAATCATTAGTCCATTGCGATTCAATACACTCACATTCTTGGCCGACTAGAGACTTTTTCGTTGAGATTCATTCTTATGAATCAGGGATGAGTGAATCAAATCTCGAATCTAATCTCCAAAGATTTATGAATATCTAAAGGTTTGTGAATGAATCTCTAAAGATCTCTAATTATTCATGAATCTCTAGATTTATGATTATGTATAGATCGTAATCTTCCTAAATAGATTCACGAATCTTCCAAGATGCATGTGTCCATTAAGATTCATGAATCTCCAGGGATTCTTTAGAAATGTATGATTTAAAAAATATTTTTTGGAGATTTATAAATCCCTACAGATTCGTAAAACTTTCGAAGTATATGAATCTTATGAGTTTCATGAATTTTTCAAGATTCATAAATCGTTTGAGATTCGTGAATGTTAGAGATTCATGAAGCGTTCAAATTCATGAATTTTTCCAACTGAGATTTAGATTCATTGAATCATTTCAAGATTTCAAGATTCATCCAGTTTCATGAAATCAGAATTCAGAATTACCTAACAACATGTGTGGCTATAGAGGTTTCAATTTTTAACTCATTATTTAAATATTATTAACAAATAATTCATTACACGCCTTCCCTTTCTGCTTGAACTCAATCGCCTACTTATCTGGGCGTACAAGTAACTACTATTTTAGAGTTATAACTCTGTTACAGTGTGAATAAAATTTTAAGTGATTGAATCGTTAAAATGGGATGCGCAACGAGTTTCAAAGCAATGTTTTCGTGCTGAGGATTTTGCTCATTTTGCTTCACTAACTCTAATTCAGTGCGCACATCTCTTCTACAAAGTGTGGACGATGGTTTTACAATTCTGTGGAAGGAATGTTTGGAAGTCCTACTTGGTACACAATAGGTTTCGTAGAACCATTACCAGCTTAGAGGATATTTGTGATTGCGGTTGAGTTTGAATGATTTCAAATTTGGTTTTAAATCTTCTCATTCTCAGAAGGGTAGAAAACATAACACACATTTACATTACCCTTTTTATATGTATTCTGCAAACCATTCCCTTATCAAAATGTCAATGTTAGTAGGATTGCAATAAAATAATAGGAAATTGAACCCGTGCAACTTAATAATTAAATCTAGCTTACCGTTCAATTTCCAACTTTTTGTTTTTGCTTCCTTTCCGCTTCCGTGGTCCCAGGCCGCCAGTACCTTGACACACTTGGCCCGTCGCCATGTCACGCCGATGTGCTGCCTGCCATCTGTGCGAGAGCAGGGATAAATTGATCGCAGAAAAACAATCAAAACTTTTCTGCCCGCTTCAATCCACAATTCAAAACCTGAAGGGGGCGCGCCAAATGCCAATCGTGCGAAGAATTGCTTTCGATCGGAAAAAAGACAGAAAGAAGGCATAGGCCAGTCGAGGTCGGCCGGCCGGCCGGTCTGCCAGTTTATTAGCTCTGGCTCCATAAAGGATGCTCTTCTTCTGGTAAGGGAGGTGCGGTTGGCGCTGTATTGGATAGCACTCTGGAAGGGTTAGTGGCGATGCCGTCGGAAGAGAAAGGTGACCGACTAATAGGAATCTATTTTTATCTAACGATTGGTTTTCGAGTACCACGGTGGCAGCCCCTGAGTGTTGTAGCTTGTGAATAGTTTTTATTTCCGTGTTTTTTTTTGTCTTGGACGAAAGGAAATGTTGTGTGTAGTGTTATGATATCGTCTGTGTCTGTGGCCATGCGAAGCCAGGTGTGGAGTAATTTCACACCTTCCAACCGGGGGCGCATTCTTATGGTGTCTGTGAATTCTTCGTCTATAGCGGTTCATGTTACGTGCGAACCCATTTTTTTTGCGTTATTATTTCCATTCGATGATGTCAATTTTCTCCTTTCGTTTTTCCTGGTTATCGAACGACAAACAAACGTGACCAAAGGATATTGAATTTGTTCCGTATTTTTGTTGCTTTTCTTTGCCTTCCTTTTGCTTTTCTCTTGCTGTCTGACGATGTTTGTTTGAAATTAAAAATTTATTCGATTTGAAAATATACCACTTTTTCTCTCTCTGTTTGTGTGCTACCCGTTGCTGACGATGGCAAGCAAGGCGGTTTTGCCTCATCGCTTTTACGGGCATGCCGCCTCCAATGTTCCAAGTGGCACAGCAGAGATATTTACGTGTGCGGCTGAAAGCATTTTGAATGATGAAAAATTGCTACAAGCACACCGAGACTTGCGCCGGTAAGACAAGGAACAAGCGAAAACATGTGCGGCTTTCATTGATGAGGTGTGCAGAAAATGGGTTGGTTTTGGAAATAAACATCGACGGTGAAAAATAGCAACTCATCACACACTCATACACCAAGACCAATAGAGGCCATGAAAGCTCTAACTTATCATACCTAAACATTGCATAAATCTCAGACACGTAGGTGGTGCGAAAAAAATCGTTCAATCATTCATCAACTTCGGCACGATTAGAGTTGAGATTGAACCTCCTTATGTTTTCCCGTCGATTCTTCGTTATTGACAACAGAGCACAGTATTTTGGAGAAAGGAAAAATCTCTTTACCGTCGAACGCATTGTGCGCTATTAATAACATCCGTAACGTTGAATCGTTAATGCACCGATTAAACCAACGGTCCAACGTTTTTATCCGACCAACGCTTTTGTGACGTCGTTTTAACGGCTTTTTCATACATCCGTGCAGACGTGTGACGTGTAAGCAGTGTTCAATAATGTTTTATCGAATTTATAATACATCTTCATCAAATCGTGGTTCCAGGTCTGGGAGGGTTGGTTTGAAGCCGTTTTTTTTAAACGAATCCATCATCAAATATTCATCATCTTTTACCGCTTTGTAACCCAAAAAGGGGAGGGGGGTGGGTTCACAGCCAAAGTGGCGGCTTTGCTTTTAAGTAAGTACATTGCTGTTTCCTTTCTTTTTGGATTTTTATTCTTTATTTTTGGTTCCGGTTTGTTGGAGCATTTGCCATCTCCTGACTATGACAACGGCGACGACGACCGTCGGACGCGATTTTATCAAATCAAATTTAGCTCTCGTTTGGCGGAGGGCGTTGTGTTCCGAGTATCCATCTGCAGCCCCCGACCCACACACACACACCTTCGTATTTATTTTGCCATCAAACCGTCCCATCAATTCTCTGCCCATTCATCGCTTGGAGCCGCTTGGCACAATAACAGGGTGAACCGGGGAATAAAAGAATAAGCACAAAGCAATGACATATCCCCTATCCCATTCCGCCTGCTCGATGCGAGAATCGGTACGGAGAGAAAACCCATCAAAACAACAAGGGTAAATATGATAGAAATGATTGCGCGCTCCGAATTCTACCGGAGCACAGACGAAGAGTCCTTAAATTCACATAAAAAGGATCACCGACCCGACGACTGCAAAGACTGTGCTGTGCTGTGATCGTTTTGATGATGCCCTTTTTGCGACGTTGTGTCTGTTCGTGTGAGCGTGTGTTTGTTTGAGCCTGGCAAACATCTTAGACAGATAAATACGTTAGACGTAGAAGCCACCACTTGAGAACACCGAAACGGTGGCTTTTCCTTACACACAGAGACGTACAGACTCTGGCTCCTTGGTGGTGACCCATCGGCATATCCTTCGGTGCTTATCATTATGCTCTCCCGGCAGCTTTGCCGTAAATAAAGCATAGAGAATTCCACCAACTGTGGCTGCTGAATGTTTGCAGTAGATAAGGTTGTCCTTTTTCATTGCGGAGGATCAACCTGAAAGCTTTTGAACTTGGTCGCATGCCGTGTATCAATGCAAGATTTAATAAAACACACTCTTGCGCGCGCGCGGGTATATCACACGAAGAACGAACGCAAAGCACCAAAACCAAACCCCCGAGGGGAGCGCCTTAGCTAACCTCAATCTACGGTTTTTCCGTGCCGTGAGCCAGAAGGCCAGGATTTCCACTTTCTTTTGTGTACATCCTTTGCGGTGCGGGGTGAACACCGAAATGGTGTAGCGAATCTAGTCCGTTCCTCTTCCCAGAATGTGACGCAAAAAAAGGATGGAGGATGGGAGGACACAAGCCGAAAGCTGACAAAATCAGCGTTCCGTTACGGTAACCAAAATAACCGAGGTATGATGATGGTTTCCATCGCGTGGTGTGAACATTTCTCAATGTCGGTTGTAGCGCGAGTATCATTCTGGCTGGCAATTTGCAAAGGATTTCCAATTTAAATTTTCTTTTTATCTCTTAATTAATTTTCTTATTTATATTTTATCTTGTGTCGGAGTGTGATCGGACAGGATGCTTCCGGCACTTTGTTAGATGTGGTTCCGAGAAGCAGATATGTCCAGAAGAACATTAGACAAGCGATAAAAAAATGTCATTACATGCTAGTTCAGTGGCTGTTTTCAAAAATGTAACAAAATCTACTTCAAAAGCATCTTTGACTATTAAATTATAATATTTTGTGTGTGTCAAGCTGGTGCCGTGACTAGGATCCGTTGAAAGATCATCAGTTTTCAGTTGCAGCAGCTGCCGGGATAAATGACGATTGATTAGATTTATAAGTAACTTTTGACCTGGTTAATAATGCATACTAAATTGCAAAATTTTCGTGAAAAAAATCTAATGAAACCTCAATTTCAAATCTATTTTGGTCATCTTTTCGAACGTTCCCTTAGCCCGAGTCTGGGAAGGTGTCTATATGTCACGTTCTATTTTTTATATTACTGGACTTTTGATTTATAATTTTTTTGATAGACGGATACAGGATTGATGCTTATGTAGTGGTGGACGCAGATGCTTTATCATTATTAAAGCAGCATTTGCATGGACTCCTTTATATTTATTTTTTAGCTCCACAATCGTAGTTGGTGTATATTGACGACCACCAATGTCAGTTGCTGAAGTATATTAACTATCAATAGCATAGTTACAAGTTGGACGTATTCAGTGTTAGGGTTCATATTAGAGTCGAACTCAGGAAGGATATAATACAAAGTCTTATCTGGACTACGAGTGCAGCAAAAACTCATCTTGTTCAAAGCGGGGTAAAGAGTCATACATATTTTATCTTTTGGTTTTATTACAGTGTATCGGCGCTTCAAAGTAAGGTGATTAGTCCAAAACTATTTGTCTGAGAATTGAGCCACGTTACGAAATCATTTCACCACATTGAAATCAAAACAACGACTCTCACAGGTGCGGTAAAGATACGACCGGATCGACCAAGTCACCTTTATTCAATATCTTCCATCTTCTTGCATCCTCGTGTATCTTATCAGTGTGTGCACACTGTTCTGCTGTTTATAGTCCCCTTCATCGGACCCTGTGTGTATGCTTCTGTCCAGGTGTCTCCAGCTTTATTGGTGGTGTTATGATGAGCGATTTTACCGCCCATTGCTGGTTTTGCCATGGTAACCTTTGTAACTTGGTCGACTCACGCCACGCAAACACACTCTGCTTATCCTGCGCCCGTGCTTTACAACCCAGCCTGCGTCACATCCGTATTAGCCACGATCCACTGACGGTAGAAGGTAATGCGCACAAACACTGCCGGCCAATCGCTTTCACATCCCAGCACCGAACCGAACGAGTACAGACCGACCAGCAGCGTGCTGCCACCGTCCGCCACCGTCATGGGGCCACCAACGTCTCCATCGCAAGGTGCCCTTGCCTCCATGTAGTGCAGACACATCTTCTGCCCATCGATCAGTCCTCCCCAGGCCGTAGCGAAACAGTCGGCATTGGTCATGATGGGATTGCGCACGTACCGCAGCACATCGGAGAAGGACGTGCTCGAGTCGGAAGTCCGCCCGAACCCGCTGACCGTTGCCAGTGCACCGGCAAAGGTACGGCCGTCCGCGGCTGCCGGAATGCGCACCGGTTGAATACGATCGCTAAAGCTGACCGGCTCGGACAGACGAATGGCAGCGATATTGTTGCGGAAGATCACAGCCAAAAACTCTTCGTGCAGCCGAACGTCACCGGCCGCGAAGGTGATCCTAACCTGGCCCGCTTCCGCCTCGTTCTGCAGGTTGAGCGCTCCGAGCACGACCACACCACCGGAAGTATTTTCGACGCAAACGCCGGCCGTTAGCACGAAGTTGTTCGACAGCAGAACGCCACCGCACAGAGCCTGTCCGGCTTCCAGGTCCGAGAGGATGGCAACCTTGCATTGGAATAGACACAAATCCAGAGGGCTGATGGGTTAGAGTTGTTGAACACTGAGTGAACTTCTTTTTTTATACAGTACCTGGTAAGGGATCTGTCCAGCAGTTGCAATCGATCCACCAACAATGCGTGCGGAAGGCGCTTTGAAAGCCTCATCAAGCTGCACTTTCTTCAGCTGATCCACCCGTGCAGCAATGTGAGGAAATTCGCTCAGCGGCCTCACACGACTCCAATCAATCGTACCCTGGAAGCGGGCGCCATCCACCAGCCCAGCAGCAGCAAATAAGGCAACCGAAGCCACAAGCAGCGAAAACGTTAGACTCGAACGTGCCATCTTTACACGTTTACTACGCTCGACGAACCAATGCAAACTGCAGTCGGGACTTCTGAGAGCTGCAAGGTGACCAACCAGACGGTTAGGTGCTACCCCGAACCTTCTATCATTCGTTCGACGAGTCATAAAGATTGCGTCCCGCAGCTCTCTCGGCCTACGGCTTGTCAGCGAAGCTTATCTGGATTCGCCCGGCAGTGGTCGAAAATTGGTTTTTAATCTAGGACTTAGCGCTCTTATCCATTTTGGAGCGTTCGTTGTATTTATATCGATCGGTGCGGGTAAGTCGCAAAGTAGCGAGGCTTAGCTTGAGTAAGGCAATGTAATGATTTCTAGAATCTGTTCTGCTTAAATACTTTCAATTTTGTAAGTATTTTCTTATGCATCAGCATTTCTGATGTATTTTGCTTTTTCAAAGATTTAAAACATCATAGAAAGTTCAGAGAAATTCAAGGAAATTTTAAGAGCTGCTTCAAAGTCGGGATCCAATTCAACGAAACCTCCAAGGCACGAATATGGAAATAGGTCCTGGAACTAGATCAACTTCACTTCACAGTCATTCTTGCTCACCTAGAATTCACAGACTGCTCTAACGAAGTCGTTCAATTCAACTCAATTAATCCTTTTCAGAATATTCTTCGCTATTCCAATAACCATAAGTCTCAAATGTACACGCCACCCAAACCGCTCTAGAATTGCTCCTCACCTTTCTCCTGTTGCTACCTCTATGACAGTTTTTTTTTTGCAAAACATTATTATGGGACAAAATTGTATCCTTTCATTACCCAAACGACGCGCCGTTTTCTTGCTTCCAGTAAAGCAGCCCATTACGTACGTACGGGGGATAGGGGGCAGTTTGTTAGTTTCTTCTCCTCCTTCCTTTTCTATCATATGCTGTAGTCCGTGTGACTAAGGCTCGCTCGGATGATAACTCAGCATAAATTTGCATATTCAATAGGTCGTCGGGCGTGTTCCTGTCTGAAGTGTAATTAATTTACTCTCCCCGGTTTGCCGTTCCGAGGCGAACAGACGAGCCACGATGCGCAGCGACGGACGGAGGCTCCTTCCTTTCGGTGACTTTCAGAACCCCGAGTTGGGGGTTTAAAATTTCCACTAAAATAGCCTGTTAATTAGCGTTTCATTTTGTTCGTCGTTTTAACGGCTAGCAATGGCTTCTGCTGCATAAAAACCTTCGTTAGTGTGTATGGGCCTTATGATATGAAGTGTGATATATTGGCTGGTATTATTGAATCCGTTCGTAGCGGCGGCGTACGTCCCGACACTCATTTTCCTAACGTACTAGATGGTTGCTACAGTTATTCACCGCGGCGTTGTAGGACCGTGTTCAAGAAATGTGTTGCCATACCTAGAATTTCATGTGAGCGCCGTACGTTCCCGCTACGAACGGATTAAATAATACCAGTCATTGTTAATTCAGAGTGTAGAAATAAAGGCCTTTTTGTAAAGTGCACGATCGAAGCAAAGGATGAGGAAATCAAATGCCGGATCTCAAACATATTGGCTGGTATTATTGAATCCGTTCGTAGCGAGAACGTACGGCGCTCACATGAAATTCTAGGGATGGCAACACATTTCTTGAACCCGGTCCTACAACGCCGCGGTGAATAATTGTAGCAACCATCTAGTACGTTAGGAAAATGAGTGTCGGGACGTACGCCGCCGCTACGTACGGATTCAATAATACCAGCCATTGCTCGGTTTTTCATATTTGTGACTTTTTCCAGTGGCACCTTTTTTTGCTATTAGCCATCACACACACGCACGTGCTGGATGTTTTGAATAAGCTTGGCATGGAAAAATAAAACCCAGGAAGCCACCCTGCATTGGAAAGAGAGCGTGCTGCAGGCCGTCCTGCGGGAGATAAGGCTGCAATGCGCAGGGTTTATTATTCATGATTTTGACCGGCTTGCTTGCATCGCATGGAGTTCACCTTATCCTTCCTCCCAGGGGCAGCTGTGTCCAGCGTAGCCGTTTTGTATTCACACTTGACCGACCCGACCTGACGTGCTTGCTGCAAAATGCAAAGCGGGTGCACTCAAGAATGTTTCTGGCATGATGTTGTGCGGAACCGGTGTGCAACTGTCACGGCGTGCGCCACGCTCGTAACGTCTCTCTCGGAAGTGTCAAGCAAAGAGGATGTCTTACCATACTCAGAATAGCTCCTCGCAATTGTGACGTGAAAAGCTGGCCAGCATAATGTTCCGCAATAGCGCAGAAACATCGACAAATTGCTACGCTGCTGCAAAGGGTGAGCGAAGGCCGCAAATGGAGAGGAATGAATGATCTGTATGGGAAATATCGATTTGAGTGTTCAAAACCACCTCTCTTTTATCGAAAGTGAGGAGTGAGGGACAGAACGGCCGCTTATTGTCCTCTCTAAACATTGGAACGTGCTCTAATCCTTGGGCTCTCGGGCATACTTGAGTGGATGGTGATGTCTAGAGCAGCGGAGAAAAGGTCTTAAAACTTTATAAATAGTAATCAATCATGCTTCTTGTTGTGGGTCGGTCTGTGAGCATTACGGCAAGTGATTGTTTGCAGCATGGTGAAGTACTCTTGTTTGTATACGAACATGAGAGGTTGTCTGTCAACAAGTTTTTATTCTTCTGAATAATAAGCCTTTTGTTTCCAATTGCCTTAATGTGTTGATAAATTATGTATAGTTGTAAACTATATTGTTTTTTAGGGAGATCTCAATAGAAATGTAGCCTGAAGTTCCTCCAAAACTGTCATAAAATCAAACGAAATGCTCGAAGTTTATATCAATTTTTTATGTTCTTATCCTTAAGAGAGTACTCATAACATAACTATTAATAAGTCTACAAGCGTTCAGCATGGCACGTTGGCAGAATTTGTGAGACACCGGTGACCTTTCCGGGAGGTTTCAGGATTTAACGATTTCTCGTATTTTCTTGATGCCTTAGTTCCATAACATCCTTTGAGTTTGTGGATTCATTCGAATGAGGCCTAGACTTATTTTGGTCTAATCATTTCGCTTTGGGTTGTATCGGCGAGTTCACCTCCAGTGATGTGACTGCGGACTTGGATGTAACGAATAATCTATTATATTACTTGAGTTACGAGGTTCACACGACTCGCTTTCATGGATACGGTCGAAAAACTGGAAAAATGTCCCGATATCCTGATTCAGAGTTTATTCGCGGGATGAAACTGGGATTTCCCGTCTTTGTTTTTTTGTAGAACAGCAGCCTTAAGCAGGGTTTTTTTTTAGATTGTCCGTCATTGGTCAGTATTTGAACATTACTGACATTACTGTAAATCCTTACAATAAAGAGAATCTTGGAATGGAAACGATAAAAGGATTCTTAGAACGGAACGATATAGACTCACGTTACGTTATTTGGACCATTGGATATGGAAATAATGTTTTACAGGCTGCCATTAGGCCATTGGCCCATTGATATGAGCCACTTTACTGAAGAATCGAATGATACAGACCTACGTCATGAAAATTTGCCCACTTGCTACGGACTCGATCAATCCGATTCATCCGAGAAGACCCCAATATGCCATGAGAATCCATAATGAAGGAGCATTGTAGTGCCATGATATTAATATTTATATGTCTATTTTGAATCAATCCAGCCTATTTGATCCGTTCCAATTGCTTTACAAAAAAAAAAACAACATTTACTAATATTTATGGCTCGCTTCAAAAGCTATTCAAAGAATGCTCCTTTAAGATGTCACACCTTCGAAGGCGAAGGTGTTACTAAAAAAAGGGGTTTGCGAGACTGTCAGTCTACTTTACGGCATGCAACAAATCTCTGACATTCTGTGCACTCGCCTTCCACTCTTCGATAGCGCAATAGCACACCAGTGGGGTGGAAAAATGCAACAACTTTTTTTTTGTTGTTGTATTGCCCGCTTTTCTGTTTACACACTGAAAACGATGAAAATGTGTCGCTCCACACAGCTGCTGCTACTGCTGGTGCTGGTGGTATGGTGAGCACAGCTTCAAACAAGACAAGAAGGTTTCATCCTTCAGGAATTCCATTCGTGTTCAACCTGCATCGTTGGAGCATGGAAGAAAGGTTTCCTTCCAAAGGATACTTTCATCCGTGGAGACTCGATTTCTCGAGCCCTTCTCTTTTTCCCATGTTTTCATTTCCACCACCAGCTCCTTTACCTGCAGCCTGGCAAAGAGTCAATGATCCTAGCAGCAGCAGCAGCAGCAACAGCAGCAGCTCCAACACTGTGGTGCCCGTGTTGATGGTTGTTCACGGGTCACGATGCTCTACCACACCAGACCAAACAGGGGAGGGTGGTGGTGGGTTGCCTTTAATAGCATTGGATGGAAAGTGTTTACGAACGATCGTTTAAAATGGAATTCTTTTAACACCGGGGCACGAAAGGATGAAAAAAAAGGAACGACATATTGAGTAATGGTGTGAGACTTTGTTATCCGTTTAACACACCGTTCAGGTATAGTCGGCCACGATGGGAAAGGTGGTGCTGACTGGTGCTAATCAGGTGTGTAGCGTAGATGAAAGTAACCTTTGTCTGTTTTCGCCGCTGTCGACAACAGTCCTATCAATTGTTGTGCGCGAATTGTAAAGTGAGGAGTTTGTTACGTGAAGTGCGCTCTGTTTGGGGAGGTGAAAAGTAAATTGAAAAAGGCATCAGTTGAAGAGAGGGAGTGTGTGTGCATCGTTGTTCCATTCATTAGCCGCTACTCTTTGGAGAATTTTTAATTCCCTTCACCCATTTTGTAGCATAGAAATAGGCAAAAAGGAAGTAGCACATAGCACCTCCCCTGCATGTCATCCACCATCTGTGCAAGCAGAAAGCCCGGGAAAACACTTGCCCGCGCAACGACGGTTTCATTTGGCCATTGTGCGGAACTGTCGCACAACTAGAAGCAAACAAGACCGTAAAGCACAATGGTCGGATGCACCTGGGGTTGGAGGATGACTGGGGGTTTTCTCATGCATCATTCATGAGAAGACTGTGTCAGAAAGTCACTCAGCTTGAAGGATGAATTTTTCGTGTGCCCAACCCTCGGTACATGTGTGCGTTTGACGAGGGAAAAGTCGCACTGCTGCTAGATGGATGGTGGAGAGATTTGCACTTCGCTAAGCCGCCGGTGTCTTGGTGTGGTGGTGTGTGGATCCTCCCTTTCTCTTAAGCTTGTACTGGAAATCCTTTTCACTTATGGAATGACACTTCCGTTCTGTTTCGCTTTCAAAATCCTTTACTTTAGCTGTCTGTTTTGCTGTTAGTTTGTAACATTTTGCCGCTTACACGAGCTTTTGCTTCGTTGTAGCGTAATAGGAACACTAGCTGCTGCTTGACACACGCCCGCTGTGGAGCAATGAAAATAGATCGCGTGAGGGCAAACGTTATTTGCAGTGTTTTTCAAGTCATGCTCGACTGTGCACATCACTATTCACCGCCTGCAAGATGTTTTTCAACAGCTGTCAAATGGTGTATTTGCATCGCGATAATTTGACAGTTCTTTCACATGGTTTTCAATAAGGCTCTGGACAACGTTGCACAGTTATTTGTGATGTGTTGAAAATCAAGTGGATACATTGAAATTTTATTGAGATGCAATTACAATCAGCCACTTTCCCAAACTCGATCGAATTCGGGAACGTTTGTCAAAATGACATAAAATGGTGGGTTCGTTGGATGTTTTTTTTTGAATATTTTGCCATATTGTACGTACAACTGAGCAAGATACTCATGAAATAAATTAAAGCAACCGTTGTATCTAAGCAACGGAAACTATCGTGCCTCGTCGATCGAGTTTGGGAAAGTGGCTGAATGTCTGACAGCTATTGGTAAACTAGCTAGGCAGTGTTTTATATAGAGTTGGACAGTTGGCGGCTGAAATCATCTATTCTAATAATGGGGCTCTTCACGATTCTAGTTAGTTTTTGTATGGAGTTTGACAGTTGGAGGTTGAAATCATGTAAACACTCCAAACAAAACCACACAAAAAACTAGCCTGCAATGTTCAGTCTAGATTATTCTAGCCTCAAATCTAGAATTAGATTCGAGTACTTGCTCGAAAACACGGTGTTGTTTACATTTTACATTTACATTTTTTGTTGTTTACTAGTGCATTAAAGAGATCACGTGGTGGAATCTAGAATCAAAGTGTATCTAGACCAGGTGGTCTCATAGCATGTTTTTCAAACCAAATTTGAATATCACTTTTTGACAGGATGGGTGAAAACTTTTGTTCATACAAGCTTTCTGGAGGCTTGAGGAATACTCAAAAAACTCTTAAAATCTTCATTCAGAAACAGAAGCGATAAAAATCTGCGTTCTAAATTCATACACCTTGGGATAAGCCCACCTATATAATACCCACTTAGATAGCCGCTCGAAAACTGCTATACAATGCAAACAGCTGACAGGCTGAAATTTCAGCCTACCAACTTAAAACGGAAAGGACCCCAATGTTCCAAGAATAGGCTGAAACGTCAATGTTCTAGCTAAAAATATAGAAGGGGCGTATAACGAAAAGTGACTCGAAACCCCCTGTATTTGAAGTTTTTTAAGAATTATTTTTCAATGTCTAACATCATCATCTTTAACACAATTTTTAACGTCTCACAAAACGCTGTCAAACTGAAACCAAAATATGAAATTACTTATTATTAATTATCAATTATTGTGATGCAAATACAACATTTCACGACCTCTGAATAATGCATTGCAGATTGGAATCCGACTCGGAAAATCCCTGTCATTCTCTGTTCACAATCCTAAATTGACCCTGAAACCCCTGGATTGCCGGAAAATATATTCTAGCTTAATTTAAAATTAGCACCAACAACAAATGATGAATAATTTACGAAAATATTCCTCATTTTTCCGGCCACAAAATTATTCCATTCGTTCCAAATTTACGCTTATCACCTGCATACGTCAAATCGCTAGCAAACGCCTCTGCTTAATGCTGTACTGTGCTAATGGCAAATTATGGTAACGTAATCATCGCCCTGCCATCAACGGGCTGATTGATGAGCGCGCGAGCACTAACGAACGCGTCCAAAAGTTTCACCTGCTGCTGGCCGCGTGGGTGTAGTGTGTTTGCGGTGCCATAAATCTGACTTTCCCCGCGAACGATGCACAGATAACGCAATTAGCGAAAACAGTGTGTTTATGACAAATGCCGTATCCTGCCAACTCACCACTGGGTGGGTAGGAAATGGAAAACAAAATGTCATCGTAATTTCCATAAAAGCGTACTAGACACACACACACGCGCGGCACTCTCTTCACGAACTCCAGGGTTAGTTGTTAATGATGACGGTCTTAGGTTTGGCAATCGCCATCATCATACTAAACGGGAGAAAGGGTGTAAAATTGTGTATCCAACTTCGAGGTAATGATTGGTTTCTGTGTAATTGAGATTTTCGCGAAGTTCTTCTTGCAACTACAAACTTCTAATGTATCGGTATCGTTCGTACTTGCACGAAGCTTCAATGTTAAAAGCACGTGATCAACGGCTCAGAGCATCTACTACGGCACCATCCCGCTGCCCGTTTCGGGCCCCCAAAAGGGCATACTAATTAGGCTGACAAAGTTTGTGCGCTATCAGATGTTTACTGTTACAGCTCTCCACTATGTTTCATAAAGACAAACAAGCATGTGCTTCCTCCTTCATGGAATACGCCGTCTCGCTTTGCACCAATCGAGCTCTGCTCTTTGGATGCCGCTGCATAAGATGTATCAATTTCTTGCCCAGAAAACACACCACGGGGAAGATATTTTTATCCCCACCCAAGGTATGGTTCTGTTATACACGTTTCGTGCCTTTTGCACCGTTCCTACGGAGAATCAATTTCATTGGCTTCTTTTTGCGCCTGATCGGAGTTGGAATTCTAGCGAAACCGTTTTCAGCAACATTGTGTGAGTTTTACCGCTATCTGATCTTCTTATGCCATTGCTGTTGAACAATTCATGTACTGTGGCATTTGATATCTCTTATTTAATATCTCAACTGTTGGAAATTGTGTATTGAGAAGAGGAGTTGTCGCTTTAAATTCGGGCTAATTCCATTAAAACCATGTTGTAGGCTCGCATCATTCGAACCAACTGAATGGTGTAGTGTGAGACACTCTCGACAAACACACCGCAGGTTGTGGTTCAAACCTCTCAACTCCACACACAGAGTAGTAAGTGCGCTGCGGTTTGGAGCGCTTAAGACATTTTAATTAGAAACGCGCAATGCTCTCAGCTATTTAATTACAACCTCTGCCTCTTTAAACTCCATTAAAGAGATGGCTCTGATTGCAGAAAATTTGTCACATCTATCTTCAACATCTGTGCGAAAGGACTCTCTTGAAGATGGAAATATTGTTGTGTGTGCGTGTCGCCGTGTGCGCGCATTATCACGCTGAAAGGAAGGCGTAAAAAGTAATTATTGCATGCGCACATACAACCATCCTTTTTAGCCTTTTCGCGCGAACCAGATTGCCAAGATTGCTGCTCGCTCAAACTACAGTCTGTTGTGTATCTTTGTTGGCACTCCCACACGACGATGCACCGCGTTGTGACGCGTTGTGTTGTGATGGCAGAATTGAAACTTTATCTTGCTTTGCTTCCCTGAACGCAGAAGAAAGTTAAACCAACTCTACACTCAAGCAACGTAAATGGAGCCAGCCAGAAGGAGGAATACCGAGGGGGCGGACCTGGAGGGGCCCTGGATGGC
This sequence comes from Anopheles coluzzii, assembly GCF_943734685.1. Taxonomy (NCBI): domain Eukaryota; kingdom Metazoa; phylum Arthropoda; class Insecta; order Diptera; family Culicidae; genus Anopheles; species Anopheles coluzzii. The sequence goes on along the minus strand of NC_064670.1, from coordinate 94,977,205 downwards.
TGAAACCTTTTACTCTCTCCCATGCATCATACATCAAACTTCAACCAGAACCTGGAAAAGACAACCCCAAATGTGGTGGTGGCGTTTGATTTGCCCCCTTTTTGTGTGTCTTCCAGTCCAATCAGACCTTTACCCAAGAATTGAAGTGCAGTTTCTCTTAGCGAAAAGCTTTTCCCCTTTCCCCGACCCAATCCTAACAAAGTTTTGCCTCATAATGTTTGGAAAAGCTTTTGCGCATTTCGGTGTAAGTGTGTGTGTGTGTGTGTGTGTGTGTGAAGTCTCGTGTATGTAAATGTCCCCGTTCGGTTCTAGTGAACCGAGGGAGTGTGTCTATTTGCTGCTGCACCATCTTGTTTTAGAAGCATTCACCTCGCCCCTCACACTAAATGGAAACGAAAATTCGTCCTAAAAGGGAATTCATCTGATCTTAGTAGCCGGTTGAGCTAATGTTATGTTATCATCCCCCCTTGTGTCAATATTGAACCCGGTCCGACACACCTGAACCCGTGCAAACGGCCAACTATGTTTGAATAAGTGTTACCTTTTCTTTTATTTCTACGGTACCTTTCCCGAGGTGTCTGTGTATTTGCTCCCAGTACCTCTCTAGCATCAAATGAAATGTCCACAGAGCAACAGAGAACACTCAGTTTGATTGGTTTCTTTTTTCTCTCTGTTTTTCCTTCCATTTCCATTTTACAACAGCTCCGATCGTGCCATGCGTAACCCGATCGAGGAGGGCAAGGTGAAGTCGTTCAGCAGAAGCAAAGGTCACGGGTTTATCACACCGAATGCCGGCGGTGACGACATCTTCGTACACATTTCCGAGTAAGTATACCGAGACCTGTACCGTTTTATTGTTTTTTCTTTAACAAACAAAGTCCTGCTCTACAATAATCCTTCTGTTTCTGTTTCCATTGCGACAGCATCGAGGGCGAGTACGTGCCGTTGCCCGGTGACGAGGTGAGCTATCGGCTCTGCTCCATCCCGCCGAAGTACGAGAAGGTGCAGGCGATCCATGTGCAGATAACGCACCTGACGCCGGAAAAGCATTCGCGCTGGGAAACGTGCATGAGCCACGACGACGGCCATCGGCTGCATTAGGGCAGGTGGAACGAGCCGGCGCCGGATCAGCTACTACCCCACCACCATCACCACCACCAGCATCACCAGCAGCAGCAGCAGCACCAGTTGGTAGGGAAAGCAGGAGGAGGAGGAGGAGGTGGTGGTGGTGATGGTGGCAAGCATGATTCACGCCGGTGGCCCGATATATCGTTCGATTTTGCACTGGATGATGAATAGTGGCGCGACGGTCGACGCGAGAGAGAGAGGGACAAGCGGAAGAGAAGCGTAAGATGATCCTCGTGGTGTGCAGTAAACAAAAACACGCAAACACAGACACACATAGTGTAGGGCAGTTTATTATAACCATGTTGACAGGCTGCGTTCGTTCAGTATTTTCGTTCATTAGTTAGAGGGCGATGGAGGCGCCTGGTTGTCCAGCGAATTGTTCTGCTTAGTTTCATCGGCAGCGGCGGCGGCGGCGCGTTTAATAGGTGTTGTTGTGCTGCCCTAAATTGCACAACAGAACATAAATAATCGATTCGGTTTTATTGGTTAAAATGTTGCGCCCCTTACCTAGGGATAATAGAGGGTGTCTTGTGGTGGCAGCGTCTGCTACTTACCAGATTATCATGGAAAGCGAAACATCTATTCAATAATTTGGCACGTGTTGTGGTACCGTAAACACACACAACCACAGAGAACGAACGAACACACAGGAAGGATTTTAATTAATAAGTGCAAACACCGTTGGCCCATAAATGCCAGCATCACACGACGGGGGCATCACACTGAACAAGCGACAGTAGAGCCGTGCTGAATGGAGCGAACAAAAAAAAGTCAGGATAGCGGATTAGCCGCAGGATAAACCGTTGCAGCAGCAACAGCAGCTTTTCGCGTGTGTGTGTGTGTGCAAGACAAGAGAAGAAAAAAATAACAAAATGACCTGCAACCCACACACGCGCGATGTGGAATGCTCCAGTTTGTCCACCATCTCGCCCAGGCAGGACAAAGGATCGTTGAAAGGGGGCAAACAAAAGCGCGAGACCGTGCACAATATATACAATGCTCGCAAGCGATTCTTCTTACTCACTAATTGCTCTCGCTTTACCTTTTCTTTCTCCTGCAGCCCAATACACAATCACACACACAGACACATACTCTTTTTTGTTTGGTTAGTGCTGAGCAAGCAAAAAGGATGATTAAAAACGAAAGAAAAGCGAAAAAATGATATAATTCAGGTCGCCGTCGCCGTCGTCGTCGTCGTCGCTTAGGGACAGCAGAAAGAAGAAAACGAAAGAATAAAAAAAAAGTACGTTGGCCGATTAGAGAAGTAAGCTTTTCCTTCAGGGCCGAAACACGACGATCCGGATGAATGGCGCTGCGTGAGAGGATTTATGGAAGAAAAAAAGGCAAGTTCGTTTAGTTTGCAAGTTGCTGCTTTGTGTGGTGCGAGCTAGCAGACACAGATACGGGGCGGGGGCAGCGAATGAAGCGAAAGACATCTCCGCGAACCTATTGTACAACGAAAAATTAGACCGGAAGGGAACGCACATACGGTGGGGAGCGGGAAAATGCGGGTTAGATCTTGCACACTCCCTCCCTCCCCAGCAGTGTGATAATGATAATTGACATTAATTCAATTGCAATCAGGCTTTATCGTTTCCTTTTTCCTGTTTTGGTGATAAACAGGCGCTCGCTTCATTGTGGGCGCAAACTGCTGAAAATGTGTCCTCGCAACACACACAAAAACGCAAAGAAGTCCATACGCGCACGCACGACAGAATGTTGGAAAAATTCAAATATTCCGCTCACGGAACAATGCAGGTCAGAGAAAAGCTACTAAGCACGGTAAATATACATACACATATATAAATAGAGCCATCCAGCAAAAGCGATAGACAGTGAAGGGAAGTACATTTACTAACAAACAAAAAACAAGGTAAAATAGAAGAAAATGGGGGAGGGCACAGTTTTGTAAGAATTTAGATACCGCAACACGTTAAAGCAAATCTAATAACGCTCTAGCGATTTAATGAACGGCGAGCCATAACATTGCAAAGCATATTTCAGGCAGCGGCAAAGTATTGGGCCCATAGTTGGTTGGTGAATGATGTGTGTGTGTGTGTGTGTGCCTATGTATGTACATCTTTTTTGGAGTAATTTTTGGGCGTCCGGTTGGATGTCCAGGAGCATATATACGATGAACACGGCGACGGGCAGTAAAGCGAAAACTGCGCCTAAATGTAGGCAAACCGCTTTAGACGCAAACGTTTATCCTTTGCGTTTGGGCGATACACGCAAAACACCGCAACAGAGGATGAATAGTCGTTTTTGATGGTTGGATAATATTAAACGTTAAGCGCAAACTGCACCAACTGCACAGTAAGAGCAAAAAAGCAACGTATTTTGTAATGAAAAAAAACGAGGAAACTGCGCTTGTGTTGTGTACGTGTATAATGTTCAGGAATAATTGTTGAAATACATTCACCATAATACAGATTAAACACCACCTTTCCCTGGAGCAACTGTATGCTTTATCACCACCATCTGCCCATCCCCGTGCACTGTCCAGCGCGAGCTGTTTTGTGTAATGGGGTCAGATTTGTAGGGGGGTTTGTAGGGTATGGTAGTTTGAAGCTCACTTAGCAAACAAACACACCAGGAGAGGGAGATGTATCCTTTTTCCGCGAAGTAGGGTTTTGCGAGCTTTAGTAGGGTTCTGCGAGGGCATACGAAGCGCGAGGCGAGCGAAGAAGGGAAGAAAGAGTTTTAAGTTTTACCACAAATAATCCACACAAAAGCTTCTGCATAATCACCGCGCCACCGGTTTCAAGTACAACACGGTTACTCGGGGTTCTCTTACTCACTTTCTCCTCTCCCGCTTTCCCGGTAAGATGATCGGATTATCCGCGGATGATTGGTAATGCAAAGAAGCTTTCGTTGCGCGGGAAGCAACGGCACACAAATTGAAGGGTCATACCATGAGCAAAAACAAGACAAAAAACAGGGCATAATAATCCTATTCAATTCCATCACAACCTTAAGGGCCGGCTAGCTCTTACCTCACACAACCGTCCCTATCGACTCGGTGATTACCAAACCGAGATTAAATGTGGCTGAGAAGGGCTTTAACAGGCTAGGATTTTGCATAGATTCGGGCAATTAAAAATCGCACCAATGATCGTGAATAATTGAGAAGAAGGAATACAGTAAGCTTACATTTACACCTATTTACCCTCACAAATTAAAGCAAAAAAGGAACCACCAAACTGCCCATGTAAAACAACAACACGCCTCCATGGATCGGTAATGTTTTACTGTGCTCGGGACAAAGAACCTACACCAAATATGGGTTGGATCGGCGTTTTTTTTAATGAAATCCACAGCACACTTTGCCTCATAGCAACGGGGGCCATACCCCATCCAGCCTTCCGCATACATTGATGGTCAGTGTCAAAAGAGTCTTAACTTAAAGAAGAACAAAAACACTCTCCAGTTGCATTACTCAAAACCCTAGTGGACCAAACAACAACAACAACCAAAAGAACACAAAATAACGATAAACATAAGAATGTAAGTACCCAAAAGAGCCGACAAACATCCTCAAAATATCCACACACACAGCCACACAGTGGAAAAGTTGAAGAGCGTTGGAATTTGGTCGAAAATGTTCCGCTTCTATTTTCTTACCTTTTTTCCTTTCAAGTTGTGTTGGTGTGTTTGCCTGCCCGTGACGTGCTTTATTTGATGAAAAAGGAGCAATTTTAATTGCGTTAAGGTGTGTGTGTGTGTGAAGTAAGGGAAAGATAAATACGGTAAATCTTATCTATACTGTTCTCCTATAAGGCGGGATGAAAAAAGGGCAGACGTTTCGATGAACTTTACGTGCTAGGCCAGGCCAGGAACTCGATTAAAGGTAACGCAATTTCGTCCACGTGCGTTCCTTTTCTTTTCGGTTCAGTTGTAGAGAAACATAACAATAAAAAAGAAACGCGACGAGAGAACAACGAATCGGGAGGGGTGTAGTAGAATCGTTAAACGAAAATGAAATAATTTTATAATCCTTTCGGGACCGTCCGTGTGAGCAGCTCACTTTCACACACAGCCAACACAGGCGCACGTCTGCCAGGCCTTTTGTTTCTTTATCTCCTTTATCCTCCGCGGAGTGGAGTGCAAAATTCGGGAAAATCGTGCACAAAATGTTATATTCGGGTAATTACGTTTGTTACTGAAAAAGTTAATCGATTTTGCTTTTTTTCTTGTTTTTTTTTTGTTTTACCGCCTCAATGCAATGGTGAATTGGAAATTTTAAGCATTTCTTTGTTTTTTTTTATTGTTTAATTGCAAAGAGAAATTAAAAGAAAAGCCGTTGCACTTAAATATTGATTGATCATATTAAATCCTTAAAAATGATGCATAAAATGCAAAACAAGCACAAGTGATGGGAAAAGTGATTGCGAACAAAGGAGAAAAAAAAACAGAACAACAGAAAGCAAAAGTGGTAAAAGTGAGAGAACAAAAACAGGCAAAACACCTTCCCCAAAATCAATGTTCGCTGTTTAGTAGTGAGTGTGTGTGTGTATGTTGGTGTCTGTTTGCATTTGATGTGTATGTGAATGTTATGGACAAAGGGCGTGCAAAAAAAAGAGTATAAGAATTTGAAAGGAAAAATGAAATTGTTAATCCACCGGAAAGATGAATTGTTCCGGCTGCGGTGGGGAGGGGTGGGTAGAGTATAAAAGATAAAGGAACAAATTCGCCACACTCCGACACACGGGCGGAACACACGAAACAGCAACAAGCAACAAGGGTAGGTAGGTGTGGTGTGGACGAAATACTCACTTATTATGCAAATATATAAATATATGGGGTTTCAATAAAAAAATAAAAAGCGCAAACGTGTCCGCGTGGACGGCCAAGGGATGGAAATTCGTTAAATGTTTTAAAATGTGCAAAAACTGCTCTACTTTTTTTCAGCCTACGTATGAATAATATCCGAAGAATATTGGTATCATTAACGGCATAAGAAAAGAAGAACTTCCCGCTCGCTGTAGTAATATAAATGGATAAGAAATCATCCTCGTTGTGAATGTTCAACGGGAAAAGGACGGCAAAGATAAGTCAAATATTTACCCGACCGGATCTGTTAACTTTATAATCTTGTTCGCTGGCCCACTCAAGACCCAACCAGGAGGGCAAACAAACAAACAAGTAAACAAGCAAGCAAACAGAGGCAGATATTAGCTTTCCCGGAGTGTCTCAACTAACTCTTGCCTGTAAGAGATGAGAGGAACATCTTATAAATGATAATGATGAGAGAAGTTAAAAATGATGCTATTGCAGGAAGCCTAAAAAAAGTGTTTAGTATATTGTTATATACTTCTTGTTAGTGATGGGCAAAATGGGTCTACAGTAAAGGATTTGCATTGATTCGAATCAGACTGCTTTCGAATTCGAATCCGGATCAACTCCGGAGTTAGTGGGGATGAGGGCTTTTTGAGACGGAATAATGTTCGGCCTTTTTTAAGTTACTGGGTAAATTTAACTATCCTTAGCCAATTATGCATAACAATAAACTCCTAACTATACTGCCTAATTTACATTCCTTTATCTGCACTATAAAGTGCCACTATACTTTGTATATCCACGTAGCTACAAGCTATAAGTTCCCTATGAACTTTCCGATTTGTCTATCAGACACATAAGATTTATTGTTAGCTTCCAGAAATAAGTTGGATTCAATTAATGTATTTGCACTGTTCAACAAGTTATTGAACGCTGCTCTAAATTGTTTGAATTATTTGTATGAAAAATATTTCGATATTGTCCACTAATTGTGGGTACGGGTAAAACATATGCGGGAAACTATTAGTAAATCGTTGAAAAATCCAAACGTATTAAAGAAACAAACAATAAATCACAACATTTAATAAAACAAAAATCTGGAAACGACCAGAAAACTATGGAAACCCCAGTATACGGTTTTTTTTGCCAGAACGCACATAGACGATCGGATTTTTGCTCATATGAGCGTCTATGAAGACAGCAATGTTAGCTAGAAGCTAGGGCTGCTTGAAAGCTTACTAGTGTAGTGCAAGTATTTTGCTCTACGAATTAAGCACGGTAGTGAAAAGGATACAAAAAGAGCCCTTTGGATTCGATCGGAGTAATCCGGATTAAATCGGAGCCAATTGAATCTGTGTTCGTTCGGAGCAACCGGATTCGAATAGCCATATTTATTTCGGAGTCGGATTCGGATTCACAATCTCCCATCGCTACTTCTTATTAACACCGGACCATCATCTCAGTTCTCAAGAAATGAAAGGAGTTTGAGCTGCATTCGAAAAATACTATAATTCACGATTAAAAAAAGAATCTGATTCGCGTATTATGGAAAGATTGACGGCATGGTTTGATTGGCTTACTTGCCATCCACACCCAGACATGAACGCCCAACGTCACCGCCGGTTTGCTGCAACTGATGCATTTTTTGCCTCTCCCCACCCATGAAGCAATGAAATGACAATGAAGCGAATGCATGGTGGATGACGTTCGTTGCACTGATTGAAACGCAGCGACACACGTTTCGAGACCGTTTAAAGTAAATAAATGGCATAATGATTGAATAAAAATCATTCATCGATTTGTGGATACACGCTGATCGTTTGCATTGTAGGATGGATAGGAGGAGGATGGCCCTAGTACGAGCCATTTCTGCCTCTCTTAGCTCGAATGATTAGGATGAAAAATGCATCTTCACAGTCAGGATTATGATTAGCATTTTATTAATAAAGTGCGCAAAAGAGAACCACTCCTTCAATACCTTCCAGCACCATTGCAAAGCAGACGGAAAAGTTCAATCGAAATATCAATTAATAAACATGACGGCAAACGACGACCACACCACGGTACTCCACAGTCACGGTCACCACCGGGCAGTGAAAGTCATTCCCCAGCATGTCACCAACATTCAACTGGCGCTGAACCTCGAAACTTACGCCAAAAGTCCGGTCGGAATGGAAGGGGAAATTGCGTACACTCTTTCCTTTCACCCATCCAGCGTGTTGAGGTATTAGTTGAAAGGATGATTAATTTTCCGTCCAAAAGCTGACAGCTACAATATGCCTCACCTCCCCCCAAATCCACCATCCCACGGCACGGCGGAACTATTTATTTCGGTAGGAAAACTTTCCCTGTAGGACTGACTGACCCGGGTGTCGAAATTGGAGGGGAGGGGGGGGGGGGAGGAGTGTGTGTGTGTGTGAAGACCCGGATGATTCGTCAAGGGACGGGTTAATTGGAAAGTCAAACGAAAGACCCCAACCCGATCGGGTCTTCACAATAACAAGGCTTGTGGCGAGTTAACGAGTTTGTTACAATTTCTTGTGATTTCATTGGGGTCTTTTGATCTTGATTGCTTGATTTTTTTCTTTTATTAAATTGTGATATTTTACTTCAAATTTAAACAATAAGCCTCTAATATTCGGTATTACAGTGACAGATTGTTTTTTTTTGTCATACATCTATTGAATATTGGATAGGTAATACGGCTTGCGTGTTACATTCAGTCCATTTCCGGACCACAAGAGACCAAGTTTAAAAACAGTACGTGTGTGTGGGAGTGTGAAAGAAAACTGTCTGGAGAGCGGACGTCGCGCCCTAGATCGGTGTGGGGAGATGGCGCACCACCGCCTTCAGCACGTCCTCCGTCTTGAAGCACCAGTTGGCAATGTTTTTGCTCACCTTGCACCACTCCTCGCCGTGCTTCGGTTCGGCCGCGTTGCACCGCTCGATCAGCTCCTGCTGCTGCTGCTCCGTCCCGTGCTGCAGCTCGAACTTGTAGAAATTGGCCCACGCGTCACCGAAATCGGGATCGATTTTTATCTATTTGCGGTGGGGGAGGGAAAACAACAAAAGCAGATTAATATTGAGTGTGGAGAAGCACAGAAAAGGGGAGGTTTGGTTTGCACGAACGCTGCACGAGTCACTTACCGTCCGGTTGAACCAGTCGCGACATTTCTGCAGCTTCCGCTCGCTCCAGAATAGCTTCGATACAGCCAGCAGCACGTGCGGATCGTGCTCACATTTTTTCAGTGCATCCACCTAAACAAACACAGAGCGAGAGAGACAGTAAGAAGAAAGAAGGGATTAGTTTAAATACTCTTTTTCCCACGCATAAAAGCCTCCGCTCGTCTCCCTTTAGCGTGAACATACCGATTTCGTTTTCCTTTGCGGTCTCGCCTCGAGAAAGATCGACTCCGCCCACAGTTCGCCCGCAGTCGGACAGTCCTGCAGGGCGCGGGCCATCAGCGTGTTTGCCATATCCTTCATGCCCGCCCGTATCTCGATGCGTATCGCCGCCAGCCACAGCAGCGCATTCTTCGGATTCTTCAACCGGCCTCGCTCCAGCACCGAACGAGCCTTGGTGAGCAGATTGCGCTTTTCCTCCAGCGCAGCCAACAGCAGCCACAGCGGTATCGAGTTCGGGCACCGTTTCAGCCCCCCATTGTACGATTCGGCCGCCCGTTCGAGCAGCTGCTTCTGCTCCTCGATCTGACCCTTCATCATCCACAGCTTGGCAAACTCGGGGAACACCTTCACCGCGTCCTCCAGCAAGCTTAGCGCTTCGTCCAGATTGTTCAGCGCCCACTCGAGCTTGGCCGACTTCATCATAACGCGCGGTGTCGGGGCGGACGCACGTGCCTTCGCCAGCAGCCGCCGAGCACGTTCGTATTCCGCATTTTCCGACTCCAGCTTAACCGCAGCCAACCAGATGTCCTCCGAGTTCGGGTTGGCCTGGAACGCGAGCGATAGAATCCCACGGGCCGCCGGTACATCCCCCGCCAGCCACTTCGACTTGGCCCCCATCAGCCACAGCACCTCCGACTGCGGACAGTGCGCCACGGCTTTCTGTAGCAGCGTTTCCAGGCTTTCGCGCGTACCGTGGTTCTTCTCGAAGTACGCCGCCCGCAACCAGATGCTCTTCTTCGACGGGAACTCGGACAGCGCGTACCCGTACACGGCCCGGGCACACTCGTACGCACCCTCCTTGGCGCAGTTCTCCGCGTCGTCGATCCACGTTTGCTTGCGGTCCTCCTCGTCGATGCCGGTCGCGATGACGGCGCGCACGATCGCCTGGCAGCACTTGATGGCGCCCGACTTTTCCGCCTCGATCGCTTCCTGCAGCCACTGGTCGCGATTGATTTCGACCCCGTTCGCGCTCAGCGACGACAGCGCACGGTCGATGATCTTCTCCACCATGTGATTGTTGCCGTTCGCTTCCTCCAGCTTCGCCGCCGTCGTCCAGATCTGCCGATCGGTGGGAATTTTCTCGCGCGCCTTGTTCAGTACCTTGCGCGCATTTTCGTACGTTTCCAGCCGGGCCAGGGCGAGCCACAGCTCGACGCTCGTGCCGCAGCACTCCACCGCGCGGGACAGCAGTATCTTGGCGTCCTCCGGGTTCTCCATCTCGACCGCCGCCTTCCACAGCCGCACCGAGTTCGGGATGTGCTCGAGCGCTTTGCGGAAGACGCGCCGCTTCGCCTTCGGTTCCGTCTCCAGGTCGGCCGCCTTGATCCAGATGCGCACCGAGGTCGGTATGCGCCGGGCGGCCTGCGCAATCACGCCCTTGGCCGTGTCCGGCGGCTGCAGACGGGCCGCCTCCAGCCACAGGTCTTCGCTCTGCGGGTTCTGCTCGCAGCCGCGCATGATGAGATTGCGTGCCATCTGCAGCTTGCCGGTCACCTCCTCCAACCGGGCCGAAGCGATCCAGGCCGGCGGATGGTACGGGTTCGTCTCGCGCACACTCTTCAGCAGCATGCGCGCCTTCTTGATGTCGTTGATATCGCCGCCGTACGTCGGTATCATGCTCTGCAGGTCCGTCAGGTAGCCCTTCGGATCGACCACCGTCTGGCCGGCGACCGAGTCCGACACCTGCGACAGCTTCACGTTCATGAGCGTATTACGCGCCTGGCCGATCTTGCGCAAATCCAAATCTCCGCTCGGTGTCAGCATGCCCGGCGTGGCGACACCCGGTATCATCGAAGCCAGCCCGGACCGCCCATCGATGGCGGTCCCCGACTCACCGCCCAAGCTGCGCGACAGCACACTGTCCGGCAGTGGGGTGAACTTTTCCGCCCGCGGATTGCGCTGCTTCTTGTTGCGGCTGTCGCCCACCTCGGGCAGGTTGGCCCACTCCTCCTCCGACACGGCAATCAGGTTGCGCTTCAGGTCGGAAAATTGTTGCTGAATTTTCGGCCGCTCCTGCCGGTACCGTTCCAGATCTTCCTTCAGCCGCTTCTCCCGGTACTCTTTGCGCTTTTCGTCCATCCGCTTGTCGATGCTTTCGTAGATGGCGTCCGCTTCCGCATCGTCCTTGTCGTACGGATCCTTGGAGAACAGCGAACCGCTGTACCCGCTGAACTCGTCGTAGTTGGAATCGTTCAGATCTTCGTCGTCCTCCTCCTCTTCTTCCTTCTTTTTGCGCTTTGCCGCCGGCGGTGCATGTCGGTCGTCGCTGAAAAGATAGAGGGAAAAAGTACGATTACAGCTTTCCGAAGGGGCTTGTGGGAGAGATTGTGAGGAAGAGGAAGTAAACACATACGACACATCATTCGCATCACGGGCTGGACCAATATCCGAACGGGTGGTGAATCCGGTAGCACTAGAGAGGGAGAAAGAGAGAGAAGGGTCGATTATTACCAACAATCATGCAATACTTAACAAGTGGCCTATGACTAGTACGACGATTACTCACCCTCGACCAACACCGGCAACGTAGCCGAGTGGGGCCGGAACGCCGAGAAAATGCTTTTTGTTTTTGTTGCCCAACGTTGCCGCCGGTATGTGTGCCATGATTTACAGCTTACTAAACACTTTTTATCTCAGAAATAACACTAAAATAACGAAGAAAATAGAGTTTTGCGCGTGTTTCTCCGATCGCGGCTTTTGTTTATGTGTGTGAAATATTTCACGACAGCGTTTTGACAGCTGAAATGGGTAGGGGGAACATTTCAAACCGGTAATTTCAACCGGTTTGCTGGTTGAAACGTTGCACAGTGTGAAATATTTCAAAATCGGTTGGAACGGCGGGATGGTTTAAACATATCGTTAATTTGATAGCATTTTGAATTACGAAATGAAATAGACTTATAGAAGTTATTATAGAAATGAGATAGATAGAAGTTTGTGGTCATTTTTAATTTAAATTAGCAAACTATAAATAGTTTTTTGCATGTTAAATTGATTTAGATTTTCACAAGTTTGAAAAACAACTTTATTTTAATTACTTAAGAACACTTGTTGAATAATTTAATAATTTCCCACACTTTAGTTGAAGCTCAAAAACAGAAATGCTCTCAAAAAGATTAGATTAATAATTATTAACGGCTCACTGAACGCAAACCCAAACCTACCATAAAGCCCGCCGTAAACTTCACCAATAAAGTTAGCGCACCGTGAAAGCATTCCCTTCACCTTGGGCCAGCCAGCTGATTCATTGACCTTGCACCTGCTGGCCCGAGTGCTGGTCCACGGTGACACCGCAACACGAAACCACACACACAGGCGACACAAAGATATCCTCACACAACCGACCGAGCACGTGCACGTGAGTGCATTAAGTCCGCGAAAAGTGCTGCAAATGTCTGTCCCACGGGGGAAATGTTTACATCTTCGCGTTGCCCAAGAAACGCTCACAGCAACCATCGCCATCGGGCACCGCACCGAAGAAAAACTTTTCACTTGCCATATTTTTCGTGTGTACAGTGTTCGGAAAATTCTCGTGGCAAATTCATCCCCGCCACACCATTTCCATCATCGTCCCACCCCTTTTAGCACCCACCGGGAAAGGCTGGCGATGGTTTCGGCTGGCAACTCATCGGGTCGCTCACAGCCGTCGCGTAGTGTTTTGTTGTGTGCACACGTCCGCGGGGAGAAACTCTCATTTTCCGGCTCGGAAAACCGACGAAAGATTCGGGACGAACTGTCGGACTGCCAGCTGGCCGCCGGTGAGTATCGCCCGTGTGCATCGCCGTTCCGAGTCCGTGCTGGTCGCCGTCGGCATGACAGTCAGTTCAATGCGGCATTTCGCGAGATTCGCAATCCTTTTCTGCATCCTCTCTGGCAACGCTTGGGAGACCCCACCGTACCGTACGTACATTTGTCTCGGCGAGTCATACGGAACACGGCTGTGTTGCTTTGTTTTACGGTTTACGGTTCTTTGCCCTCCGGCTAGGCTTTGTAACTGGTTTGGTTTGGGTGGGCAGTGGTGAAATTAGAAAAAGCAAGCAGTGCCAGCCGCGGAGCAAATGTTCTAGCACAAGGTTATTTATGTTTCGGCCCATCTTTCCAATGTTACGACAATCCGCTCTTCAACCGTAGGGCCTTGAACTTGACCCTCAACCAACCAACCAGCCACGGGGCTGTACTGTGTGAAAACAGCCGTCCGGAAACAGGCAGAACCCCTCGGTCGCTTGCGTGTTTGAACACGCTGGATGCATTTCTTTGGCCTACCGCCGACAACAAGAACCAGTACCAGGCGAGATCCAACCATTCCGATAAACGGTGCAGCAAATATCCTTTAGGAGAAATCCTTTCAAAACACACATACATTATCGGCACCAGATTGACTGGCAGCGGGACCGCCGAGTTGCTCGAAGCCGAAGCGTTGACCCTGGGAAAGCTAATCGCAAGCACGCGTGCAGGTCACAACGAAGGTAAGGTTACCCATGTTTTTGCCTGCAATTTAACTCTTTTCAGGTGTGACAGAGCAATTTAGCTGCCGAGCAATTTGGGGAGAGCAAAGTTCTAGTCGCTACTTACTCTACCGTTTTTGGCGAACACACGATGGCGTGGGGATCTATTTTTAACGCCCCCCGTCACATCGGCCCTTACCATCCCGGATTCACTGTAGGAGATCAGATCAGTTGGCTATGGTTTTTGATGGTCGGTCGTACTTGATCTAACCATAGGCAAGAGCAGTATGAAGTGATTCGATGTACATGGATTTGGTTACGCAGGTTAAAATTCGAAGACCATCCTCTCATTTACCGAGTTTTATTTAAAAAAAACGTTTACATTTACATTACATTTATAGAAGTTAACCGTTGATTTCTGGAAAACATTTTTATTAAATGAATATCTCTTCCTTCAATTCTGTCTTGTTGCTTAGCGGGTACATACAGTATGTGTCAGTCAACTCTGGAGATTTACGATTTTCTATGTTTTTGAAGCTAAAATGTGCCATGTTTTTCTTTATTCTTCGTTTTCTTTGGTACAACAACCGTTGACGGGTAAGGCCTGCCTGTCATCTTAGTTGGCTTGGGTTTCAGTGACTTACTGCTCACACATAGCAAGGAAGTCACAGTCCTACGTATGGGGGCACGGTCGATTCGGGGTTTGAACCCAATGACGGGTATTGTTGTTAAGTCGTACGAGTTGACGACTGCACTACCAGATCGGCGGAATTATTTATACACGTGTTCAACAAATACAGTTAACCCTCTCTTATTTGCCACCTCTCCAATTTGAAAAACCTCTCTTATTTGTACATTTTCCAGAGTCCCTTAATTTCCAGTACATTTTTGTTCCTATAATTTGGAAAACATCTGAAATCTGTATGCCTCTTATTTGAGTATGGTGTTGCCATGGTTATTGAATGATGTATGCTCAAATTGGCAATCCTGTTCGCAGTTTCCTATAGAAACAGTTAAGGCTGCATACTAAATGTTCTGTCTCTTTCTTGTTTGTATGGACCTTTCATTCACTTTCAACCTCTGTTACGGACGTCACACGAGGCGTAAACTCGAAAAGTTTACGCTTGATTTGTATGGGAGAGCGTAAACTTCCTGTCAAAAGATTTCAGGGTTGTATGGCTGAAATTCAGTTTACGCCAAAGTTTACGCTTCGTGTGACGTCCGTATGTAATTTGAAAACCCCTCTTATTCGATAGTCACATCGCCTCTCAAATAAGAGAGAGTTGACTGTAGTTATTTCTGATAAAATTGTAGACGTTAAAATGAATCAATCATTGCAGAGTTAATATTCATTTGAAAAATTATTTAATTAATTTCCCATTTGCTGAAAAAATAAAAATAAACTAGTCACAAACAGATAAAAAATAATTATTATCGGCTCCCTAATGCTCGTTGAAAGCACTTTTCTTTTTTTCTTCATTATTTTGCAGTTTTTCTGCTATAACATTATAATTTTCTTCTTTTTTGCTAACATACATCCAGAAAAGGTAGGGAAACAAACGGATAAGGTTTTATGACGATTGGCTGTCTGGCAATTTGTAGCGCAGTATGTAAAGTTGGACATCTCACCAAATTACGAGTGTTCGGAAATGACTGACGTACACGTTTATATTATGTTTATATTGATTTTAATGTATTGTACTTTAAATTGGGCCGGTCTGGTGGTACAATCGTCAACACGTACGACTTAACAACATGCCCGTCATGGGTTCAAGTCCCGAATAGACCGTGATCCCATACGTAGGACTGACTATCCTACTATGGTAACAATAAGTCACTGAAAGCCAAGCTCACTTCACCAGTGGGTATAGGCAGGCCTTGACCGACAGCGGTTGTTGTGCCAATGAAGAAGAAGAAGAAGACTTTAAATTACGTAGCTAATTGACTTTAAATTATTTATTACTTAATTACTTTCCATTTATAACTGGGCGTATTCTTCTATTTATATTTATTCTTCTACTTGGGGTCCTATGCGGGATGCCGGCCACAGGCTTTCGGGAGTTTTTTAAGTACTGCGCAGCTGGACAGTCAGTCTTTGCTACGAACGGATGGTCCAATCTAGACTTGAACCCACGATGGGCCTGCTGTTAAGTCATGTGAGCTGATGACTGCAGCTCGGGATAGCTCCTAGCTTGATTTCTATAGTTTTTCAAATATCAGGCTCTAGCTATTGATAAAGTAAAGTGGGTTTCCATTGATATTGCTTTACTGAATTGATCACTTGGATACGCATCACATGCCATAAGTATCAATGAGACTACTTCCCGACACAAAAAGGAATTATCGATGGAAATGCTGCATTGAGTCATATTTGTGCCTTTTTTCCTTCTTCGTCATGATCATTAAGTGTTATTGTACGGTGCAAGTCAGGCGTATTAGCCATGGATGAAGTGCCCATACTACTGAATGCTTTAAGGCAGTACGGGGCTTGCAGATAGTGCGATTCTGGAAGCAATAGTAGAACAACCTGTTCATACGGCTTAACAAACCGATAAACTATAATACAAATCAGCGATAAGGCATAGACAGCGCAGAAGATAAGCTGGGTCAGTTTAGTACCAAATGATTCTCATTGTTTATTATTGTTTTGTGGTCTTGGTGTAAAGAACACAATTATAACATATATTTGATTTGAATTTCTACTATTTTTTCGACTCTATTGCTTTAAAATCTATTCAAAGTATAGGCTTATCTATTGCTCGTCTGTTCTTAGTTTCTTTATGCCCTCGTGAGTCATAATCCAATGACTGGGAATAATTGATTTTATTATCCAACACAACTTAGCCTTATAAATCTCTCCTCTGCTAGGCTCTTCCCGTGCAATTAGCGCTGCAAAATCAAGACCCATTTTAGCACGGCACGGAGAATACAATTACATTCCGCGGATGTCTATAAACCCTGCGGTCAGTCCTGCCACCACATCGGCCGGCTAGTGAGGCGTGAAATGAGTGACCGAGGCCACGCTTTGACGAAGATTTGTCGTCGGCTCTTCCCGCTTATTACACCCCGTACCCACGGTTGCACGGTTACGTGAATGCGGTTTTCTGTCCGGTGTGTGTGTCCACTACATTCTAAGAGCGCTGTCGATTCGAACCGTACGTTCGATCATGATCGATCGGTTTTTGGGTAAGGGAGTCTCCGTATCGGCTGTCGGTACGGAGTGGGCTAAGGGATCCCGTTCTCTATCGCAGATGGAGTGGATGGAGTTGGTTTGAAAAATGGCTCCATCCTTAACCTCAAGTAATTTGTGCTGCTAATTGCATGAACTGTCAAGCTCACCGAGCTCACTTTCTACCGGTTCTAGTCAAATCCATTCTAGGCTCCCGTTCCCACTTTCCACCTGATCGCGGTTTTTACCCCCCGCCCGACACAAGTCGTCACGCTAACTCATCGCCTTTCATTCACTTTTTTTCATTCATTTTTGAGTGTTTGTGCACTGGCTATTATGAATGAATGGTGCGGGAGTGTCAGGAGTCGGACCAAAGGGTTGGGTGTTTGTGTGTGGCTACTTTCATAATCGCACCTGCAGTCGCAACTGACAGCATCGACTGTGCTACTACTGCTGTGTAATGATGATAAGCAACTCCCACGATTAGTGTGTATGGATGCACTTTTTGCAGTGACGTGCCGTAGAGCAGGGGTTGGAAGTTGAAGGGGCCCACGATTGTTAATAAAAATGCGCAAATCTTGTGCATATCATCGTCGGAGGAACAAATGATTATGGATGTGCATAGCGTTCGCGTGCATCTCAGCTTTGGTAGTGTTAAGCATACACACACACACACACACTTGATCGAGATGATCGTAAATCGCGTTTAACGCCCGCCATAAAGTTAGGCTAATTGCACCAAAGTGATGCCGGCTGTGGTCGTTCAGCTCGATGACTTCCATCAAACTGGGATGGAGGAATGGCACCGGGGCGAATTACGATCACACCAACAGCCTGACAGATGAGATCTTGCTGTCGTACGTTTTGTTGCCCATTAAACGCTTGTGATCATCTATTGGAAGCTAATTGAATTCGTACCAGGAGCTTGGAATTTCAGAATTCAGAAGAATCTTTAGAAGTAAGGTTCATCTTCGAGTGCCTGCTACTGATTTATAGACCCCTATATAGATGCTTAAGGGCTATTTTTGGTCGTCCACGGTCATGATCATAACACCGAGACCAAGCAACAGCGCGTGCCTCATCCACTGGAGTGTAATCGTTGTACACAACCTAGATACCTGGACATGTCTAGTTTGGGTTTGTGATAAGATAGCAGTAATGGGACGCTTATTTGACTCTCGTCTGTTCAGCAAATTTGATGCAAGGGCTGATACGGCTCAACACTCAGAGTCTCGCTTATGATTCAGAATTTACCAGAATTCTTCCGCCACTGGACGCCATTTTTTGTTGCCGTCCGGTACTCATTTGCTAATATATAGTTTTGTTGGTGTGTGGCAAGGGAGTACACCGCATCCAATCGCTAGCAGTAAATCGAATCTAATCGAAATCAGTGCGCCATCGGTATCATCGTCCGATCTTATCCCACCAGATTCGTGAGATCTGCCACCGGGGCGCCATTGTCGCAGGCTCCTGGTGGGCACCTTACACATAGGAAGCAACCGGGAACCAGGTAGCAGCTGGGGAGGCAAAAGGTTAAAGCTTCTCACTACCACTTTGCCCAGGTTTCGAAGGTGTAGAAGTGAGTATGATGTGGGAGAGTGTTTTTAAATTTGCATAATTAAAGTGGCATCTGCTCTGTGTGAACATTAAACATGCGAGGCACAATATGCAGCCGATGGCAACAGGGTGTGTGTGTGTGTGTGTGTGTGTTTTCGATTGGGATTTGCAAATGAAGCTGTTGCTGCCTTACTGGTGTGTTGTTGTTGTGGTTGTTTGATGAATGTTTTTATTTTTTTGCTGTTGCCAGAGTCGCGTGGCGGGAAATAAAATCGAAGTAAAAGTAGCCGCTTGTTGAATGGGGCGGCGAATCGGTTATTGCTACGGTACGGTTTCGAGTCACACGCTGTAAAGGAATCTTCCACTGGGAAAACTGGGCAAGCTGGCAGCATAACTAATGGGAGCAATCAATGTATGTGATGTACGTCGGGAAGATGGGGGGGTTTCACACAAGTTTGAGAACAATATTCACCGGTCGATTATCGGTGTAATTGATCGTTTTTAGATTCAAAACAGAAAAAGGAAACCTTGTTGTGGTGTGGATGAGCCCTTCCTAACGTTTGAAATGAATACTAAACGCTGTAAACATGTTTTAAGTCTCAAAAAGTGTATTCTTTGAGTGGAATAGTGACTCTGTAAAAATGACTAAAGAGTCCTAATTGCTACAAGTAGCACTAACTTACTTAATTACTTATCTGGTGCTACAACCGCTTTGCTGTCTTGGCCTGCCTCCGGAGTGTTCGAAACCGCTCCCGGTCTTGCACCTTCGTCGGCCAATCCGTTATCGCAACCTTAATGGCGGACGCCTTCACGCCACCTTGTCACCTTGATTTGGGCCTACCAGGCCTCCTCTGTGCTTGTGGACGGCCTAAAAGACTTTAAAGACTTTAAAAAGAGTGCAAGTAACACTGTAAATGAAAATCTAGAAAAAACCGTATTTTTTTTATAAAGCCCCTGTTCGCTTGTTTGTGTGCTTCTAATGCCTTATCTTATTGCACAAGCGTTATTCAGGTTTTTTTATACAGACTTTGAGCCGATTGGCCTCATTCGCCTCTTAGGAGTTCGGGTCTATGGGATGTACATTTGATCCTTGGGGATTTGGCTGGCTATATGTGGTTTTCGAAAAATAAGTTATCTTTGCACAGACTTGACTGGCAAGTGTCTTTATTTTCACGATATCCTAAAACATCGGGGCGGTCCCGTGGTACAGTCGTCAACTCGAACGGCTCAATAACATGCCCGTCATGGGCTCAAGCCTAGAATGAACCGTCCCCCCGTAGCAAGGATTGACTATCCGGCTGCGTGGTAATGAATTAAGTCTCGAAAGCCTGTATCGGCCGGCCTGTCCGCGTAGAACGTTACACCAAATAGAAGAAGAAGCAGATCCTAAAACATCATGATACATTTCACTACCAACTATTATTCGCTGTAGTGCCGGCCATTCGATAATGTGTTTTTTTCTCATTCCTAACTGGTTCGTTTGACAATATTTGCCATGTGAAACAGTTCGAAATCGAATTGGACTTCACACGCTTCATGCTGCAATGCTTTTTGGTGTAATGAATTTGCGCTCGTTGGGTCTGTTGCTGAAAATTGGTTTATGTTTATGTTATGCTTTGATTTCGAATTTCACGTTACGTGGCAGATGCTACTTAGTTGCAATTGTTGCGTTGTCAGCAATCAAGCTCCTTAATCGGGAACCCGGACAAATCACCAAGTTTGAGTTCAATAAGGTTTTGTCCAGATTTTCTGTTTGAGGCTGTGTATTTACTTTGATCATGCTTGATCGTTGCGCTATATCAAACGATATTTTTGTGTTTACGGTTCGTACCGGATGCGTGCAAAGATTCCTTATTTCATTATGCTCCCATCGTGAAGTGTTGCTTTATGTCGGGTTATGTTTATGTTTCTCACTCTTGTTGTGCTGCGTTAGTCCGGTAGCTCACATTATCGTTCGCTAATATTAATATTGAGCAGACTATCTCATTTTGAGGTTTAAAAAATACGTTAAACTAATCTTAAACTGCTGCGTTTTCAACAAATTGATTGAATCAGCCTTGAAGAAGGAATGGATGGATAGTGGTAATATCTTTCTACTATCACCTTCGATATTGTTTCATCACTTTAAATTTTGATAAACAAATCAATTAATTCTCACTTGAGCAATCATTCATAAACCTTTCCTGGAGGAATGCATTTGCGTTGCATCACACTACACACGAAGGCGCGTGGTAACATGTCCGTAGTAGCAGACACACTGTTCCTCCGATCGGAAACTTACCTTATGCAAATCAGGTGAATATCCCGCGCCCCGTGATGCTGGAAAGTTTGGACTACGTCAAAAAGTAGTTCTTTGCCGGTAGGGCGATACCGTCCATTCCGTCCAGCCCAACACACGGAGGGGAAACCCCATACGCTCGGTGTACCGACTGGAATTCGGAGGCACGTGTGGGGAGGAGGGCCTACAGTTGGAATTATATTTGAGTCACCAAGCTGTTGTGCTGTGGTGTGCAGGAAGATAATCCACCACACATCGCGAACCGATCGCACGCTAACCGCAATGTGTCGTTGTGCAGCTAAGGTGTCGAGGAGCACCTGGCAACGTGTCTGGCAAGGGGACTTCCTCGCGGCATTCCACAACACACCAATGTGATCTTTCACTGTGCCGTGGCACGTCAGCGGAAAGGTTGTGGCATTAATCGTTTCTACACAGCTGCTCTTCCATAGAACTTCTACGCGTACAAGTTTGCAAGGTTCGACAAGTGCTTCACTTCCAACAAACAATCGATTGCTTTTGCATGAAAGCATACCCGTTCCCGGCCGTGGAAGTTTACCGGATCCGCCAAGAAGTTCCGGTGCGTGAGGAAATGTTTTACGGATCCTCGAGACACGGGAAGGTCAACCTGGACCTGCAGTTGCTTCAAACTCGCCAACATTTCCTAATCGACGTTCCTTCGGTCCAATGTCGGAAGTTTACAAGCCGGTGGGCGGGAGCGACCGACACTCACAAACAAAGCGCGTCTAACACAGATCGATGTTGATCGATACAGTACTCGGGGGGTGGGCGGAGAAGGTAACTTTACATAATAGCTCCCACAGCGCTGCGGTGGTGGCGTCGGTGGGAATGTTACGTCTGTCTGGTACGCTTGACCCTCGGACGCACAGGTAGAACATATGCGCGTGCTGCTACTGCTGCCTGCAGCTAACCGAGGAGGCGGGAAACTTTTCACGCGTACTCTCGCGTACTTCCGCAGCCCCGGAAGCTGCGCGCAAACGAAGCACCCATGTTTACTTTGGCGCACTGATTTCCGCGGGCAAGTATTTCGCTACACGCACCCAACAACGCGTTCCGAGAATGCGTGTAGAAGCTCTCGCTCTCGACACGATCGTTCGTTCTAGGCAACCTTCAGACTCAACTGCGCTGTCGTCCCCGTGTGTTTACGAGTTGCGTCAAGGGAAAGCGCTCACCGTCGGGTTCATGGGAGGCGTTGCTTTGTGGTGAGAGTGACCGTTTGTTGCACCTTTCTTAAAAGCTTCTATTAGCGTCACTTTTTGGTGTAATTGGGAGCGTTCCTACCCGTGCGTGCCAATGTGCACGATCGTGCGATGAAAACTGCAATGGCCGATAAGCGGCTGCTTCAGGGTCCTGACCGGTGAAGGTTCACTGTGTAGCATCAAAGTGCCAAAAGACGCAGCGGTACTGGAATTGCTTAAACAAATTGACACTCTGTGATGATCGGACACTGATAGGCATAATTGAATTAGTTTGAGCGATTGTGTTGCTTAATTGCTTGCCGGCGAGGTTAGCCGGGGAGCGAATTAAGCACTGGAGATGCGACGCTGGATAGCGGACGATCGTTTCAGCTCTATCATCACCGGTAACTGCTATCTGCCGAGTTCGAGTGGCTTCAATCCATTTCCGTTACCGATAAAGGTGCTCGTCGGACGAGTAGTTTAATGGTGTTTTGATGTGTTTTGATAGAGCAATCGCGAGCGAAAGGGAACATCGTGACATTTGGGATCTGTAGAAGCAATGTTAGGAGTTACATGTAACGAATAAGAACAACTTGCTAGAATTGCACCATGATGCCTATTATTCTCTGGAATTGATTCTCTACAGCTGTGCGATCGCCACATCAAGTTCACTCCACTAATCGAATTGTATTCTATTAACCAGTCCGTCCGATCACTGTTATTGAGCTCGTAAGCAGCCTGTTCAATGTAGCGAATTATTAATTAAACGAATCCTCAGGAAGTCACAATAACCGGAAGATAGCTTTTGACCTAAAACTGCTCACCCCAGGCGTTCTAGAAGCGCCTTGCGGGGAGCACTTCTTGCACGCTCTTATCTTCACGGCTTGTTGCATCACTTTGCCGGCATCACGTCTGACTCAATATCGGTCACTTCGTGTGTTTGTTTGTTTGTTTTGCTTCCATTCGTCCGTCTGATCCGCACAAGTGCCCACCAAGCTAATCGATGGCAAGCCGTGCGATCGTGTTCAACTCGCACAGAGAAACAATCATTTCCTTCGCTGCAAAGTTCTTATCAAACACTCTCAGAGCATTACGCTAAAAACCCTTACTACCAACACCTCGGTCAAGTGCGCTCCCGAGTTAATCTAATTAACCAAATAAGGTACTACCTCTTTGAGCCATTGATGATTGGGAGCCATAATTTTTTCCCGCCCTATTACGATTAGGGAACCGGGCGCGGAGAAGCATTTAAAGGCTGTCGCTCTGTCGGTGCATCGCAACCGACCAGGTGTGCGCAACCAGGGGTTGCCGTCGGGGTTAAGTAACACGGTTCTCACCATTGTGTGTTCCGTGCTTTTCGGAACACGTACCCGATGCCTTGCCTTACTCGATGGCACCCATCTAGGGGGTCGAACCAGCCAGGATTCCATAGTTCGCTGTGCCAGCATCATGCCCCGATTACGTGGTGCGTGTGCATGCGTGTTCGAGAATATTCGCCTCCACCCCGTCCCCAGGAAGGTGAGAATATGTGTGCCCTTGATTGTGGCAGAAAATTAGAGAATAGAATTTATTGGGGCGGTATCTGAGACCGAGGCAGGCACGAACTCAATGCTAATTGTTAATTATTTTAAGCGATTAAAAGCACACTGGGTGTGTGTGTGATCTTGCGAGGCGAGGATCTGAAAATGAGATTCGATTTTTGCTTTGCGATCCTTTCACTTTTGAAGCAGTTTGTAGCGCGGTGTGCCCGCTCACGGATGACCCTTGAAGTGCGTTTCGCTCGATTGATGCACCAACGATCACAAAGAGCTCAAGGGCAGTAGTGAGTGTAATTTCTATAAAACACAATAAAACTGTAATTGTACTTTCGGTTTAAATATTCCAATATATTTTGATTGGAAAACACGGGATTAGACCGTAAATCACTGTTGTTAATTAAGCACATATCGATTAGTGTCAAATTTTCATTCGTTAATTTTTAACCAGTTTCCACGATTCGGCCGGAGCGGAAACAATGAAAACGTTTGACATACAATTTTGTTATTCTTTCATGTTTTTCAGACATTTTACACTCGAAATCGCTGTATTTAGCGTCGAGTATGGAAAACTGGCAGTTAGAAGTTGTTAAATTATTGATCGCATTTTCTTTCCTTGCTGTAAGTCAAGAAAAAAAAACCATTTTTTTAAACATTTTAAAGAGAGTAGCAACGTGGAATGAATCTGATAATTTATAATGAATTTATTTTGTTTTAGTGTTACAAAGGTATTATTTTTAAGTTCTATTTGTTTCTTCCTTACAACGAAAGGAGAATTTTCAATTTAAATGTATCTCATTCCTTCCTCTTGCATTCATTTTCACGCTCCTTGCCCAGTATTTTGGCCCATACTATGGTTAGGTGCTAGTTTTTCTTGCATATTTTTGGGCTCGAGGGAGTCTCTATCTCTGTATTTCAAACTATCATACCCTTTTATGAATAATTGTGAGTACTTTTGTGATTTTTCTGCCACGCTACTATCATAGTATAACTTTAAATCCAAATTCAAAAATCCAGCAATTGATAATCAGAAAGCAAGTTTATTAGGAAAACTTCCGTTTCAATAGAAATGATCCAAACAGTTCTGTAACGCCCAATAGTTTCGACGTTCGACGAATCCAAACAAATATTGTAAGTATCCAAACGCATTCGGGAATCAAAAAAAAAAACATTGGAAATCCTTTATCACAAGAAAGAAATTAAAAAAAAACTAATTAAATTATCCTTTAACGAATCAAAACAATCGAAAAATACTACTGTACGTTTCATGCATAGTTTATCAATTTTACTCTTCGTGAGGAACTCTACAAGAACTAGACCCTTAAGACCAGAAAGTTGGCCGATCGCTTGTCTAGTATGATGAGCTCGTGCATGTTTTAATAAGGTTCATTCTGGTTTTAGAAAGGATAGCCTTGTAGTTTAAAGTATAGTTTGTAAGGAATATGTCAGTTTCCTTCGGTTTTTGTCACTAAATGCTAGGAATCAGATATACTAGGAAAAAAGACCTCACCTTAGCGAAATATGAATACGATCAATTAATGAAAAAAATAAACCGATTGACTACAGAAGTATTTAAAGATCGGATCATTCCTTTACATTTCATAAAAGGAGTGTCTTTTTATTTCATTGGTCAGGATTTCCCCGGGCGTGAAACATCCACTGACTGAGGGGCCCGGTTGTGTTTGCAAATTCTTCACACGTCCGGCACGGGAACCGAAACCACGCCGGTGCGTCTTTCCCGGGGAAACAAAAAATCCCCTTCCCCTCAAAAACAAAACTGGCCCGCTTTATGACCCCGTCCGTCAACCGTCTGGCAAGGGATCGGAGCGTGTGAATGTACTCGCGAAACTGTTTGCGCGCTCTCGTCACTCGTGCTCACACAATGTGCTCTAAGAGAGAGAGAGAAGGTAAGAGCGCATAGAACAAAAAGCAGCATCAACACAACAAGGGGGGGGGGGGGGGGGGGGTGCTAAAACAAACAAAACCATTAGAAAAGAAATGATCGGAACATGATCGCGAGCTCTTCCTCTTTACCTTGGGCATTAGACACAGGTGTGCGTGTCTCTCTCCCCTTCTCCTCTCCTGAGAGGAACCAAAAAAACAAAAAAAACCCCGGAAGGGTGCGTGCCCCACTGTTAAACAAACGCACCACCTCCAACACCTCCCCACACCCAAAGTGCATCTCATTTGTGGGTGCGCGCGCGCCCGCCCGCCAAACAGTATCGATGAAGGAGGTTGAGTGGGGAGGAGGCTTTGGAAGAATTAAACAAACACCTCCCTACTGTGAACCCGCACGAAAGGGGGGGAGGAAGGGGCGAATGATGCGGTTTTGCGAACGCTGGCGGGAGTGATTTAAGATGATAGCAATCGGCAGCAACTGCTCGCACAAACGGCAGGCGAGAAACTGCGCCGGTCCTGATACTAGTGGCTCGTCACCGACCGGAGACGCTCAGTCGTTGGCAGAACGCGGCTTCGAACGGATGTAAGTAAGAGACCGTCCCCCTCTCCCCGCCCCGAACCCGTGGATCGTTCCCGTCTGCAGTGTCAGCCCTCGCAGTCGCATCTTATCATCCTTAGCCTTAGCCCTACTGCCTTAGGAGGTTCCAACTCGCCGGATCTTCCCCACAAGGGTGGCGTGAATTGTGCGTGCCCGTGCGAATACGAGGCAAACGGAGAGCAGAAAAAAAGGTGAATTTTTGAGTGCGATTGTGTGTGAGCAACGGTGTACAGAGTTTTGTTTTATCAGCAGTTTAACCGTGCCAAATCGAAGGCACAAAACGATTGTACCAAGATTTGCTTGTTTTAGAGGCATGCGTGCGCGGTTGAACAACGTGGTGATCATTTCAGGTGTGCCTGGAAGGCTGACAGTTCCTCTAATGGAGAGGAACATGCGTGTAACTGTTTGATATGTGTACTTGTTTTCGGAATACGGCCACAGTGTGTGTGTGTGTTTCTGTTCAGCTGAGCTAATTGTTGGTGCGTTTTTGCTGGAAAGCATAGCAACAGGGAAAGACATTTGCTACTGTGGGGTACACTATGGGGAAGAAGCTTAGGGGCGTATAATTAGTGCACACAACATTCCTGCGACTCTTCACAATCGATCAGCTAAACTATCGATCAACAACGATTGCTTTGGCATTTGGTGTGTGCGTGTGCGTATGTGATACATGGGGTTTCAAATTCTTGGACCTCATTAAAGTGTGGTGCCGGTGTGCTTGAACTAACGAGCTAGGAAGGTGTGGAAAAAATAGTGAAGAATTATACCGAGAACTATGGTGCAGTTAATTGGTGAAGTGTGGTGATCTACACAAATCAAACGACGCGTGTGTGGCGTTTTGCTTTTGGACTGAAACACTAAACTGCTGCGAATCACAAATGTGGTGTAACGACTTCCTGTTTGCTGTCAACCGCTTCGCATAGAGTTCGTTACACACGAGACGCCCTTTTTCCCAGTCCGATCTGTGACGGACGGACCAAGTACAGGCAGTGATCAATGGAAGCAGCAACATTTTATGGGATTTAAATTGACAAAAATTGTTCCCATTTTTTTTTTTTCGTTTTGTTCAAGAAGCTGCATGTGGCCAATCTCTCACACCCTCACGTCAGCAAATCGATTTTATTGATTCGCTACCATCTCTCTTGCCATTTGAAGTGGGTTTTGGATCCATCATCGAATAACGTCACAACACACTACTACACTACACTGGTTTGGCCTGGCTGGCTTATTGCGATGATAAAGTGTGATTAATATTCATTTTTGAGGCGCGTCAAACACGCCTGTCAAAAGTCTATTTGCGCGCGATCAATATTTTGCATGCGCAAACGCGAGAGTGTGTGCGACACGCTTGCGAGAGCCTTGGAGGAGGATCCTCATGTAGAGAGAGACAATTAATTTATGTTAATGGTTGTTTTTTCGTGCTGAGATTGGTTGTCTTTTTTTTAAATCTGATTTCGGAGATCGTCATAAGTTTTAGTGTGTTTGTCTCATCAGCCTCTCTCTTCACATTCAGGATTGGAAAGCTGATCTATATTTAACATTTCATGCTCGTTTTTGTCCATATACTACGGGTGCTTCTCCATTTGGAGATGTTTGAGAATCGATCCGACAATCTGTGATGTAATAGTCAGTACGCTTGGCACAGCACCATGCGGGCAGTTTTATTTGGGCAGGATGTTTACCTATTTTGTGTTTATTTTGTGTTTTTGTATTTCTGTAGGGTATAAATCAGTTGAATCAAATTTAAACATAAACATGTATTACGTTTCGATGAAAATTAATTAGATTCTTATTCGTGTTTAACTTCTGTTTAACTCAAACTTCCGTCCGATCGATCGATTGTATCATTTAATTGTGCATCCGTCATTGTCGACGAGACAGTATGAATGGGATGCAAATGACATCATTCAGGCATCTGAAGACGAATGCGACTCCTCACATTCCTATAGTACGAAAGGGAAATTAATCAAAATTGGCACTGAGACGCCCAATACGTAACTCTGGAAGGGCCCGATTCAATTGATGCTAATGAGGCTGCTGTTTCCCGTGCCGAGGATCAAACATTCAAACTCAATCGCAGAAGCTCAGAAGAATCAATCATCTCTTTAAACACCAAGCCCCTCCGTGTCTACCCTTTGTTTGCATTTGATCTTTAGTTGCACAGGTGGCGGTACTACCGTACGGCTGCCGGACTTTTCTTTCGATGAATGGTGCAAACGTCGAGTCGAGTCAGCGGAATTGCTTGCGTAGATTACGATCTGCGGCCGTTCGTTAGCTAGCTGCCGCTGCAATTTCCTTCTACTGTTGGGCGGGGAAGAAGTAGGGTTAGCTCACTCCGCCCACCCTTCCTCCCAATCGATCTATTTATTGTTTGCTGCGGTTGGAAAACTGGAAGAATGTACGGGCGTGATACGATACACACTCCTCCCGCCCCGGGTGGCTGCTGGCACGCCGTGTGGCAGAGCATAGTCGACGCGTGTTCGCGTGTCGATCGCGATGGCGAGCTGATTGCCCCCAGGCGTTGGGTTGAGTCGAACGCGAATGCCAAGCCTCGCCTTGCCTGCCGTGATGAGGTTCAAGTGCACTTGATGCTTTGACGCCCGGGTAGTAGTAGCACTTGCAAATTGTAATGAATCAAGAGTCTTCTTGGAATCGGTTCGGTCAGATACTAACAATTCAATGATCAATACTCATAAAAGGGGCTATGCGTGTCTGTGTGGCGTCACAGGATTCTAATAGTTTTGAATTTGCATTGCATTCTTCCCTCAACAGAATCCAACGTACTGGAACGGACATTCTCTCTCTCTCTCTGGTTCAACGTAATAGGCTAACCCTGCGCCATCATGACGGCCAAAGAGTATCCTCAAGGCAACGGCACGTTCCAGACGATGAATCTCAAGAATGGCAACGGTGCGGACAACATGTCCGTTGCCAGCCACAAAAGCACTAAGGATATATTGGATGTGTAAGTGTTGGACTATGTGAACCTTTGCAAGGTACTAAAGCCATGCTCTAACCCTCTACATAACATCTCTCTCTCTCTCTCCCCACTACAGCAAATTCAGCAAAGCACCAACCAAAGAGCCTGTCTCACAATCCGTATCGTACTTCAAACTGGTAAGTACGCCCGTCTGCTTTGTGTGCTCGCATGCAACAAAGTGTACTACCTCGCACACTCACTTAATCATTTGCACTTTTCTACTCTCGCTGCACCGTCCATCCAGTTCCGGTTTGCCACGTGGGGCGAAGTCTGTGCGACACTGATGGGCGTCCTGCTGGCATCGATGGCGTCGCTCGGCCTCCCGTACGGTGTGATTCTGTACGGTGAGTTTACCACGCTGCTCGTCGATCGTACCATCGGCATCGGCAAATCGACCGACACGGCCATCCTGTCGATATTCGGTGGCGGCAGAGTGCTGTAAGTATACGATTCTTCGCACACGTGCCTTAGTTGACCTCGCATGGCACACTCGGGGTGCGCGCACACACACACACACACAGCCACTACCTGCATCGTAGTGAACCAATCGGTAACGATCGGAATCAATTACTAACAAGAGAAGACAATGGGGATGTGTGACAATGCGAGTCTGCCGGATTGGTTTGCCGTGCAGAGCAATTGGAGTTCGCGCCCATACACACGTTCAATCCGACGATCGCACAAACAAATCAATAAAAGGCACAGCTATCGTTTTGCCGATAATGCTGTTTACACTTCTGAAGAGTTGGCCACACATTCTCGTCCCCGTGCGTGTGTTTACACAATTTGCTATCTCCCTCTCTCTAACCTGTGTTCGTGTTTATCCACTTTCTTTTCGCCGCACTCACAGCGTGAACGCAACCGAGCAGGAGAATGCCGCCGCCATCATGGAGGACGCGAAAGCGTTCGGGCTAGGAGTGGTGGCCGTCACGATACTGCAGTTCATCTTCGCCACGCTCAGCGTGGACGTGATCAACCGGTCGGCCCAGAAGCAGATCAGCCGGATACGGCAGCTGTTTCTGAAGGCGGTGCTGCGCCAAGACATGACCTGGTACGATCTCAACAGCGACGATAGCTTTGCCGTGCGGATTACCGAGTAAGTGTTTGGCAATCGTTTGGATACTTCGTTCCTGGTGCACTAAACGCGATGATCGTTTCTGATCGTTTTTTTCTTCTTTTCCTCCCCCGGTGTAGTGATCTGGACAAGCTGAAGGAGGGTATCGGCGAGAAGCTATCCATCTTTACGTACCTGGTGATGTCATTCGTAATCTCTGTGATATTTTCGTTCTTCTACGGTTGGAAGCTGACGCTTGTGATACTCAGCTGCGCTCCGATCATCATTCTGGCGACCGCATTCGTTGCCAAGGTGGGTATACTATTTTAAGACCAACCCGCTTGCTCCAAACTACCGCTCCACTCATAAACATTCCTTTGGCGTAATTGCGTGCTAAGCTCATTGAAATTATCGAATAATTCTTCCCCAACCCTCCCCAGATGCAAAGTACGCTCACGGAAAAGGAACTCAAATCTTACTCGTCGGCCGGTGCTGTGGCGGAGGAAGTGCTCGGTAGCATCCGCACGGTGGTGGCGTTCGGGGGCGAAAAAAAGGAAGCCGACCGGTACCGGGAGCGTCTGGCCGGTGCCGAGCTGAACGGACGCCGCAAGGGCCTGTTCTCGGGCATTGGCGGTGGCATCATGTGGTTCATCATCTACTGCTGTTATGCGTTGGCCTTTTGGTACGGGATCAGCCTGATTCTGGAGGATCGGGACAAGGATTTGAAGGATTACACGCCCGCCGTACTGATCATCGTGCTATTCGGTGTGCTGGCCGGTGCACAAAACTTGGGCCTCTCGTCTCCGCATTTGGAAGCGTTCTCGACGGCCAAGGGTTCGGCGGCGACCATCTTTTCCGTGATCGATCGCATACCGGTGATCGATTCGCTGGGTGATGCGGGACTGCGGCCTGGTTCGATGCAGGGCAACATCAAGTTTAGCAACGTGTTCTTCCGCTATCCGGCGCGAAATGATGTGCAGGTGCTGCAGGGGTTAAATTTGGAAATTAAAACCGGACAAACTGTGGCGCTCGTTGGTCCGTCCGGGTGTGGTAAATCGACCTGCCTGCAGCTGATCCAGCGTCTGTACGATCCCTTGAGTGTGAGTATCAGCTGAAAGTTGGAACTGTTTGTTCTTGGTTGATTCTTGTTTAATGTGCTCTTCTTTTTTCTCTTTTGCCAGGGTTCCGTTACGATCGATGGTACTAAGGTGAGCGAGCTAAACATTGGCTGGTTGCGCTCGTTCATCGGGCTCGTCGGTCAGGAGCCGGTCCTGTTCGCCACAACCATCGCAGAGAACATCCGTTACGGCAATCCGGACGCTAGCCAGAGCGAAATCGAGCGTGCGGCTAAAATTGCCAACTGTCACAGCTTCATCACGAAACTACCGAACGGGTACGGTACAATGATCGGTGAACGGGGCGCTCAGCTGTCCGGTGGTCAGAAGCAACGCATCGCCATTGCCCGTGCATTGGTGCGCAATCCAAAGATTCTGCTGCTAGATGAAGCAACGTCGGCCCTCGATCCCAACTCGGAAAAGCGCGTGCAGGATGCGCTGGAGCGAGCAAGTAAGGGACGCACGACGCTCGTCGTTTCGCACCGTCTGTCCACGATTACCAATGCGGACAAGATCGTGTACATTGACAAGGGTTTGGTGATGGAGCAAGGTACGCACGAGGAGCTGATGGCTGCCCGTGGTCTCTACTACGATCTGGTCGTCGCAAGTGGTTCACAGAAAACGGTGGATGATGACGAGAGTGTCCCGATGGCACCGAGCGCACTCTCGATGCGCCAGGAATCGGTGGACGATGGAGCGGAAGCTTCGGACGATGAGTCGGACAGTGGCAAATCGGACGAGAAGAACGAGGAAGAGCAGGAAGAGGTGTACCATGTGTCGCTGATGCGGCTGCTGAAGCTTAACGCGCCCGAGTGGCATTACATTCTGTTCGGTTGTGCCGCTGCCATCGTCGTTGGAGCATCGTTCCCAGCGTTTGCTGTGCTTTTCGGAGAAATGTACGGTGTAAGTAGGACCTGAAAAGCCGAGATTTTGAAATTCCTGAAGTCTCATTGATCCACCCTCCCTTGCAGATACTGTCCGTGGCTGACCCAGAGTACGTGAAGGAGGAGTCGAACTTCTACTCCTTCCTGTTCCTAGTGCTCGGGCTGATCACCGGCGTGGGCACATTCTTCCAGACGTACCTGTTCAACATTGCCGGTGTTAGGCTCACGTCCCGTCTACGACAAAAGTCTTTCAAAGCGATCGTCAGCCAGGATATGGCGTGGTTCGATGAAAGCCGTAACGCGGTCGGTGCACTCTGCGCACGTTTGTCGGGCGATTGTGCCAGCGTACAGGGAGCGACCGGTACTCGCATCGGATCGCTGCTGCAGGCCGCCTCAACCATCTGTATTGGGGTGGGCATTTCGTTCTTCTACTCCTGGAATTTGACACTCGTCTCGATCGTTGCCATCCCCGTGACGCTCGCATCGATCACGTTGGAATCGCGCTACTCGCAGACGAGCAGCTTGAAGGAAAAGCAGTCGCAGGAAGGTGCTACTAAGCTGGCGGTGGAAGCCATCTCGAACATCCGGACGGTCGCTAGCTTGGGTCAGGAAAAGCACGTGCTGCAGCGCTATGGTGAGGAAACGGTTAAGATTGATGATGCCTGTCGGAGGAAGACGCGCCTGCGCGGGACTGTGTTTGCGCTGGGACAGGTGATGCCTTTCGCCGGGTACGGTTTGGCACTGTTCTACGGTGGTAAACTGGTGTCGGAAAAGGAGCTGGAATACAAGGACGTTATTAAGTGAGTATTGAAAGGAGGGTGTTTGGATGTCCAAGATGTACAAGATGTCACTGATGTTACTAATGCCACTTTACCGTTATTTACAGAGTGTCGGAAGCCCTAATTTTCGGTGCCTGGATGTTGGGACAAGCGTTGGCATACGCTCCGAACGTGAACTCGGCCATCCTTTCGGCAGGACGCTTAATGAAACTACTCGACCGTACACCGAGAATGCACAATCCTTCTACTTCATACCATTCACTCTCACAGGTAGGATCAAATGCAAAATTCAGCCTTTTTGTACAATTCAATAAACCTGATCTTCTTGTTTATGTTTCGCCACAGCGCACGGAAGGTGATATCAAGTTCACAGACGTCGAGTTCCGCTATCCAACACGCCCGACCGTCCCCGTGCTACAGGGACTAAACCTGGACATTGGTAAAGGTCAAACGGTTGCCCTGGTTGGACCATCCGGCTGTGGCAAGTCGACATGCATTCAGCTGCTGCTCCGTTATTACGATCCCGACAGTGGCAAAGTGGTACGTATCGATCTATAGAATCTATCTCCAAAGCTTATATTATCAAAGTACTCATCGATTCCCTCAATCCGGCAGGACATTGACGGTACCACCACGACGGAGTTCTCGCTCAACCGTATCCGCGCCCAGATGGGGCTGGTGTCACAGGAACCGATCCTGTTCGATCGTACCATTGCGGAAAACATCGCCTACGGGGACAATACGCGCGAGATCGCCATGCCGGAAATTATGGAAGCGGCCAAGATGGCCAACATCCACGAGTTTATCGTGAACCTGCCCAAGGGCTACGACACCAGCCTGGGCAGCAAGGGTGCCCAACTGTCCGGTGGCCAGAAGCAGCGTATCGCCATCGCCCGCGCACTGGTGCGCAATCCGCGCGTCCTGCTGCTGGACGAAGCGACCTCGGCACTGGACAATCAGAGCGAAAAGATCGTGCAGAATGCGTTGGATCATGCGCGGACGGGACGAACGTGCATCATCATCGCCCACCGACTGACGACGATCCAGAACGCGAATCTGATCTGCGTCATCCAGAACGGTGTGGTGGTTGAGGCTGGTACGCACGACGAACTGATGGCGAAGAGCCGAATCTACGCGAAGTTGTACCAGATGCAGCAGGTGGCGTAAATGTGTTGGCCCAGCTCGTCGTGAGCTGATGTTGTTCCTACTACGTAACTGTTGCACCGTACTTTTGATGACTGGCAGATACGCATCCTTCAGATGAACTAGGCTCATTTGCTTGCAGTTCGGTTGCATGTTGCTGCATCGTTTTGTTTTAGGGCGTTGCAGTTGGAATTCTTGGATTGAACAAAAGCAAGCCAGCAGCAAAGGCCACAACGTGTAACGTACAAGACAAAATCAAAGACTTTACCAAACTAAGAGACACCGTGCCGTAGAGACATAGTTCGGAGTCGGAGATAGCAAGAGATGTATGTTTCATTACAGCTTTGCGGGGACCGATTCCGGCTATTGCCCACCGTTCTTTTTCGCATCGCCATGGCAGCATCGCCCTTTTTGCCGACCTTTAAGTGTGTGTGTGCGTGCTTGTGGAGATGGGTTTCTCACGCGGGAACACCAACATACGTGA
This sequence comes from Anopheles coluzzii, assembly GCF_943734685.1. Lineage (NCBI taxonomy): Eukaryota > Metazoa > Arthropoda > Insecta > Diptera > Culicidae > Anopheles > Anopheles coluzzii. The sequence goes on along the minus strand of NC_064670.1, from coordinate 94,942,777 downwards.
TAATCGAAGCGCCTCCGTAGATTGTAACCTCTTAGTGATAACGATATACCTTTAGGCTAGAAGCAAGCGAGCAAAAACAATGCCAAACCACCACCCCGAGAAGACGGGAAATTGATGCGCACCAACGCACACGACGCAGGGGCGCAACAATCGGGAGCGCGTGGCACGGTGCGAATGTTGCACGCGGTTGGTGAATGAATCGGTTTTCGCCAGGGGCCACCGCCCCACCTAGCACCCCACCAGTAGCGATTGCCGGTTGTGGTGCAATATTGCCTCCAAAAATTTGTAGAAATAGATAAGCAAGGTCGAACGCGCGCAGTATAAGCAGTAGCTTCGTTTTTTCCCTAGCCTAACCACTAGTTAGCAACCGTGTAGGTAAACAAATCTCAGCTTCATCAAAACACGGAAACACGCACAGGAACGAATCAATCATGGTGTGGTGGTGGGTGATTGTTAGCAAACTGAAGTGCATAGTGATTGCAAATTATTTATATCTCGCGTGTGTGTGTGTGTGTGAGTGTGTGTGTGGGTGAATGAAAATAAGAGTGATTGTGTGTGTGTGTGTGTTTGAAAGTATGACAAGTTAAAAGAATGAACGGGGTAGTTCCGACGATTGATTGTATTGACAGTTTGATGATGCACTGCACAAAGCAGCAAAGTAGTGATAAGCGTTTGGCTCAAATCCACCCGCTCAACTGGCTCATCTCTTTGCGCTGAATTCCTTACTACACTTTACACCTTTATTCTGATGCACTATTTAATATTACTTAAATAAATTATACAAAATATATCGTGCTTCGTGGTTTAGAGAAGTTGTTAGCATAAGAAAGAACACAAACAAGCGGCGTATTTTTGAGATAACGTATGACATGAACGTAGGATCTGCGCATACCGAGCACGTGCTTTGACAGTGTTTACCAGACATTTTGGGTTGTTTCGCAATTGTTTTTTTGTCGGCCTAGTAGGGCCTAGTAGGGCCTAGTAGGGTTTTATTTTATTTTCAATACATCTGACAATTATTTTTTCTATTCCATTACACTTACAGTGATTTCACTCTAAGATGCAATCTTTAAGATAGTTCTCGTGTAGTTTCTTTTAGATGAACCGGACAGGCTGGTCATCTTCCATACATTTTTATCACTTCACATCTACATAAAGTAAATTTCTCTAAGGTTTAGATACTTTCAAAATTGACCTATATAATTGACCATTATATAAGGCGCACGGTCCATAACGGGCTTTATACCACAACGTGCGAGTTGACGACTGTACCAAGAGACCGGTCCTAAAATAGTCAGATGCATTATTTTCTTGTAAATGAGCCATTGAGTTGTGAATTTCTATCCGGAAAAGTTCACTTTGCAGTTCAATTTCACCTCGAATCAAATCGAAATATGAATAGAAAAATCTTGATCATTATGCATACTTATAATTGAAAGTTTTGCTTATTGACCCCCTTGAGACCTCGGGGTCCTAAGTAGGCGCTTAGTTTGTGGTTGATTCGCTCTTGTTCAGTGCAGCACAAACTGATCGATGGTGGTCCCCGTCATAGCAAGTACCTTTTCCGGTGTACAGGACGTAGCTGCAAAAGAAGGAATCGTTATTAATGTTTAAAAAAGGAAGAAGAATGGTTCGTACACCTAATAATGAACATCATCACTTACCAATCTCTAACCACTCAATCGGCAGTCCAGCATCGCGCCGTGCCGAAGCTAGTGCATACCGCAGAGCGAACTGGACGGTAACTCCCAAGTTGAATGCCGGTTCTCCCGTTGTCTTCGACCGAAGTACACCCGCTGGGTTCGAACTCTTCTGCAGCAACCGAACGCGCATATCTACCGGAATGTCACGCGCACTCGGCGGCTTGTAGTTCCACGTGCGGTAGTTGCTAAGCGCTCCCGTACTCCGATCGTATCGCAGCTCCTCGAGCAGATGAAACCCAACCGCCATCACAAAAGCGCCCTCGATCTGCCCAATATCTAATAGAGGGTTCATGCTCTCGCCCGTATCCTCCAGAATGTCCACACGCTGCAGCTGTACCTGCCCGGTAAGTACGTCCACCTCTAGCTCGACTGCACACAGTGCCCACACGGTGTATCCACGTAGATCCGTCCGTTTGGTGTTGTAAGAAGCGGTCAGATCAATCCGTCGCTGGTAGCACATCTGCACGATCGCTTCCCACGGAGCGGTCCGATTATCCTCCCGCACGGGACGAATGCGTTCGAGCAGAGTTTCACAGGCACGCCGGGCCGAGTACGCCACCACATCCGTGCTGATACTGCCTCCCTCTATGAATGCGTTCGGGCTGCCTACAGTCGTGTGTGGCTTCACCGTAACCAACGCCAACGGAATGCCGAGCGTGTGGGCCACAACCTGTGCCACCTTTGTGTTAACACCCTGTCCGATCTCGGCAGTGCCGATCGTGACGCCCACACTCCCATCCACGTGATAGATTGACACCCAAGCGTTCATGCCACCAAAATAACGAATCGGATGACCCATCGGAACGATCGCAATTCCTCGCTTCTTCCAACGATTCGTCTCGTTGAAACGATCGACAGCTGCTTTACGTTCCTTGAAGTCCACCTGCTCATAGAATGCTGGCAGTAAGGTGACCATGCTGCTGCCTGGTTCCATGTTGGCAAGCCGAACTGTGAGAGGATCGAGCCCAGTAACGAACGCCACATGCTCCATGATCGTTTCGATGGTAGCAATCGACTCAGCTGTACCGGGCGATCTTAACCAGGTGGTGCTAGGTGAGTCAGTAAGGGTACCGCGCATCCGTAGTCGCCAGCTGTCATCACTGTAGCAGTTACGGAACGCCTCTCGGAACAGCATCGTCATCGCTTCGTACTGGGACACACCCTCATCCTCGTAGTACGTGTTGGAAAGTCGAACAATGCGTCCATCCATCGGACGCACGTCCACTTCGTACTCGCATTGACCTCCGATACGCTTACCGATTGCCTTCATCGTAGTCTCGAACGGTAATACCATCCGAACCGGACGTCGGGTAAGATAGGCGCCTAGAGCACACGCACTGGCGACCCATGCTCCGCGGGACAGTTTCGCACCAAACGATCCACCTACAGGGTGTACAATAACTCGTACATTACACTGGCGCCAGTTGAGTGACTTTGCGATCGCGTTCTGGACCATGTGGCTCGATTGGGTAGCACTATACACATCCATCCCGGTCCCATCCTCCGATGGGATGCAAAGACAAGTCTGAGGCTCTAGCGTGAAGTGTGCTTGACTGCGAAAGTGACACTTTCCCGTAACCTTCACGGTGTTGACAGTACTGCCCACCCGGTTGTACGATCGACCCACTACGTCCGGTTCAAGCATCAGGATACGATGGCCTGAAGTGCCATGGGCGAGCACATCATCCACCGTGGGAAGTATCGGCTCATCATTGGACTCTCCGTAAGTCATCTTCACCATCGTTGCTGCCTCCGTAGCACACTCGAACGACTCAGCCACCACAATACCAACTGGCTGACCGTGGTACAGTACGTAACCACTACACAGAATCTCCTCGGGCACATCCCGAAACGGGAAGGCCGTGTTGAAACCTCCAACAAGTGAGGCGAAATTATTCTTCCCAGGAATATCTTTGGCAGAATAGAATGCCACAACACCCGGCATTGCGAGAGCAGGCGATGGATCAATGGCAGTAATCTGTCGATGCACTACGTTTGCCAGTACGAAGGCGGCGTGCAGCTCGTCCGGACGACTTGGAAGATCGTTGACGTAGATCGCTTCACCGGCCGTCTGGTGGAAGGCTTCCAGCTTGGGCAGTGCTTGCGTAAGCGGCCAGTTTGAGGGATACGTATCGAAGGACTGAGCGCCGCTGGAAATGGGACGCTGTATTTTCGATCCACCCGAGCGGACTATCGGGTTGGCTACGCGACGATCACGTGGTGCAATATGAAGGACGAAACGGTACAGTAAACCGACTGCTACCTGGCGACGGTATGATGCATCTGCGGCTGGTTCCGTTTGTCCACCGGCTAGCTCGGCGTTCAGTACGGCAAGTGTTTCCTGCAGCATCACGTTGTTGAACGGGTTCTTGCCCGCGAGGTACTGCTCCGTGCGGGTTGCGCGAGAAAACTGTGTCGAAGAAGATAAGGAGATCAAGAGTTACAATGAGTCTTGTAATATACGTCTTTGGAGAAGACGAATTTTACTTATATCTATATTCGATTTCTTCTTAGTTGGATCTCCGAATACAAGATCACAGACATATCTTAGACAGTACGGTGATCAAAGGAGGCCTTATTTCAATAGTCTTGGATACTCCATAGCAACACATTGATCTTGTTGCCCTAATGTTATTGTATATGTAAACTGTAGTTCCCTTTAAGGTTCTCCTTATAGAGACTTCACAGCTCTCTAAGATAAATCGCTCCGGTAATCCGGAAAATGGCAATCGATGTCCATAACGTTAGTTCCTTAGCTGAAACTTCTTATCACAAGTTATACAATATTTTCTGATTTTCTGAAAACATTGGTGCATAGGAGATGTAAAGTCTCAACGGCCTCAAGCAAAGTAAATGTGTGTGATCGACGAATGATCATACTTGTAATCCTAATTGAGCAGTACAGATAAAGATTGTCTACACCAAAAAGCAGTGGGAACATCACATCTCATGTGCAACATCTAGCATAACTCACCGCAAAGCAAACCAAAGCTTCCGATGTATTTGGAAAATACATCAAATTTGGTAAAATAAGACATAACGTTCATCGCGTGATCTATCAACCAAAACCGAATGAATAAAACAAATCGTTCTCGGTTCAATCTGTTACCAAAGCTTCTTTAACGATTCCTTTCACTTACTACAACTACTCAACCCTCACGACAGGCGCGAATGGCATCAAACAACACCAGCAAAACCGTACCCACCTTCGGTCCGATGCCGCCGAAGCAAAGACACGCTTGCTCGACGTTAATTTTGCGTGCGCACAGGCGCAACAGAAAGGCGGCGTTGACATGGGCGCTCGCGTTCTGCGCCCTTGCCGCTACCTTGTACGAGCGAAACACGCACCGGTCCGAGTCGAGCGGGGGAAGCGTTATGTTCAGCAGCACCCGTCTGTGCATGTTGTAGCTGAGAAACTGGCCGGGCAGCAGCTTTTCCATCGCACCACTGGGGGAAGCTGCAAAGAAAAGGTGTAGCAAAAAAGTGAACACCGTGAAAGAGGAGTTGCCTGATTGTTTTTCCCTCTTCTAGCTTACCAATCGTCATCTCGACACCGATAGCTTCCAACAAAACGAACAGATCGGAAGGAAACTCGGGATGGCGATGTTTGAGCGTTAGATTCCCGGCGATCGTTCCGACGTGCCGCACTGCGGGATGTGCAACCTCTTCCACATGACGTGCCAGCTCGCCACAGTACGTAAAGCGCCGATCGGCTTTGGCCGCCTCTCGCAATATCTCAATCAGTTCACTGAGCGTCACATTAGCACCGACGATCACCGAGCTTCCGATCCAGTAGTTGCGCAGCTCCTCCACGTGGCGCACATCGATGAACACTCGCAAGTCTGCGGCTCTCCGGTACACACCGTGACCCGTGTTGCCCGCCACCAGCATGTACGTCCCAGGGCTCACGTCCTCCTCTCGCAGGATGTCAAATATCTCGTCCACTGTGCGCACTCGAAACCACCGACGATCTTGATTGCTGAACTGCAGCTCAATCGTCTCATCGGAGCAACCCTTGGCTGAACATTCCCGCTCACAACCGACACAGCTCGTCCGGGGCAGATCTTCGATGTCTGAGGCACAGGTGATGCCCATAGCCCGTCGAGCTAGCCTATCCTCGGGCGGTGCATCGACCGCGAATGACTTGAACGCATCCAGAATCGGTCGATAGCCGGTACAGCGACAGATGTTTCCTGCCAGTGCCTTCTCCACATCTTCCATCGTGACGCTGCCATTGTTCGCCTCCAGCAGGCTGTACATGCTCATCACCATGCCGGGCGAACAGTACCCGCACTGTGTGCCGTTGAACTGTGCCAATCGCTCCTGCACCGGATGGTATCCGGTCGCCTTCGACCCAATGCCTTCCACCGTAAGAATGTCCATGCCATGGCAGGAGAATACCGAAAACAGACACTAAAAGAAACGGAAACCAATCAGAACTAGCACAAACACACACCGACCTAGAATGCCGACTGAAGAATTGAAGCACCACTGACCGAGTTCACTGAGAAGGTGATGCGTTGCTTGGTAACCGGATGTGTGTCGACCACGTTCACGATGCACACGCCACAGCCCCCCTCGAGACACATAAACTTGGTGCCTGTCAGGTGTGCCTTGGTGCGTATGAAGCGGTTCAGCGACGCATCGATCGGCAGCTCGTCCGGGGTAACTGACCATGGCAAGGGGAAAAGGGAAAGGAAATACACGAAACATCAGTTTTGTGGATAGAAACAACCGAATTTCGCTTTTCGTACCCTGGTACAGCTTCCCGTTGATGGTGAACTTCACGCGCATGGTGACGCACTGACGACGACGTGGCTATGCGCAGGTTTCACACGGAGTACGCAATTCAAGCGCAAATCCAACACTGACGGGAGAAGACTGCGCACCAGCGGTCAGTAGGCTCCAAACGGCAACACGATTGCACGCATCACCGAGCTCACCAAGACGGGGGAAATGAACGGGACTAGTTGTCCTTACACGTTCACTCAACGAGGGGTGTATGTGAAGACGACTGGGAAAGTGAAAGCTTAGAACATTATATAGAGCAAAGCCCTACATGCGCGTGTAAGGTTTTAAATGTGCGCATAGAGCATGATGAGTCCGTTGTTATTTCTTCCTCCACAGCGAAGCTAGCGTTTGAAAGCTATTCGGTGGCGCACGATCGGTACGATCGCCACGCGAATCCGTTCGAAGGCGCACGGTCGGTTGGGTTCGAAGATTTGGAAAAGCAGCGTACCAGTTCCCCGTACCACCCCAGTTACCAGTCTGGTGGTACAGTCGTCAACTCGTACGACTTAACAATATGCCCGTCATGGGTTCAAGCCCCGAATAGACCGTGTCCCCATATGTAGGACTGACTATCCTTCTAAGGTAACAATAAGTCAAAGAAAGCCAAGCTCACTTCACTTGTGGGGGTACATGCAGGCTTTGACCGACAACGGTTGTTGTGCCAAAGAAGAAGAAGAAGAAGGCCTGCAATGGAGGGAAAGACTAAGAGTAATCGCCATGCTCTTGGTACGATAATTCAATAGTCTAATGTTAGTTTTCCGACAAGAAACAAAGTAGCGTTTTTCTAATTCATACATGTTGGTTTCTTAGTCGTACACCAACTTTATTTCGATACAATGACAAGTGTTCACATCGGCGGTCGGAATGATAAGAGAACGATCGCCCGGTGCGAATTCCATAAGTTCTTGATGGGTCCTCCTTTTCGTATGTTTTTTTAGGATACTACGATTTCTCACACTTGGCTTGGCGTTTGACAGCTAACTTGACTCTTTTATAGTGAAAGTGACTTATATACGACGGGAAATGGACTCTACGACACATTTTTTTGAGAGACACATTTTTTTGAGAGACACTAAAACACTAAAAAATCCTCATTCTTGTTCGGAAATCACATAAAAATCACTTCCCATAAGAAACAGTCAAGAAAGGGTACCAAAACTCTGGAAACACATAAAAAACACTGTAAGTACCATTTTTTGAAATCTGATTGCTTTCTCTGTTTCATCTGAAGCATGATCATTTATAATTTTATCTCTCGACTAATGAAATAGGAAGGACACTTTTGCCTATTTAAACCTTAAAAAATGAATTGCAAATATTTTCGGAACTTTATAAAGTTAGAAAGTATTGTCAAACAATTCAATTCTCTTTATTTCTTCGTTTAATCAGAAATATCATTATTTGGGCCGATCTGGTGGTACAATCGTCAACTCGAACGACTTAACAACATGCCCGTCATGGATTCAAGCTCCGAATAGACCGTGCCTCCATACGTAGGACTGACTTTCCTGCTAAGGTATCAAAAAGTCACTGAAAGTCAAGCCCACTTCACTAGTGGGTACAGGCAGGCCTTGACCGGCAGCGGTTGTTGTGCCAAAAGAAGAAGAAGATCATTATTTTCAGATCTTAGTGTACTTTATTTGCGCCGTTTGATATAGCAAACGATATATTATACTTTGGGTTGATTATACATAGTAATTAGAAAGTATGCCACAGATTTTTACAGTGTTTTATATGTACAGCAGTCGCCAATGAAGCCACGATGCTGCCCTACAAGATTATAGTACCTTGCACTTCATTCGTATTTGTACTGATCGATGGAACTCTCCAACAGGGCAAATATTTTCTCCGGCGTCATGCCACTACCTACAAGTAATTGAAAACCAAGAATGAAGATTGTAATTAAATACACAATAGCAAAAAACCCACAATATGTACTAACCCATATGCAACCAAATGTCCGGTAGGCCTGCATCTCGTCTTGCCGCCCGCAAAGCATTCCGCACGGCGTAAACGATCACCGGACTTAGCGAAAAGGCCGGCTCTCCGGTGGCCTTGGAGCGCAGGACGCCACCAGCGTTGGAGCTTTTACTCAAAAACGACACACGGAAGTCAACGGGAATGTCCCGATGGCCCGGCATCTTGTAGTTCCAGGTACGATCGTTCACCAGCGCACCATTTTTCGGATCATACACCAGCGCTTCGGTCAGGTAGTAGCCCAACCCCATCACGAACGCACCCTCGATTTGGCCAACATCGATGCCGGGGTTTATGCTTTCGCCTACATCCTCCAGTATGTCTACTCGCCGTACAAGCACCTGCCCGGTGAGTACATCCAGCTCAATCTCACCACATGCCAGTCCCCAGATGGTGTAAGTGCGCATATCGGTCGGAGTGGCGTAAAACGACACCTGCATATCCACGTCGTCCATGGCGGCATTGCGTACCATCTCTTCCCAGCTAGTGCGCCGTAGCAGTGTACGGTAAGGACGGAGTCGTTCGAGCAGCATCTCGCAACATCGTTTGACGGCCTGTGGAAGAAAAGTGTCATAAATAAAAATCACAATTCCACACGAAAATCCATTTCTGGAAACTTACGAAAGCGACACTATCCGTTGCCTGCGTATGCTGGGAACCGTTCGAGTTGGCATTCAGCAAACTGTCCGTCGGCTGTACGACAATCTTCTCGATCGGTATGCCCAGCAGATGGGCCGCCACCTGCGCTACCTTCGTGTTAATGCCCTGTCCCATCTCGATGCCGCCGTGCACGATCGTCACCGTACCATCGTCACTGTACACCGACAGCATCGCTTTCTTCATCGAGTTCAGCTCCAGCGGGTACTGCATGGGCATGATCGCGATACCCCGCTTGCGCCACCGATTTTCCCCATTGAATTGGTCAATCTGTCGCCTACGCTCGTCGTACTCCACCTGACGCCGGAAGCGTGGCAGCAGTGTGTGCATCTTGTTCTCGCGCGAAATGTTTGCCATCCGCACGTCCACCGCATCCAGCCCTGTCTGGTGCGCAATGTGCTCCATGATGTTTTCCGCCATTGCGATACCTTCGGACGAGCCCGGAGCCCGGGCCCACGTGTTTGGTGGAGCGTCCGTGCGAGCGATCTTTGTGCGCAGCTTCCAGTAGTCCGTTCGGTAGCAGTTTTTAAACATATCGCTCGTTATCGCGCCGAGCATCACGTTCAGCGTGGCCCCAGCATCGTGTATGAAGGTGTGCGACAGCCGGATGATGCGTCCGCTCGCGTCAAACGACACCTCATACTCGCTGACACTTCCGCACCGCTTGCCCGAACCGGACATTGACGTCTCGAGCGGTAGGATCATCCGAACGGGGACCCCAGTTCGGTAGGCGGCCACTGCACAGGCACAGGCGATCTGAGTCGCTCGCGTTAGCTTTGCACCGTACGCACCTCCAACGCGCCGAACGCTAAGGTTTAGTGAGCTTTCACGAACCTGCAGCGCTTGTGAGACGGCGATCTGCACGTGATCCAGCCACTGGGTCGCACAGTACACGTCCATCGAGTCGGCGTGCGGCACGCAAAGGGCGATCTGCGTCTCGAGCTGACCATGGTACTGACCGCGCAGATCGAACCGGCCACTGACGCTGTACGGACCTTCCTTGGCAAGATGATACCGTGCACCGTGCCGATCGTATGGTTGATCGCTCACGCGACTATAGTCCAGTGCGTCCACCACGTCCTGCACGGTCGGCAGAATGATCCTATTGCTGGCCGGTTTATACTCAATCCGAACCTTCGCCACGGCAGCATTGGCCAGCTCGAAACTATCTGCACAGATCATCCCAACAACCTGTCCGGCGAACTGTATCTCCCCGCTGCAGAAGATCTCCTCCACCTCCGGGGAACCCATCTCCAGTGGCATAAAGTTGTTGAATCCTGGAACATCTTGCGCGCAGAAGAACGCCCTCACTCCGGGCAGAGCAAGCGCTTCAGATGCATCAATCGTCACGATCTTTCCCCGGATCTCGTTCGAGAGTACCAGCGCACCGTGCAGTTCGTTCGGCAGTACCGGCATATCGTTAATGTACTCCGCCTCACCGGAACACTGCGCCAACCCTTCCAGCTTCGGTATGCTTTGGGTGAGTGGCCACCGTTTCTGGTAGGTGTCGTACGTTTGCCGACCGCTTGAAACGAGCGGCCGCTCGATCGGTTCCATACCGCTGCGATACGTTCGACCAACGGAGGGATGCACACTGAGCGCAAAGCGATAGAAGGCGGCAAGAGCGAGCTGTTTGCGATAGGTTGGAGATGCATCGGGAAGTATCCAGTCGGGTTTTAGCTCACGCTCGAGGACTTTCAACGCCTGGGAGAGTGTGCTGTCAAGGAAGAGGGGCTTGCCGGAGAGGAAGCTTTCCGTTTGTTGCGCATGCTCAAAGGCAGGATTGATGCCACCGTAGCAGATGCGGATGGAGGTACAGAGCTTGCGATCGGGACACAGTTGTAGCAGGAAGCCGGCATTCACGTAGGCTCGGGAGTTCTGGGCAACGGGCATAATTTTGTACGATCGTAACGTCGTGCTAACGTGATCGTGGGGTGGAAGTCGGACGGATGTTAGGATGCATTTGTGCAAGTTGAGCTTCAGGAATTCGAGTGGTGATACGACGAGAGGATCACTGTCAGTGGAGGACACTAAAAAGGGTAGAAAAACAAGGGAATAAGGACATTGAGAGTCTAAATATGAAGCATTATCTCGGGATACTTACGAACAGTCAGCTTGGCGCCTACAGTTTCTAGTAGTAGAAATAAATCCGAAGGAAACTCTGGATGTTGATGCTTGATCATCAGATTACCCCCGATCGTACCGACATTGCGCACGGGCAGATTAGCCACCTTTCTGATGTGCTTTGCCATCGGTATGCAGTAAGTAAAGTTTAGATGTGCTTCCGCCGTTTGCTCTAGCAGTGCAATAAACTCGGTCAAACGTAGGCCAGCTCCCACCACAAGATCTTGATCAACCGAGTGCCGATGAAGCTCCTCTACTGCGCTTACGTCTATGAACACCTTCAACCGATCGGAACGTCTATACACTCCATGCGCGGTATTCCCGCTGACGAAGGTGTACGGTTCGCTGTTGGCGATCGTCTGCAGCACATCGAAGGCTTCCGAGAGCGTCAACACTTTAAACCACTTTCGTCCATCGGCAAACTTGAGACATTTTGATGGTGAGACAGAACCCTTTCCCGTAGCTCCAGCCGTTGGCGTGCTGCCCACCAAATCCTCAATGTCCACAATCGGTGGCTCTTGATCTTGATCGTTTGCGAACGATTTGAAAGCATCCAGGATCGGACGGTAACCGGTACACCGACAGACGTTCCCATCGAAGGCCTGTTCGATCTGTGCCGCTGTCAGCGCAGGCTCAACTGTTCCTTCCTCAGCTTGCTGCTGTTGGCCGTGCTTTCGGGAGGCAAGCAAGCTGTACATGCTCATCACCATGCCCGGAGAACAGTATCCACACTGTGAGCCACCGTATTCTGCCAGCCGGCGCTGGATGGGATGGTAGGAACCTTTCCTGTGCCCACCGATTCCCTCAATTGTGACAATATCCTTTCCATCGCAGGAGAACACCGATACTAGGCACTTTTAGGAGATACGTAAATTCATAGAATTATAACGTTACGCTTGATGGCATTCAAGCAGATCAAACTAGTTACCGAATTTGCTGCCCACGAACGACGTTCGCGCGTGGCCGGATGATAGTCCGACACGGTAACGACACAGGCGCCACATCCACCCTCGCGGCACATGAACTTGGTCCCTTTCAGATGGGCATGATCGCGGATGAACGTGTTTAGCGATGTGTCCACCGGAACGGTCGTGGCGCGTACTAGAACGAGATAGCCAAAGCAAGAAATAGTTCAATAATCAAACATATAGCCCTTCAACTCGGTCTTTGGATCCAATAAAGAGCACCGTAATGATCGTAAAAAAAAAGAAAAGTAAATTCCCCTTTCAGGCGTCAGTGCTGTTGATTTTATGGTCAAGAAATATTCAACTTTTACGGCCAGACACGAGCCAACCGTTACGGTTTGTGGGTTTGCGAGGCGAGTAGGTGATTTTTAAAGCCCCATTTAACAAATACCGCCGATTAAGCGCTCCGATGGTATACGTTAACATTGTAGTAACCTTCAACGATCGATTATTCAGCTTCATTCAAGCAAGAAATTATGCGAATGCTTCCAACAATGATAATGTACGCGCAGCCATCATGAACAGCACATCACATGTTGGAAACATCCTTTGAATGTGGGTATTAAGCTACAGATTGCTCTATTAACCACTCGTACGTATAGGTTTCTCTTTCACTCGACAACGCTTTCGCTACGACTTTTACATCTAATCACTCTGCCTGCTTTAATATTGAAGCTCTCAACGTCGAAATAATCACCAAGATGCATCCAAAAATACACATACATCTAAAGCTTGAACAGTTTGTTTCCTTCCAAAACTACCATCGTTGCACTTCATTACTTCACTGCCGAAAACTCATAAGTCTTCTCGACACCATTATCACATTTCCCAACAGTCCGGCTCACACATTCCGACATTCCAAAGGCGTGCAGTGCTGCAGATCAAATCACGCCCATTTGAAATTCGATCACACGTCCACTTCGCTTCCCTTACCCGTGTACTGCCTGCCGTTGATTGTGAAGCGCACCACGTCGTCCATATTGATTTTTCCCGCCACGGGACGCACGCACGGACGCACGCTAGCCTATGGGCGTAATATAAGCAAGTACCAAGTGTACTGATCACTCTCAGCCTCAGGAAAAAACGTTGTGCACTCGTTCGCGGCAACCGGGGAACTGGCACGCTACTTTTCCAAATCTTCGAACCCAACCGACCGTGCGCCATCGAACGGATTCGCGTGGCGATCGTACCGATCGTGCGCCACCGAATAGCTTTCAAACGGTAGCTTCATGGTGGAACAAAAAAAAAACAACAACGGACTCATCATGCTCTATGCGCACATTTAAAACCTCACACGCGCATGTAGGGCTTTGCTCTATATAATGTTCTAAGCTTTCACTTTCCCAGTCGTCTTCACATACACCCCACGTTGAGTGAACGTGTAAGGACAACTAGTCCCGTTCATTTCCCAAGTCTTCGTGAGCTCGGTGATGCGTGCAATCGTGTTGCCGTTTGGAGCCTACTGACCGTTGGTGCGCAGTCTTCTCCCGTCAGTGTTGGATTTGCGCTTGAATTGCGTACTCCGTGTGAAACCTGCGCATAGCCACGTCGTCGTCAGTGCGTCACCATGCGCGTGAAGTTCACCATCAACGGGAAGCTGTACCAGGGTACGAAAAGCGAAATTCGGTTGTTTTTATGCTCAAAACTGATGTTTCGTGCCTTTCCTTTCCCTTTTCCCCTTGTCGTGGTCAGTTACCCCGGACAAGCTGCCGATCGATGCGTCGCTGAATCGCTTCATACGCACCAAGGCACACCTGACGGGCACCAAGTTTATGTGTCTCGAGGGGGGCTGTGGCGTGTGCATCGTGAACGTGGTCGACACACATCCGGTTACCAAGCAACGCATCACCTTCTCAGTGAACTCGGTCAGTGGTGCTTCAATTCTTCAGTCGGCATTCTAGGTCGGTGTGTGTTTGTGCTAGTTCTGATTGGTTTCCGTTTCTTTTAGTGTCTGTTTTCGGTATTCTCCTGCCATGGCATGGACATTCTTACGGTGGAAGGCATTGGGTCGAAGGCGACCGGATACCATCCGGTGCAGGAGCGATTGGCACAGTTCAACGGCACACAGTGCGGGTACTGTTCGCCCGGCATGGTGATGAGCATGTACAGCCTGCTGGAGGCGAACAATGGCAGCGTCACGATGGAAGATGTGGAGAAGGCACTGGCAGGAAACATCTGTCGCTGTACCGGCTATCGACCGATTCTGGATGCGTTCAAGTCATTCGCCATCGATGCACCGCCTGAGGATAGGCTAGCTCGACGGGCTATGGGCATCACCTGTGCCTCAGACATCGAAGATCTGCCCCGGACGAGCTGTGTCGGTTGTGAGCGGGAATGTTCAGCCAAGGGTTGCTCCGATGAGACGATTGAGCTGCAGTTCAGCAATCAAGATCGTCGGTGGTTTCGAGTGCGCACAGTGGACGAAATATTTGACATCCTGCGAGAGGAGGACGTGAGCCCTGGGACGTACATGCTGGTGGCGGGCAACACGGGTCACGGTGTGTACCGGAGGGCCGCAGACTTGCGAGTGTTCATCGATGTGCGCCACGTGGAGGAGCTGCGCAACTACTGGATCGGAAGTTCGGTGATCGTCGGTGCGAATGTGACGCTCAGTGAACTGATTGAGATATTGCGAGAGGCGGCCAAAGCCGATCGGCGCTTTACGTACTGTGGCGAGCTGGCACGTCATGTGGAAGAGGTCGCACATCCCGCAGTGCGGCACGTCGGGACGATCGCCGGGAATCTAACGCTCAAACATCGCCATCCCGAGTTTCCATCCGATCTGTTCGTTTTGTTCGAAGCGATCGGAGTCGAGATGACGATTGGTAAGCTAGAAGAGGGAAAAACAATCAGGCAACTCCTCTTTCACGGTGTTCACTTTTTTGCTACTCCTTTTCTTTGCAGCTTCCCCCAGCGGTGCGATGGAAAAGCTGCTGCCCGGCCAGTTTCTCAGCTACAATATGCACAGACGAGTGCTGCTGAACATAACGCTTCCTCCGCTCGACTCGGACCGGTGCGTGTTTCGCTCGTACAAGGTAGCGGCAAGGGCGCAGAACGCGAGCGCCCATGTCAACGCCGCCTTTCTGTTGCGCCTGTGCGCACGCAAAATTAACGTCGAGCAAGCGTGTCTTTGCTTCGGCGGCATCGGACCGAAGGTGGGTATGGTTTTGCTGGTGTTGTTTGATGCCATTCGCGCCTGTTGTAGTAAGTGAAAGGAATCGTAAAAGAAGCTCTGGTAACAGATTGAACCGAGAACGATTTGTTTTATTCATTCGGTTTTGGTTGATAGATCACGCGATGAACGTTATGTCTTATTTTACCAGATTTGATGTATTTTCCAAATACATCGGAAGCTTTGGTTTGCTTTGCAGTGAGTTATGCTAGATGTTGCACATGAGATGTGATGTTCCCACTGCTTTTTACTTTTTTTTTTGCCCACACACATTTACTTTGCTTGAGGCCGTTGAGACTTTATATCTACCATGCACCAATGTTTTCAGAAAATCAGAAAATATTGTATAACTTGTGATAAGAAGTTTCAGCTAAGCAACTAACGTTATGAACATCGATTGCCATTTTCCGGATTACCGGAGCGATTGATCTTAGAGAGATGTGAAGTCTCTATAAGGAGAACCTTAAAGGGAACTACAGTTTACAGATACAATAACATTAGGGCAACAAGATCAATGTGTTGCTATGGAATATCCAAGACTATTGAAATAAGGCCTCCTTTGATCACCGTACTGTCTAAGATATGTCTGTGATCTTGTATTCGGAGATCCAACTAAGAAGAAATCGAATATAGATATAAGTAAAATTCGTCTTCTCCAAGGTCGTATATTACAAGTCTCATTGTAACTCTTGATCTCCTTATCTTCTTCACCACAGTTTTCTCGCGCAACCCGCACGGAGCAGTACCTCGCGGGCAAGAACCCGTTCAACAACGTGATGCTGCAGGAAACACTTGCCGTACTGAACGCCGAGCTAGCCGGTGGACAAACGGAACCAGCCGCAGATGCATCATATCGTCGACAGGTAGCAGTCGGCTTACTGTACCGTTTCGTCCTTCATATTGCGCCACGTGATCGTCGCGTAGCCAACCCGATAGTCCGCTCGGGTGGATCGAAAATACAGCGTCCCATTTCCAGCGGCGCTCAGTCCTTCGATACGTATCCCTCAAACTGGCCGCTTACGCAAGCACTGCCCAAGTTGGAAGCCTTCCACCAGACGGCCGGTGAAGCGATCTACGTCAACGATCTTCCAAGTCGTCCGGACGAGCTGCACGCCGCCTTCGTACTGGCAAACGTAGTGCATCGACAGATTGTTTCAATTGATCCATCGCCCGCTCTCGCAATGCCGGGTGTAGTGGCATTCTATTCTGCCAAAGATATCCCTGGGAAGAATAATTTCGCCTCACTTGTTGGAGGTTTCAACACGGCTTACCCATTTCGGGATGTGCCCGAGGAGATTCTGTGTAGTGGTAACGTACTGTACCATGGTCAGCCGGTTGGTATTGTGGTGGCCGAGTCGTTCGAGTGTGCTACAGAAGCAGCAACGATGGTGAAGATGACTTACGGAGAGTCCAATGATGAGCCGATACTTCCCACCGTGGATGATGTGCTCGCCCATGGCACTTCAAGCCATCGTATCCTGACGCTAGAACCGGACGTAGTGGGTCGATCGTACAACCGGGCGGGCAGTACTCTCAACACCGTGAAGGTTACGGGCAAGTGTCACTTTCGCAGTCAAGCACACTTCACGCTAGAGCCTCAGACTTGTCTTTGCATCCCATCGGAGAACGGAACCGGGATGGATGTGTATAGTGCTACCCAATCGAGCCACATGGTCCAAAACGCGATCGCAAAGTCACTCAACTGGCGCCAGTGTAATGTACGAGTTATTGTACACCCTGTAGGTGGATCGTTTGGTGCGAAACTGTCCCGCGGAGCATGGGTCGCCAGTGCGTGTGCTCTAGGCGCCTATCTTACCCGACGTCCGGTTCGGATGGTATTACCGTTCGAGACTACGATGCAGGCAATCGGTAAACGTAACGGAGGTCAGTGCCAGTATGAGGTAGATGTAAGGCCTACCGATGGACGCATCGTTCGGCTTTCCAACACCTACTACGAAGACGAAGGTGTGTCCCAGTACGAAGCGATGGCGTTTGTATTCCGCGGTGCATTCCGCAACTGCTACAGTGATGACAGCTGGCGACAACTGTTACGTGGTACATTTTCTGACTCACCTAGCACCACCTGGTTACGATCACCCGGTACAGCCGAGGCGATCTCAACCATCGAAACGATCATGGAGCATGTGGCGTTCGTTACTGGGCTCGATCCTCTCACAGTTCGGCTTGCCAACATGGAACCAGGCAGCAGTATGGCCACCTTACTGCCAGCATTCTATGAGCAGGTGGACTTCAAGGAGCGTAAAGCAGCTGTCGATCGTTTCAACGAGACGAATCGTTGGAAAAAGCGAGGAATTGCGATCGTTCCTTTGGCTCATCCAATTAGCTATTACGGAGGTATGAATGCTTGGGTATCAATCTACCACGTGGATGGAAGTGTGGCTGTTACGATCGGAGCACCAGAGATAGGGCAGGGCATAAACACAAAGGTTGCACAGGTGGTGGCACACACGTTCGGTATTCCTTTGGCACTAATTACGGTGAAGCCACATACCTCTGTTGGCAGCCCGAACGCATTCGTTGAAGGCAGTAGTATCAGTACGGATCTAGTGGCGTACTCGGCCCGGCGTGCCTGTGAAACTCTGCTCGAACGCATTCGTCCCGTGCGGGAAGATAATCGAACCGCTCCATGGGAAGCGATCGTGCAAATGTGCTACCAGCGACGGATAGATCTGACCGCTTCTTACAACGCCAAGCAGACGGATCTACGTGGATACACCGTGTGGGCACTGTGTGCAGTCGAGCTAGAGGTGGACGTACTTACCGGGCAGGTACAGCTGCAGCGTGTGGACATTCTGGAGGATACGGGCGAGAGCATGAACCCGTTGCTTGACATTGGACAGATTGAGGGAGCTTTTGTGATGGCGATCGGGTTTCATCTGCTCGAGGAGCTGCGGTACGATCGGAGTACGGGAGCGCTTAGCAACTACCGCACGTGGAACTACAAGCCGCCGAGTGCGCGTGACATTCCGGTAGATATGCGCGTACGGTTGCTGCAGAAGAGCTCGAACCCGGCGGGTGTACTTCGATCGAAGACAACGGGAGAACCGGCGTACAATCTGGCAGTTGCTGTGCAGTTCGCTCTGCGGTATGCCCTGGCTTCTGCACGGCGCGATGCTGGATTGCCGATTGAGTGGCTAGAGCTCGGTAAGTGATAATGGTTACGATCTGGATTATGTCCAGGAAGTTCTCAGCTTAACTATTCCATTTTTACAGCTACATCCTGTACGCCGGAGAAAATACTTGCCATGACAGGGACCACTATTGATCAGTTTGTGCTGCATTGAGACAACACTTTTAGTTGTTAGTACGATATAAACATATTGTTAGTCAACTCTCCACGTGGAATCTTGGAAAAATTTTCTAGATGTTTGATTGTTGAATGTAAGAATATATCAGTAGTTAACAAGCTGATCAGTAGTTAACAAGGCTGAACACACTCAATAAATAATAAGCTATAAAATATAAAAAGATAAGTCTATTCCGTAATGCCTAGGTCACTAATCAATACATCCTGACTCCACACTTATCTTATAACTGACCTCGAACCAATGACGACTATTGAAATGGTCCTCAACCTATGCCGGTCCTGGAACAGTGCTGGAGATCCTGAACCGATATTTGACCCAAAACTTGTAGTGTAATTGGAACTAAACTTAAAGTCATACGAGTACCTACAATTGATCTCGAACCCATGTCAATCCGGGAACTGATTCTGTTCATGCCGGAACATACTGGAACTGATCGTGAACCCAGTTAGTTCCTAGAAGCGATCCTAGACTCATATCGGTATTGTAATTGATCATGAATCCACACCGATTCTAGTGCTGATCCTGAACTAAGATGAGTCTAGGAATTGTTCTGGAAGCCAGTTCAGTATAAGTTCTGACGTTTATGGGTCCAGCAATAGATCTCGATTTCATATCAGCTCCAGAACTGATTTAAGCAAATACTGGTCCTAAAACCTGAACCCAGCGGACCATGATACTGATATGATATCCGATGGGTTCGATATGAATACCGACCCTGAAACTGAAGCAATACTGGATGCAATCAGGTCGCAACACTACAATCGATAATAATCATGCAACTGATACCGTACCAAAACAATCTAGAAACTGATCCCGAATCATTAACTGTCCTAGAACTGATCCTGAATTTATACAAGTTCTGGAATTCATCCTAACGCCACATCGCTCCTGTAATTGAAGCCACATCCCAAACCCTTATCGATAAAAAAAATGGTTCTGTTTAATATTCCATTCTAAAAACTGAACCTGGAACTGTCTTAAAAGCACGAATTGCTAACCTGTTCCAGTTCCGGAACCGGTACAGTAAAAAGTATTCTCGGCAACAGCTGTTTAAAAAATATAGCTGAGAAATGTTCCCATCTAAGTGCTCAAAAAGAGGCAAAATTAATGCACTCTCCAGAATTGAATTTATAAAACGAATAATAATTTAAAAAAAAACATCTTTACGATTTCATCGGCGGCATCCCACTGTGCCGCAGCAACAACACAAATCAGCTGCCAAGCGAACTGTCAAACGGCGAACGTCATGCCAGGCAGTGCGAGTACGGAACGGTGCTGTTGTTTGGCTACACTTTATGGGTTTCGTAGGTGTTAATTTTCGTTTCTTGTTGTTTTTTCGGTTTAATTTGTTCGCGTGTTTTGCCGAACGCGAAGGTGTAAATTTTATTGCAGCCCGTCGTGAGCCGTGAGTTATATTGAGGTGGAAAAGTTTCGTGCCTATTGGAGGACGCTTTTGCGGGCCCAAACCATCGAAAAGCTGTTCCGTGGTGTCAACGCACACCTACACGGGGAGGGGGGCCTAGGGAGCGTTCCAAGGCAATGGGAGCAGCATCATTTGCGGAAGTAATCTAGCAAACAGCAAACAGTGTGGTTTTGTTCTTTTTGCGGGATCATCAACTCCTCGATCATCCAGCAGCTGGAGCCTGTGCGTTCATCACAACCAATCGTGATCGACACCATTTGTTGGGGCTAGTGTTCCAAATCCGTCCCACGCACCAGTGCGTACATGAAGCAGAGGCAACCCGTCAAACCGTAAAGAGGTAAGATATTTATCTCCACTTTTCCCCTTCACCCACGCAACGCAACAAGAAACTGCTGACTCATCGCGGAACCTCGCGCAAGAGAAGGATACGGTCGGTGTACCTGGGGCCCAAGGATATCTTTGGCCGTGACGAATCTGGTGCCATCTCCTACCTGTATACGGTGTCCGGTACAGCTGCATATCGATTGAGATTTATGGAATATCAGTGCGATGCTAACACGTATGATGTCTCACCCTTTCGGAAGGTCACACATCACGTACAACACATGCCCTTACTAATGTTGTGTCCCGCTGCGATGGGCTCGAGGTGTTTCTATCGTGTTTTTCCCCCCCGTAGCTGATCTGAGTGTTTGTGTGTGTGTACTTAGAGGGGGAACCAACTCGGTCCACTATTCATTGTGTGAACTTTTCTCCACACCCGTTTCTCGTAACCTTGGCAACCGCGCAGTTAGCGATGGACCGTCATAACGAACAGCAACAACAACACCGGCAGCATCTCCGTTCGGAGCAGCAGCAGCAACAACAATGCGATCTGGCGGAACAGCAGCTGCTGGTGGAAGAAGAGGGCGTATTTGCAGCAGAAACAGAACACCAAGCACCGTTCGTTCAGTGCGGGGCAGCGGAAGGCAGCGTGGAACTGGCCGGTGCAGAATGTTCCGGCTCGGCTCGCGGACCCGCTAACGGTTTGTCCTTGCCTAGAAGCACCTGAATGTATTAGCTGTATACACTTGTGCCAAAGGAAACAACATTACATACGGCTGACTCGAGTGTAATGTTGCTATTCCTTCTACTCCTCTCTATCGCGATCTCTTTTTCCTTCTCTGATTTGTTGTTTTTATTTGTTATCTTCAAACGTTTCGTTTAAATTATAATTTTCCATTTTCTTCTCTTCTCTTCCAACGCTTCCAAAATGTAGTAAATATTTACCATCGCACTCAACACACCCACACACACACACGCTGCATGTGAAACGAGTTGAGCAAACGCGCTACCCCGTCCGGCACGTTGCCTTTTCTGGTTTGCGGCTGCTTGAAATGAAAATCCACCCAATATTGTTGTCGTTCCACACTGGCGCCCCTCGCCAAAACTACGCACCCCGCACATGGCGTGCGGCATGAGAAAAAGCACATGCAAGTGCGATTCCACAACATCACCTTCCCAACCGGTGTAGAATAGGATGAACAATATTTTTCCTTTACCCCATACCTCTGAAACCTTTCCCTGCGCTTGACCGTGTACGAATTGGTCCCGGGTGGCCCGCAGCCGTTCAGCGCAGAAATGTGTTGACAATGAGTCAAACAAACTCAGTACATATGAGCAAAACAGCTCATCAACAACAACTCTGCCCGGCATTGACACGGCTCTGCAACCTGAGATGGGCAGCGTACGGCCTGCTGACCGCATGTGAAGCGATGGAAGCGATAGAGAGGAAGCTTCGGACAGGAACACAGCAGTCCTCCGAGCACATTGTGCAGGCTCGTGTTTCTGTGCACTTTTACTATTATCAGTTACGGCAGGTCTGGCTTCCCGTCTCCTCTCCCGCCGGTACGAATGATCTATAAAGTAGCAAATCGCGAATCGCGACCGACACAAACTCACACACCCACAAAAGACTGTTTAAGTTGCGATGTAATCTTTTAGAAATATTTGTACACATTCCTGTACGATTAATTTGTCGTATGCCCTCTGTATGGTCCAGTCTCCTCCAGTGACACGCTGTCTGATCGTGCTTAGTATTCGTTCTTTCTTTGCTATAATCCGCCGGGTATAATTTACACGATTCATTGAACTTTTAAGTTTCCAAATATGCATGCGTCTTCACTTCGGTTAATTACACCCAAAACTGTGCTAAAACAAACCGATGACTCAAAGCACGTGTTGTTTAATTATTCCGGTTATTCACGGTTTTAAAGCAAACACGTCCGATACGGGAGAATTTTTATTGCCTTTCTCTTCCTCCCCCACGTTCCTCCGCTTTAGGATGCAATTTACAAAATTTCCTCTATCATATTTGTTCGCCCTTCCGCGCAAACACACCCTGCCAGATAAATACGATTGCACCTTTCCGTATCACTGATCGCGACCGGCGCGACATTTCTTGACAGAACTGCCCGAACTGAAACAGTGCCCTCGACTACCTTGTTACACATACCCACCACCCCCTTTTAACTTTTACCCTCCGTTGGGCTTCCGTGTGCAGTGTACGTACGCATGAACTGGCTCTATAAATGGTCCTGATAAGCTAGAAAAGGCAGGGGGTGGTGGATCTCGGACCGGTGGAGGCATATCCCCCTGCCTCTCTCTCTCTCTCTCTTTCCCTTCAAATGCCATACAAACCCACTAACCCGCGACACGGACGGAGGATGCGGTCCGAATACGTTGATCCATGCGCAAACATGTTGTTTGCCTCCTTTGCTCAAGGCGCCTAACACACCAACACACAGCAGCAGCAGCAGCCGTGTGGTGCGTGATCACGGCCAACCCCAACACGGCGCGATCGGATTGTCCGGTGGCAGTACGTGTTTGGCACCGTTTGCGAGCAGATCGTTGCGCTGCATTTGCGCGAAACGTTCCTTGCGTGTGAATTTCGTAGCGTGGAAGGCGAAGTGTGTTTGTGTGTGACACCACCATGTTTGAAGTGATATTTTTGGAAAGAATGGAAATTGAGCATCTGTTGCGATACCTGGACACGGACAGGGAAGGCAAAAATGGGGAGGAACGAACGTCACAGTTGCATCGAATCCGATCCCGCCACATAAGTGAGTTGGAGCTAAAAGGGGGTTTAACAAATCGTTACGAAAATGTGTTTCAGATTGCGTTTATGCGTTAAGAGACTTGTTGAAATCCATCGAACTATGGATATGTGTATGTATATTATGGACATTTATTCCAAGTGGGCTGGAGTGGTATAATATTGACATTTAGGCAGTGGAAACTTATCAAAAATTCAGTTATAATATACAGTTTTGTCTAAAAGCCACGTTTAACAGTCGTCATGAAACGTCGCACGTTGGTAGCTGTTTTGATAAAACGATGAGTTGTGTTGATTGTTTTTAGTTCTTTAATTTATTACTAAAGATGTTGAACCTATTCCATTGCTTAAAAATGAAAAGAACAACTTCACTTTTCACATCCTTTCTTAGCAAGAAACAGAACCTCTTTGTGTGTTCCATTTGTAGCCTTCAACTCCTCGATCTCTGTCACGCAGCATGAAGAGAACACTCCTACTGTTTCCGTACCTATATTTGTTCTTATTTAATTTATCCTTTTTTAACTATGTTTGAGTACAAAATGTAGAGAAAAAAAGTTACCCTATAATGGCACTAATTGTTTTCACTCTTTAGCTCATCATTACGATCGGTTTCACCCTTCTTCGCACCTGTATGCCCTCCTCCTCTTTTAGCTTCTCTGTACACTCCGTTTTTGTGCGTGTGTTTGTCGATGTTTCAGCCTCACTTTTTCCACCGGTTGCACGGTTAATTTTCTTCTGTACAACTCAATATGAAATGTGTCAAACGGCACTGTTCAAAACACCCTTACTAATCGTTACTTTCTTCCCGCTTGTTTCCAGTTCGATCCCGGGTACGCTACTGGCTGAACGATATCGTCGATGAAATGCGAAAGAAAAGCCCGGCCTCGGTACAGAAATGGGTCGATTCGATACAGATACCGTCCGGTGCCGGTGCGGGAGAGCAATCGACCGGTTCCGATGCACAGATCGCCACAGGACAGGACAATGATCCGTCGGCGTACGTGTCCAACTACACCCGGTCCGATCAGCTAGCGGCGGGAACGGTGCCACAAACAGAAGGACACGATCGGCCTGACCGCGGCTGGACGGGTGCCACCGAAACCGGTGAACCGCTCGAAACGGACAGCGAAGAGGAGCGGCAAGCATTCGCATACGAGCATCAGCAGCAGCAAAGCGACCAACCGGACCGCGTACTTATCGATAGCGACCAGAACAAGCACAGCAGTACAAGCAGCACCACTAACCATGGCCTTCCTTCGGAGCCACCAATCAGTTCTCTTGCCACCAGCACACCGAAAGCGATCAAGCCGGACGAGGGTGCGAAACAGATGCCAGTAAGCGAAGGAGCAGCACCGTCCGGGCTGTCGATTCGGAACTTTTTGTCGAAAAAATCGCTGCTCGGAAAGTTCAATCGATCCGGATCGAATCTCGAGCAGAGTCCGCCGACGACGACGACGACGACAGCAGGAGAAGGTGTGGCTGAGATGGGAAATCCGGAACATGTCGAGCATGGCCGGCACAGTACGGAGAAGGGAGAAGTCACAGCCGCGCCTTCACCCTTCGTGGTGGGAAAGAGCAAAATAAACGAGTTCTATGACAAGCTGAACATGAACAAAGCCAAGTACGGTTTGATGAAGGCGAAAAATCTGGACATTCGCAACATGCTGAGCGGCGGTAGTCGGGAAAGCGCCGACGCTCGAAAGGCCCACGAAGCACAGCCCGTCCAGTCGGGTGCGGATGAGCCAAACCCCGTTGAGAGTGGCTTCGAGGGTGAGCTGGAACCGCCGGCGAGTGAATCGGAGCACGAGCGATCCGTATCGCCGCAGCATCACGAACCGCTGGAGGTCAGCGTCGTCGATGTGGATCCGACCGATCCGTACGAGTTTTCCTTCGACGAATCGTTCCCCAAGTCGGACGAGCTCATCCCGGGCATGATCAGCGAGGAGGACGAGGAGGAGAAGGAAAACATACTCGACGGTGCGTCCGTCCTGCCGGGCTACGGGTACGATGCGTACCTGAACCCGCCGAAGCCGAAGACGCACCGCATGGGCATTGGGCGGATCGGGCGCAGCTCGAGTGAGAATCCGCGCGCCACTGCCCGGCGCTACAATCTGATGGAGATTGGGCGCAGCTTCAGCGAAATGAACGACGACGACGATTCGTTCGCGATCAGCGAGTGCAACAACAGCTGCCCGAATCCGTCATCGCTCAACACGAGCTCGAGCATTAACGAGCATGGAAGCGTCAGCAATCTCACCCGCTCCGTGCCGGTCAGTCCGATACCGCGCACGTCGAGCAAGCTCAGCATTCAGCAGGACCACCCGTCGCAACACCAGCTCCACCAGCAGCAGCAACCGCTGCACCAGCAGCAATCGTCCCCGAGGCGGCGCAGCACGATGCTGGTGAAGGACAGCTCGCTGCAATCCGACTCGAGCCGATGCTCCAGCGTGGAGAGTTTGCTGAACGCGCGCAAACCGGACCCGGAGAAGATACTGCTCAATCTGGGCTTTGGGCCCGCCCCGCACAGTACGGACGTGTTGGCGAAAATACCCAAACGGTACGGGTTGCCTTTTTGCGTGGCAGCTGTTTTATCCCTCGGAACGCTAACGGGTTTCACCTTTTTTGTTTGCAGGTTTTTAAAACCCTCCCAAGTGCGTGGCGTCGATACGGAAGCGTTCCTGCGCCAGCAGCAGCTGTCGATGCACATCCACGAGAACAGCGTGCTAGGCTATCGGGGGCTTGTAGGTAAGTTTGCCGGTCCACCGGGACACAACATCAAACGATTCATAACTGCGCGCCCACAACAAGCGCCGGTGCATGGTGACAGGGTGGTGTAGGGGTACAGTCAATGCTTTTTCACCCACCGTTACCGGTCATAGACAACAGGCAAAGGTGACTCACATGTGTAAAACTACATCGTTTCCTTCGATTTCGATTCTTTCTTCCATCCCCGTGCCGTGGTGTTGGTGTCGCGTTCGTCTATTTAGCCGATTACGAAAAGCTGCACATTCTGCAGCGCTTTCAGTCGCGACCCATGTAAAAAAACCGACCCATGCTCACAAAGTTCACTCCATGGTGGTGGTGGTAATGGTGGAGGGATATGCCACCCGTAAGCATACGCATTCATCCTCATCATATAGCCAAGGGATCGTTGCTGCGGTGTCCATCATCCATCCAGGCGGGTTGTTACAATCGTACTTTCGTGTGTCCATCTCGTCGTCTCGCTCACTGCACAACTGTGCGCACAATCATCAAACAGACACGCACACACTTACCTGTCCCGTCCTGTCTCTCTAACGCTAGTCTAGTCTATTAGCACCTACTTAATGTACACTACACGACATGTTGTGCATACGATTAACAACGGACGAAAAGGGGGCGCAGTAGTTCATTGCGTGGAGGATACGAAAATAAGGTGGCTAGCAACAAGGAGTTACAGTGTCAAACTTGTGGTAAACAACCATTTCCACTATAGTGTGTGTTTATTATGTCTGCTTGTTTTCGAATGTTCTTTGTGCTGCTGTTCGTGTTGTTCATTTCGGGTGCATTTGTTTTTATTTGTTCTTAGTTTATTAACTGCATGATTGACACTTTTTCAATTTAATAAACATTTCACATTTATAGTACAATAGCTAACATGTAACATACATTAAGCTTTGTCGTTTTTTGTTCTTTATTAGATTTTAATGTAGAAACGATACGTTCATAATGTAGTAAGGTTTGCCTGTTAATAATGTTTGATGTTTATAATATTTATAATACACTCTTTCGAATATCTATACATACTTACCATTATTTTTGTGTACTTCGTTTCGCCTGAGTTTCGTGTTTCGCAACATTATGATTTTTAAATATTGCATTTGTGTGTTGATTGATTTGATTGGTAAACACACCAAAAGCAAACTTGAACATTTCTTTAACCGATCACGCCCTTTCCCGCCCCCGACAGGTAATCCACACATTCCACCGTCGATGATAGTGGCCAAAATTATGGAACGGTTTCAGGAGAATGACTCAAAGACTCGTCTGACGGCGGCGGGCGTGCCGCTCCTGCAGCCCGACAGCCGCAACTCGTCCGGCCCACCGTCACCGGTACCGATGTCACGGCATGCCTCTCTAGCGACGGCCGATGGTCGTTTGAAGTACTAACTCTAACCACTACTCACCCCTCCAATGGGAGGCGCCAACGCCGCCGCCGCCGCCGCCGTACACGCCGAACAGCGAGACACAGCGGACGACGTCCTCCTCAAAGTGATACTTTTTTATCGTACTACCGGGTACCGCTCAGCATATCGCTGCTCATACAATCAAAACACAACACCGTTTAGGAGAATTACCATTTTTACCAACCTTTCGAGAAAACCTCCACAAATTACGTGCGATGCAGATGAGATTTTAAACAGTTAGCGTTAGACAGCGAACCCCGACAGATAGGGGCAGGGCGACCTTTTACCACTCCTTACTCTGAGCATCTATTTTAACAAACGCATCGACCATGTTTGTGAACCTTTTGTGCACTGCTTTGTGGAACTGCTATACTTAGTCAAAGTGGAATGCGTACTATTGTACCGTTTTAAACAAAAAATCGACTTTCTCCAAACGAGCTTTTATGAGATTGTAGACTTTGTATATCTTCGATATTCCCTGTTTCTCTATATTTGTTTCTATCGATCAGCATTATTTATATCAAACTCAAACTGCACACACACAGCAAAGGTTGAGTTGGGGGAGTTTTAGCTACAAGCGAAGAGTTTTTAAAAAGTCTGTGAAAAGAGACATTTAAACTAATTGACAAGCGAACTGTAGAGAGAGACTGTAAAACAGACGAGAAAACCGATACGGCGTCGCACGCATTCCTTTTCGTGGAAAAGTTTGTTTTCTTTCGTACCCTGCAGCCCTAGGCGCACACTCACAGCTTTAGAGACTCCTTTATATAGGCCTTGTTGTGAAGCGGAATCAGTGTTGTGTAGCATTATTTACCCCCCGTAGGATGTAAAATAGGTTCGGTGTAAGATGAAATGGTGTAAGATATTAGTAGAAATCCACTGATTTGTTAGCAAATGCGAGAGAGAGAAAAAAATGTAAAAGGCACAAGCTGTCGGTGGCTAAAATAAGAACAGTTTCGTAAGTGATTGCACCAAGGCGAGACGAAATGAATAGCAGGGAAAAAAGGAGATGAAATTAATAGATAAAAAGCAGGAATCTTGCGGGATAAGATAGCACCTCAGTCTAGAAGTAGTATCTTTTATCTAAATTAAAGAAAACAAATCATTAAAAAAATCTCTCTCACTCTCTCTTTATAAATGCATATCTATCATATCAGTGATGCGTGCTCTCCCGTGTTGTTGCACAAGTGTCGGAAGCATGTAGTGAGATCGTTCCAGATTGAAACTTAATAGCAATAGTTTTATTGTACTTCGTTTCACATACAACCGTTTCGAAGCTGATGAGCAAAAGTTATAGTATTTCTTCATAAACTACTACTTTTATAAAGTTACACATTTTACGGCTAGGAAGGGGATCTATTTCGCGCAAGGGCTCTATTGCGGTCATTTATCTAGCGTTAGAATCTCCTATCACGCGACACTGGGAAACTAAAAGCACTTGTTAGAAATGAATAAACGTTGTAACGTAAAAGCTCTTGAACGGTATTGTAATGTAAAGATATTAATTTTTACCACAAATCAATGGATTTGTAGCCAAATATGCGAAAGAAATGATCATGTACTCTTCGATCTTCGATCTTCCACAGAAGACAAGACAATAGTTTCTCCATTATTCTTCTTGACTGACGTTCCTCGTTCAGAAACATGAATGTACAAACTACAAACTACAACAACATTTAATGAACATACAAACATGATTTTTACCTTAATTTATTCAGTCCATCTGATACAGTCATAAACTTAAGAGAACTTCTAACCTCTTCTAATCGTCAGCAAAATAGTATAGAAGCCCGATACGAACTGGGTCACGGAACATAATGTAAGCCTCGTGCGTACGATATTTCCCTCAAAAATGAGCACCAAAAAGCACACTCCATTGAAAGAGAGCATTACCACAGCAACATGCCCCGAACAAGACAGGCTCTCTCAGACCCGTACACGCAGCGCACAAGACAGAGAGCCACAAATCGACCACCAATCGACATTGCTAGTGGTGATGGTGGTAGTGTTGCATCGGTGCACTGGTATTGGTGGCCGCAGCAACCGCACGCAAGAAGTGGCCCACACAAGCGGGGAAAAGGTTAGCTTCACTTCTGTCCGCACCGTGGAAGCCAACGGTTCTCGCGCAACTGCCGTGACGGTCGGTCCGCTCTACACATTCGCGTCCATCACAAAGCGATCACCTTCCATCCCCTTCCCTTTGCCAACATTCGACCAACATTCGAAAGCGCGTTCGTTGCTTGGTGCGCGTTGATGTCGTGGCGACTTCTTTGCGCGAACGCTCCCTCGTATATTCCCTTCACTTGAGCGCGTGAGGGAAGTGTGTGACATTTAAGAGAAGGTTTTTTTTTCCTTCTTTCACAAAACGATCGGTGCACACAAAGCGCTCAGATACGCATCGGCGGCCCCGTAGACGGTGTTGAAAAAAAATCGTTTAAAATTGTGCATTTTGTGTTGTTTACGCTTATCTTTACGCTGGAGCGCCGCGCACACGCCAAAGGAAGTGAGTGATAGTGATCTATTTAGGGAGGGGTAGGGAGAGCAGAAAGACGAAAAAAAAATCATCGAAAACAAGAAACAAACCCCGTCGAACAAGTGTTGCGCGATATAATACCGCCAAAGTGCGAGAAGCAAGAACTGATAAGGAAACAAGGGGAAGAGCAAGATCGCTTCCCAGAGACTTGGTGTGCTCGAGACAGAAGCCAGCAGACAACATAATTATGCTGCTGCCGACGGTGAATCGATTGCCGAGGATTGGCTGTTGCCTAACGCTGGTCGCTCTGTTGGTGCTGCTGCTACACGCCCGTTCTGGGAGCGGTGCCGTCGGTATGTATATCTCTCCATTTGGGCCTAGCCCAACCGAGCAAAGTTGCTCGCGATCATAGAAAGTAAGAGCTTGAAAGGCCACATGTCAGCAGCAGCTAGACACTGGTGGCCCCTCAGATGGTTCATCTTCCTCCCTTCCCGTGGGATGTGACCAGTATGCTTGCCCCATAGGACGTAGAACGAGTTCCACAGCTCGTTCTACCATTAGCGTCTCATTTCTCCAGCGCGTTGATGGGATGGATTGCCATCTCGCATGCGCGCATACACCTCAGATTGCACCTAAGGTGGTTTGGCCTTGGAGCAGTTCGTTGAAACGATCGCTAAGCCCCGGAGTCCATTCCACGCTCGACTTCCTGATCGCGTCCAATTACGCGTGCAGGATCTAGAATGCTCGCTCTGTAGGAAAGTAGCAATCAAACTCAAGCAAAGCGCGTAAAAGCATAAAAGATTGCGAATAAATGTATGATTTACATGCGGGTGCATGGGATCAGGATGGGACGGAATATTAATCGTCATTAGCATCTGCTTAAGCCTTCTTCGGATCCATTCTTACAGAAGAAGAACCAGCCCAAGAACCTGTTTGTTTCACGTTAGACAAATTCCGAACGCTATTACTAATCGTTCGCTTCTAGGTATTGGCCTCTCATACTTCCTCATTGCTGGTTTCCTCAAACGCAACCGCAATTCTTAACCCATTCTTGGGTAGTTGTTGGTGGTTTGGATTAGTTTTTGTCTTCGTTTTGTTGCTCCCGTAAAAGGGGCACACCGCCAATAGCATGACTCATGCAGCCGCGATCGTGGGTCGCTCTGCATTCACTAGCTGTGTAAAGTGCCCCAATTAATCCTCACACATATCCAATTAATCCCCCCCTCGTCTTACCACCATTTTTACGGTGTGAAAGTTTCCCCGCTTCTTTCCAAAAAGACGGAAGAACGTATCATGTGCAATTTCCGACACCGCACACCTAGCGTCGTTGTTGTAGGTCACCGATCATCCAATAAACGTTAAGACTCTTAGGTTTCGTAGCGGAGTGGAATATTTGGATGTTTTTCGGCTGTCGGACGGTTCCTATCTGCGATCTTGTAAGGTGTTAATTTAAATGCTGATCGCAGCCGATCGTAGAATTCGAAACTGCTTAACTCACCCATTAACACTTGCTCAAACATTTGAAACATTCAGTTTTATTGTATGAACTGGAAAGTAGTCAACAATTCTCAAGAAATTTAGCTTTTCCATCGAATTTTGTGGATGCAAGCACAGGGGCCCAGCATTTGGGGACCGGAAGATGAACCACGCGTATTGTCAAACGCCCAAAGTGCGTCTAAACACGAACACGATAATGAACGGTGTGGTATTTGTTTTTTTCTTTCCTCATCTGCCGTTTTGTAAACAAACATTACACTCCCGCGCCCCAATTTAAGGGGGTGCGGGTCTCCTTTTGACTGGCCTGGTGTTTGAGGAAGACCCCCCCCCCCCAACCGTGTGATGAATGTACCGACTCAATGTACGCGAACCGGTAGGGCGTTTCTGTATCAGGTTTCCCGGAAGAGCAAGCCGAACAAGCGAACGCATTATTCAATTCCCTCCTCAGCAGTTTGGTACCATTATGGAAGATATGAGTTACTTCTTGAAGTTACTATTACGAGGTAGGACCCAGTGGCCTATTCCATAGACGTACCTACTCCAACAAGACTGGACGTTGTTCAAGGAAGAGTCGAGGAAGCCTATTTTTCTGGACAGTATTATCGCGCCTAGATCATTATGTCAAATCAGGAAAAACATCGAAGTAGAAGTACCTATTCCTAGAAACATGATATCAAAAGGTTCTTCTAGGATCTTTAGTATAAATAATAAAAAGAAGAACAATCACATATTCCTAGCAACAGATTAACAACAAGTTCCTCAAGGATCTGTAGTTTAAGTCTTCCCCTAACGACATTAGCCAACACAGACTTCGAGGATCGAAACTGGAATTTGGAATGATTGAATTCGGTAGCCATTTTAATCACTATCACGAGTATCTTCACATAAACCCCTCTCTAGATATGCCACTTTCACCTTCGGCAGACCCAATAGTGTGCCATTTCTTTGCCGAATAGCTTCCAAATGAATTCCTTCCTTTAGTTCATTTGCCCTGTAGCTCAAGATTCCTCGTAGCATTAATGCGCCACAAAGAAAAACCATCAAATGGATGGCCCTACCGAAGGGCGCTATCAAGGATTGAGTCGAGTCATGTAATGCTATGCCGGTAATGAACACAAACACACACACACAGCACCATACATATCCGATACAAGCCACCAAGCTAGACGGTCCGATGCCTCTTGGTTGCCGCGCAAACCAGTTATCCAACCATGACGCCATGGCCGTGGGGGTTTTCAGTGGCCGCATGCTTGCTTGCAAATACTGCGCACAAACTACACCTTCTTGCCCACTTCCCGGTTTTGAGGCGTGACAATTTCCTGGCCCTTGTTGCGGCGGTACCACTTATCCAACCTCTCGCTATGCTTTTCACAGTGACGGACCACGATCGGGTGGTGACGTGCTACATCTCCACCTGGGCCGTTTACCGTACCGGTAGCGCGTCCTACCCGCTCGACGCCTTCGATCCCACCCTCTGTACGCATGCCATCTACGCGTTTGCCGGGCTGGATGAGGAGAAGAATGCCATCAAATCGCTGGGTAAGTTTGCAAAAGGCTTCTAGTGTTCCCTAATCTAACTAATGCTTCTTACGTATTGCTTACGTTGCTTCGTCCCAACAGATGCCTGGCAGGACCTGAAAGACAACTACGGCAAGGGTGGGTACGAAAAGCTGACCGGCATGAGGGCCGCACATCCCCATCTGAAGGTGCTGCTCGCCATCGGTGGCTGGAACGAGGGCTCGGAGAAGTACTCCAACCTGGCGGCGAACCCGGAACGGCGCCAAGCATTCGTGAAGAATGCACTCGACTTTGTCAAGTAAGAGCCAGTAGCCAACGGCCAACCTTTCGCAAACTCACTCACCTTCTTCCTTGGCTCCCTTTGCAGACAGTACGGGTTCGATGGGCTTGACCTGGACTGGGAGTATCCGACGCAGCGCGGCGGCAAACCGGCCGATCGGGAAAACTTTGTCGCGCTCGTGCGCGAACTGAGCCAGCTGTTCCGCAAGCACAACCTGCTGCTAACGTCCGCGTTCGGTGCGGGCAAGGACACGATCGATTCGGCGTACGACGTGAAGGCGCTCTCGAAGTACCTGGACTTTCTGCACATCATGTGCTACGACTACAAGGGCAGCTGGGACGGACGGATCGGGCCGAACGCACCACTAACCAGCCGCGACTACCTGAACGTGGAGTACTCGATCGAGCATCTGCTCGAGCTGGGCGCACCGGCCAGCAAGCTCGTGCTGGGGCTCCCGTTCTACGGCCGCACCTTCGTCAGCCCGATGGCGAAGGCCCGGTTGGGCGACACGTCCGACAAGGTCGGGTTTGCCGGGCCCTCCACCAAAGAGAACGGGTTCATGGGCTACAACGAGGTGTGCGAGGAGCTGAAGCGCAACCCGGACGACTGGACGCTCGAGTGGGACGCGGCCGCCTCCGAGATGGTGGCGATCAAGTCGAACGGCACTGCCTCGCAGGTGGTCGTGTACGATAGTACACGCTCGATCGCAAACAAGGTACGATTTGCTGTGCGGCAAAAGCTCGCCGGCCTGATGGTGTGGTCGGTCGATACGGACGACTTCAATGGGCTGTGCGCACCGGAAGCGGACACGTACAAAGACTTTGGCGGAGCGGGGCTGACGATACCGCCGCCTGTTAGTGGCAAGTACCCGCTGCTGAAGACGATCAGCAACGCCGTGCTGGTGGCGACCGACGAGCAGACGCAGGAGAACGTCATCCCGAACGGGCCGGAGGAGGTGCCGTCGGCCGGCGGTACGTCGACTGGACCGTCTGGGGCCGCATCGGTTGCCGGGGCTAGTTGGCTGCTGTCGGTGGTGCTCCTCGTTGCCACCGTGACCGTCACTGTGCGAACGCTGTAAAGTAGTGCGTAATCAAAATTCTGTAAGTTTACCTGTGTTAATGAAACTCCCAATCGAAATGTTGCCAAAACATTATTTCGCCTTACCAAACTCGGCTCCTGTTCGGCCTGTTCTTTCATAGATGACAATTTTCAACAGGAATATTAAACACGTGTTGCGGTGTTGTGTTGAGTATTTAATTTAATACTAAGCTGAGGAACAATAGGCATACACACTAGTGATGGGCGGGTCGATCCGAACCTACCGGGTCGGAGCCATCCGTAAGCGATCCGGAGTCGTTCGGGTCGACCTTAAAAGTAAAAGTAGGTTCAGTAGGTGCAAGAAAGCATAAGCGACTCTGACCCGTTGGTGCAGCAAGTTCGAATCGAGTCGGTCCAAGGTGTGTTCATTGCTCGACCCGAACTCGCGGCCCCAACGGGTCGGAGTCGCTTATGCTTTCTTGCACCTACTCATCATTCGGGTCGACCCGAACTCGTTGCACCCGCGGGCCGGATTTGATTCCGACTCCGACTTAGCGCACCCGCTGCACTCACGTGTCAGAATCGATTCCGATTGGCTCGCACCGGACGGGTCGGGTCGTGAAATGGATCGTATGACCCACCGCTAATAAACACTAGTTACTGTTCTGATCATCGATCGTTGACGTGCGATCGATCGTGGTGTTGCAAAATGATTCATCGATATGTTTGCTGATTTTTAATTTTTAATCATTTTTAAGTCGTTTAATTTCATTTTAGTTCATCTCAATGTTATGCCTTGAGCAAAGTTTTTTTTACACTGTTAATTGTTTATGAGCCTTATATCCATTTTTACAAAATGTTTAGTCCACTTGATGGTTTACTACGTACATATGAAATTTCCACCCGTCCGGGATCTATTTGCTGTACCCTTATTAATAGCTGCGTTCCCTTATATTGGATTACGAAAATTGTGTACAAACTGGATATCATGGATTCGAACAAATTGCTTCAAATTACGGACACTTAAAGACATTTTTGACATATAATATTTTCCAACTGATTAATATTAAATTGGCTATACCTCTGTTTTAGTCACTTTACTGAAGCAAGCCTTCTTAATTTGAGAAAAAAATCTAATAGTTTAATTCGAAACATTGTAAAAACTCATTAAACTGCAACAATATTTTGATTCATATTCCGGTCAGTTTTGAGATCATATTTCAATTTACGGACGTTTTGATTCATGAACTGTCCTCCTAAAACGACAGTATGAGGGGCTAATCATTTAGGCGAGGTTTGGATGCTGTTTCTCCAGCACTTTTAGATGCATTGAACCAAAATACTGTTGTGCAAATCGACGATCTTCCCAGTACGGCCATCTTAGTGATGTTTAGTGAAGGGTTAGGAGTGGACAAAAATCCGTAGTCGACTCCGATCGGCCTGCGACAATTTCGGAACCGATTCGGAAAGGTAGATCCGCCCAGCATTATTCGGAGTCGTTCAGAATCGTTTGGAATCGCCAGGGGTCATCCGGATTCGGAGTCATCTGAAGTCGGCCTGAATCGGCAGGAGTCGCCCTTCGAAACAAAGGCCTGTATACAAAGTGCACGAGCAAAGTAAAAGACAAAAAAACACAACGTAATGTAATGCCTGCTTACAAGCACATTGCACCTGTTTACTCCAATGGCTCCTGTTGACTCCAATCGACACCGATTCCAGTCAACTCTGATCGATTCTGAAGGACTCCAAAAGACTTTGATTCTGATCGACTCCGGCCGACTCCGGGCGAATCCAAACGACTCCGGATGACTCCATACGACTACGGACGACCCCGGACGACACCGAACGACACCCGACGACTCCAACTCCAAACGACTCCGGCCGAGTCCAGACGACACCGAACGACTCCAGCTGACTCCGAACAACTCCAAATTCGGGCGGAACTTACTTACTTACTTACTTATCCGGCACTACAACCGCTTTGCGGTCTTGGCCTGCCTCAGGAGTGTCCGAAACCGCTCACGGTCTCGCGCCTTCGTCTGCCAGTCCGTTATCCCGGCCTTAATGGCGGACGCCTCCACGCCATCTTGCCACCTCAATTTGGGCCTACCACGCCTCCTCTGTCCTTGTGGACGGCCTAAAAAGACTTTACGGGCTGGGTCGTCCGTTTCCATGCGTACAACATGGCCAGCCCACCGGAGTCTGGCGAGCTTGATACGCTGTACGACAGTGAGGTCGCCGTACATCTCGTATAGCTCGTCATTATAGCGGCTCCTCCATTGTCCTTCCACACATACGGGTCCAAGTATCCTTCTGAGTATCTTCCTCTCGATCGCGGCTAAGAGGGTTTCGTCAGATTTGGACAGTGTCCATGTCTCAGAGGCGTATGTGAGTACTGGTACTATATAGGTACTATATAGTCCCAGCTTCGTCCGTCGCGACAGGTTCTTTGAGGTGAACTGCTTTTTCAGGCTGTAGAATGACCGGTTGGCAGCCAGCATCCTTGCGCACAACTCAGCTTCCATACTGTTGTCGTTGCTGACCTTTGACCCAAGATAGGTGAATTATGAAACGACTTCAAAAGTGCGTTCACCTATCTGTACATCACGCCTACGTAGATTCGGATTATTTATTGGTAGGCTCGCTGATGTTGCCACCATCAGTTTGGTCTTTGCCTCGTTTATCTGGGTTGACTTATAGAAGATGGTTCCCGTAGTCTCCACCCTCGAGTCGCGGATGGCCCTCTCTAGCGCCAGGTTGAATAGGAGACAAGCAAGCCCGTCCCCCTGGCGCAGACTTTTGGTGGTAGCAAAAGGTCCTGAGAGTTTTCCATCTACCCTCACCTGGCATGTGACGTTGGTCATAGTCATTCTAACTAGCCTTATCAGAATGGCCGGGATTCCAAAAGAGCTTATAGCGTCGTACAGTTTTACCCTGGTTATGCTATCATATGCGGCTTTGAAGTCTATGAAGAGATGGAATGTGTCGTTTCTGTATTCAGCCATCTTCTCCAATATCTGCCGCATGGTGAAGATCTGATCAGTGGTTGATTTTCCGTTTCGGAATCCTCTTTGATAGTTTCCTACTATCTCTTCGACGTGCGGGACAAGGCGATCCTGAAGGATCAGGGAGAATATTTCATAGGCGGTATTCAATACCGTAATACCCCTGTAGTTGTTGCAGTCCAACCTATCTCCCTTCTTGTATATGGGGTAGATGATGCCGAGATTCCAATCACAAGGCATCGATTCGCTATCCCACACCTCAGTAACAATTTGATGAATCTGGTTTTCTAGTCGTGCACCTCCATTCTTGACCAGTTCGGCTGCAATTCCGTCGGTTCCGGGTGCCTTGTTATTTTTCAGCCGACGGATAGCCTTTCGTGTTTCTTCTATGCTAGGTGGCAGTAGCATGACACTATCTGCTAGTGGCGCTTCCAGCTGTTCGCTAAACTGGTCATTGAGTAATTCATCAAAGTACTGAGCCCACCGCGAGAGGACCTCTGGCTGGTTACTGACCAGATCTCCATCCTTGTTGCGACAGCAGGTTACCTTAGGTACAACGTTGTTTCGGTGACCTGCTATCGCTTGGTAAAACTTTTGTGTCGGTCCGTACACCTCTCTGGTTTGCTCGAGTTCCCGCATGTTTTGCTCTTCCAAAGCATGCTTCTTGGAGCGGTGAACTCTTTTCTCTTCGCGTCTGAGCCGTGAATATTCCTCTGCGCATGCCCGCGTTCTATGCCGTTGCTGCATTGCTCGGTATGCAGTATTCTTACGTTCGGTCACTTGTCTGCATTCATCGTCGAACCAGCCAGATTTGGTGTTGCCACGACGTGGTGGGAGTATATTTCTTGCACAGTTTATTATTTTTGTTTTTAGAGCGTTCCACCTCTCGCTCGTAGTTTCATAACTGTTTTCTGGTAGTAGAGACTCGTCTAAAGCGGATTTGAATTCCTGTTGGACAGTAATGTCCCTTAGAGAGTCCGTGTTGAGCCGAGGCTGCGTGTTTTCTCCGCCCCCATTGTCGCGGGGGCGGGCGATTCTACAACGTATCACTAGGCCAACCAAGTAGTGATCGGAATCGATATTGGCTCCTCGATAGGTTCTGACGTTTAACAGGCTCGACTGTCGTCGGCGGCTTATTAACACGTGGTCGATCTGGTTGAAGGATTCGCCATCCGGGTGCGCCCACGTCATTTTGTGGATGTCCCTCCGCGCAAATTTGGTACTTCCTACAACCAGATTGTTCGCTGCGGCGAACTGGACCAATCTAATACCATTATCGTTACTGTGCTCATGCAGACTGTGACAGCCAGTGTATTGGCGGTACATTGGCTCCCTACCGACTTTTGCGTTGAAGTCCCCCAGGATGATTATGAGGTCATGCCTGGGGCACGCATCTACGATTCTAGCGAGGCGGCCGTAAAAAAGGTCCTTCTCCTCTTCCTTTTTATCTTCGGTAGGGGCGTGGACGTTTATGAGGATTATATTGAAGAATTTGCCTCGCATGCGCAGGGTGCATAGCCTATCGTTTATAACCTTGAAATCCATGATTGCGGGTTTCAGCCGGGGACCTACGACGAAACCCGTTCCGAGCACGCGGTGGCGGTCGTGGCAGCTGTAGTATATGTCGTAGCAATGCTTACCACGCCTGTTCTGCACACCGTTCCCTAGCCACCGAATCTCTTGTAGAGCTACGAGGTCCATGCTCAGTGTGGCTAGGGCATCATCAAGTTTTTTCAAGGCTCCGGATTCGCTTAGAGTGCGTACGTTCCATGAGCCCATTTTTAGAGTAGTCCGGGGGCATTGCGTATGGTCGGTATCGTGAGGTCCGTTTCGAAATCTTCCGTAGCTTTCCGTAGTCGTTGATTTCATGAGACTGGGTGACTGGCCCCGCGCCCACGTGACCGTTTTGTTTAGCGTCAGGTTGCCCCCCGACGTTCAGGCACCCGGTTTCCCGGGATACCCACCCCCCTCCTGGTTCGCCATATGCCACCATCCGCCCAAGGGGTTGGGTCAAGCCCGTGTACCCAAGCTTGGATATGTGGTGACACATGTTACCACTCTGCATGACGAGGACGTGTCGGAATAGGAGTTGGATAGGAGAGCCTGTGTTATCCCTCAATGGGGCTTCGGATTCCATCCCATTACAGAGCGGGCGGAACTAGTGGTTCGAATTTTGCCTTGTTGTATTATGGTAAAATGTCGGTAAATCCTTAGAAATAAAAAAAAGGAAGGCATCTATACAGAAAGCTTTAGTAAGCTTGCGAAAGTGCTAAGATCATTAATTTATTTTATTGTCTCACCTTTGATGTTTAAAATGATATCCGATCAGTTTGTTTCTAGTATAATGTGCGATATTGTTATTTGCTGTGTATCTTTTACAGGGTTTCTCGCTTTATTTTAAGGCTATGGGACACTTTCCTTAATCGTTCGTATGCTGATGTACACACGTACGTATCAACAATTTGTTAAACCGCATGTCTAGTAGGTGTAAATGTGTGTGTTGAGAAAGGTGCCCCAGATTTAGCATAATGTCCTGACGAGTTCAGGCATTATCAACGAAACCCTGTGTTACCAATATCCCTGTGTCGCCCACCTAATTTCAAGAGAGCCCGATCGTGCTTGCCTTATGTGTTTTGTGGGGAATAGAAACAGTTCCTTGTTTAAAAACAACTTGACTTCAACAACAAACTTTAGCCAAACTCAAAGTTACTCTAGCACAAGTTATGCCGCGTCATTACTCAGTATTCGCCGAAAAGGGAAAATAGCGATCAAACAATAGTACAAGGGATGGAGCAAGAGCACAATATGCTTTTATCTTGTGGCCTATGGAATAGTATGCAGCCGAATACTGCGCTAGATCCGGTGTGAAGCAAAAATAACTCTTAATCTCTCCACCGGACCGCATCATCGCATGTGTCTGGTTAAGATCATCAGCAACCACACATGCTAGGAGCTGCTGTTGCTCCTCGACCCATTGATACATATTCTCTAGTGAGGGTAAGTGAAGCTCGATCGATTCGTTTTGCTTGCTTTCAAATAACCGAATCTGCAGCCTGTTAAACACCAAGGCATTGACTGTCTTTTTCACGTCCCCACTGCCGGAGAGCATGTTGTAGGAGAGCGAGTCGTGCGCCAGCAGGTTCCGATAGTTTCTACCCTGTATCAACGGTATGCCCTGTTTGATGCGCTGAAATCTGTCGCCAAAGTATCCAACCGCGGTCAGTATTGCACACAGCTCTAGCTGCAGCTGCTCCAGCGTAGCATTCATGTCTTCCTGTACGAAGATATTCCGTCGCACCGGATCCGCCTGTTGAAAGTCTGGCCGGGCCAGAATCGTTTGCAGTTTGCGGTGGCGCTCGTCGTACAGTGTCTGCAGCTGTTGCTCGTCCCGCTGGCGCAGCTTTTGTGCATCCGTTTCGTTCCATGGTAAGCGTCGCTGTTTGCAGAATGACTTCAGCACGCTCCACTTTTTGTCCAGCAAGAATATGTTCTCGTAGTACGGAGCTAGCAGCTCAGTTAGCTGTTCAACACCCTCGACATCGTCGACTTCTTCACTTATGTTAAGATCTTCGATCAGTTGGCGTGTATGGTTTTTATAAGATGTTTTCGCCTCTCTAGTAGCATTAACAATCCGCGCAAGCTCATTGCACACGAGTTCGGTATCGATACCTGATAGTCGAACAACCATCCCGGGGCTGCGCAATATGCTCGAGCCATTGCCGTTCCATCTGTTGCAAATGCTTTCCAGCACCGCATTCGGCCGGTACGCATTAATCTTCGAGTGCAGCAGCCTCCGTATTGTAGGTAGATCGTTGCACGAAATGCACTTTTGACGCAAGCTCTCGTAATCGAGCTCCTTTTCGGCTGCTAGCATCGCCTTCACCTCATCCACAATGCCACACTGGATCTGGAATTGTTCCTGTATCTTAGTGAACTCAACCGTATTACCAACAGGATATTCACTCAGCTCCTCCAACAGTCGCTTTACGTTGGCAAAATACTGCGTAACCTGCCCGAAAACTGTCTGTATCGGGGTAGAAAACACATCCTGCTTGCTGGTATAGATCAGTAGCGATCGTAGCGCATCTAGCGAACCGCACCGCATCAACATCCCGTAGAAGCTGCGACGCACCTCTGCCATCACTATGACAAAGAGCAGATTCATTACCATCCTTATGACGACTGTCTGTTGGGGAAGAGAGCTATACACTTGCCGTTCCAAATTTGCGTCAATCAGCAATTGTGAGAGGGAGAATGGTCGTGCATAGCTGTTGCACAAAGAAATGACAATGTCTGCGAACCGGCGCGTAATCATGCAGCCCATGGCCTGCTTCAGCCGACCGTTTGGCATGTTCGGGGTACTTTTGGTGTTTTTCAGCATCTCACCCAGCGTCATGACGGTGCGCTTTAAGCAGTCCTGAAACGTTTCCACGTTGGCTGGTTGCACTCTGGACACGTGTGAGAAGACGATGTAGATTTTGTGCAGTGAGTATAGTTGCCTCAACTGGCCGTAACATTTGATCAGCTTGCGCCTGGTGCGTCGATCTTTCCCTCGCATCAAATGCTCCAAATCGAACGATTCGCTTGCTACGATTGTAGCGGCAATTCTGTCCACTGGGTTCCGTTTCAATTCTGCCAATATACGGTCGGCAACGTTTTGCGGCTGCTTGATGCACTTCAACCTGCCCTCAAATTGTTCAATGAGCCATTGTTTCTGCATTTGTTGAAGTGCTTTTAGCTCGTGTGCCTTTGAATTTGCCCATTCGTTATCTTCCTTCCTTATTCTTTTTATCATTTCTATTATGAGCGTGTCAGGATTTTGGTTGCTACTTCCGATTGCGATCCATTTCGCTTCATATTGTTGGCATATGGTCACTTTACACGACATCCTCATTTTCTCCATCAACTCCTCGATCAACGATTCTTTTTTGTAGACTATCGTACTTTCGCATTCGCCAATTATCTCCCTTAACTTCTGCTCCGTCTGCTCGAGAAAGCATTTTACCTTCACCAACTGAAATGCAATCATACGGACAAATTCCATCACGATGCGTTTGTTGAAGCCGAATCGGTAAATGGCAAACTTAGTTGGAACTGTCTGAGTGTTCCAAAACACGGCCAAACAAAATATTGCCTCATGCAGCCTCAGATGTTCGAGGAATTTTCTTTGATGGTTTTGGTTTAGGTAGTGCAGAAAGTACAGGTGGTTATGTATCACCAGCAATCGATGCAGCAACCGGTTATCAATATCGTTACACGACGCATTATCGTACCTCTTCCCAATCACGGACCAGCAGTCGATCACAACCCCAGCTTGAGCCTTCCATTCGTCAACCGTTGTACCGCGATCGCCCGTCCACTTGCCCGACAAATGCCGAAACTCATAGTCAGCCAGTATGCCGAGGACAAACAGTTCCAAATCCACCGCTAAAATGAACAGTTTTACTCTTAGCTTCGTTAGCGCGCAGGTAAGGCATTCGAACAGCCGACCCTCGTCGTACTGCTTGAGCGAAAGAAACGCTTTAAACAGCGGTAAGGAGTTGTGCTTCAGCATCCTATAGCAAGCGGTGGAGTCGTCGGCTCCTTCGATGATGATTTCGATCATCCGCTCGAGAAAGCCGGCAGCAGCAGTGCGTTCGGTTTGCGCATGTGCCCCCACTAAGCCGGCCAGCACTGTACGGCCCTTGCTATCAACCGTCTCACTATCACACAAGCCACTCCTCAGCAGACAGCGCACCAATCCGAGATGACTCATGTCGCCGGTCCGTGCACAGTGCAGCAGCGGGGAAATGCCGTACACAGATTCGAACAGCAGCATGGTTTTGATGGACGATAGTTCCAGGGTACGGGCCAAAGTCTGCTCATCTTTACCGGCGATCGATTCGAAGATTTCGCCAATGCACAATATATCGCCATGTTTTGTTTCACCGCCGGACATTGAACGAACGCACACACACACACCGCTTGTTGAAAGGGTTTCTCTTGACTGGTTGTTTTGTTGTGGAGATTGTCCGTGGCGATGAGACTGCTTCGTGAATGCCCCCAAAATTAAGCTGGTCCACAGCACGCATACGCGCGGACGCTTTTGCGAATGTGCAAAACTCTCTTTATATCTCTCAATCGTTCTGCGAAATCAAACTGAGAGACTTATCGCTATAAACCAGGGGTCGGCAAAGTCCTTGATTGTAATGTACAGAAGGATGAAATGAATGAATGAAATGCAGCAATCGAATCCATACTAATGGGAAGTACTTGAATCGAAAACAATAGAACGTTAAAATAGTTTGATAATTTTGGATAATAGCTTTTGAATTTATAATACAGAAATGTATTGCAAATGGCTAAGCTATAGCACGAGAAAAGAGCAATCCTGACATTTGATTGTAAACTGTGCGTTAAATTTCAGTACAACAACTTAGTAGCTTTTAATTTATGTACTGTTATTATTTAAATCAAAAATAAATTAAATAAAAAAACTATTTTTTATTAAATAATTAACACTATTATATTAAACTAGTACACAGTGATTTCTTGTTAGCGGCAAAACTGTAAACTTTTGTGATACAATATGCCAATATGCCCTCATGCGACCAAAATCTTAGTTGAGAAATCAA
Organism: Anopheles coluzzii; assembly: GCF_943734685.1. Classification (NCBI taxonomy): domain Eukaryota; kingdom Metazoa; phylum Arthropoda; class Insecta; order Diptera; family Culicidae; genus Anopheles; species Anopheles coluzzii. Next base: position 94,898,954 of record NC_064670.1, on the reverse strand, counting down.
ACAATCTAATGAATGCTTTCAAACATATTTCCTGAGTACTTTTCACGTTACATTCTAGTTGATTTGGCATCCCGAATACTCACTTCAACCAAGGTTTACACTAGTTTACACCAAATGGTTTACACTAGTGATTGGAAAAGTTGGCAAAAATCCGGAGTTGACTCCGATCCGGCTCCGATAAATTCGGAATTGACTCAGGAAGGTAGGTCCGCCCTGCATCATCCGGAGTCGTTCGGAATCGCCCGGAATAGTCTGGAGCCGTCCGTAATCGTTCGGAGTCGTCCGGAGGCGTCCGGAGTCGTTCGGAGTCGTTCGGAGTCGTCCGGAGTCGTTCGGAATCTTTCGAAGTCTTCGGAGTCTTCTGGATTCATCCGAAATCGGTTACAGACGGAGTCATCCGGAGTCGTCTGGAGTCGGCCGAGGTTGGCCTTTGAAACAAATGCCTGTATAAGAAGTGCACGCGCAAAGTGGAAGACAAAAAAAAAACACAACGAAAGCAAATGTCTGATCACAAGCACATTATACCACACGGCTCCTGTTGACTCCGACCAATTCCGATTCCGAACGACTCCGGACGACTCTGGACGACTCCGGACGACTCCGAACAACTCCGAACGACTCCGGACGACTACGACTCCAGGCGGATCTAGTGGTTCCATTTTGCCGGAGTCGGAATCGGAAAAAAATTAAAATCATGGTCAAAGTTTCATAAACTTTATAGCGACTGGATAATTTAGGAATACCAATATTTAATATTGTAAAAAACAAATGCCCGATACGGGTTCAAGTCCCGTTCAGACCGTGCTCCCATACGTAGGACTGACTTTCCCGCTATGGTGAATACATAAGTTACTGCTAAAGCCAAGTCTACTAGAATGGAGGGCATACAGTGACGTGATCGTGTACAGTGACCCATGACCGACATCGGTTGTTGTGCCAAAAAAGAAGAATAAGAAGATTATTACCATTTTCTCTTTTGACGTTGGTGTAATGGTGGTGTTAATAAAATAGAAGAATAGGAGAAACATTATTGCAAAACTTTACTTAAAAAACTTGCCGACCCCTGCTGTACAGTGCTAGGGATGAATGAGTGTGCGTGTGCACGCAAACATCAACATAAAACACGTTTTTCTTCTTCTTCGCAATATGGCTGTCTTCGTATTATTTTTATTATCATTATTATTATTAACCACATTTGCGCGGATTTCTCGGTCTCGGGGTTTCGGTTTGTGTTTGGGTCATTGTATTTCTTTTCTAACAAATGAATACATAATATTTATTTCGCGTTTTGCTTTGTTCGTGCGATTGTTCGCATCTGGTGCACCACCTACAAACACACACATACACATGTTACACGTATTTTTGTCTGTTGCTTGCTGCTCTCTGCGGTGAAGAGTCGATTGGCGAACGTTAGAATATTACCTCGCTACAGAACTAGAAACCGTCGGAAGTGACACTTTCGGGTGCGAACTCAATCCCACCGGCGATCTTTATAGTACACCTAGTAGCAAATAGTCACCATACGGTCCAGTAGTCGCAGTAGTAGTAGTAGTAGTGCAGATTCATTTGTACATGGCAACCGATCTGTTGTGTGTGGCTCCCTCTGATGGAAACGCGCTAAACTATTAAACTATTATTTGAGCGATTTGTTCTTTTTTCTTCTATTACCATTGTTTCCCACACTGACCGACCGACTTTAGTATATTTGTGTGTGTGTGTGTGTGTGCATTTTGTTCCACTAACGCCACTAAGGATAACTTAACTACACTGCTTTAAGGTTCTACAGGGAGGGGAACACACGATCATTGCGGGTGATGTCGGAGGGGAGTCCACCAACCCCGCGTGAAGTGTAAAGACATAGTGTAAACGAAATTCCTACAAACATTAAATTGCATAAAGCTTTACCTAGTTAACAGCAATGTCAGCATCGCGATGCTGTTAAGTGTGTATGTAACGAGGGTTTTCTTCCTGTCTACTAATGAGTGAGGAGCGTACATCTATTTACACTAAATATTAATACCTGCCACGCACACCAGGGACGCGTGACGTAGGGGTATGAACGAAATATTTGGAGTATTTTGAATATTTGTAGCCTAATTTGCTAGTTTGGTGGATCTAAACCAGACGCGAACGTATTAAAGCTGCTGCAAACAACAAAACAAAAAAACACTGATGATCGGGGGAGATCATGTACGCGGACGATCACATCCTCTGGCCTAATTTTGCCTTTAGGTGCCAACAAAAAAAAAAAGAGTTCCTAACAACTCCTAACTGGGGATGGGATTAACGACGATTAACAGGCTGGACTTTGGAGGAAAGAACCCCCACGTTGCCTAGATCTGATGGACGCGATCGTTCCGGATGGATAGGTTGTCAAGTAGATGCATGCTGCTGGAGGGCGTACACTTGGCCTTTAAAGTTGCTAACATAAATCAACAATTCCTTGATGCAGTAGGGGCCTCTGTTGGGTTTGTTGAGCTGCATGCTTGAATCGCACCGAATCTTGAAATAACAACTTCTCTGTCATAACCGCATAAAGAATCCTACTCTTAAACAAGCTTCATCATTCATGAACCTCCCTGGACCTTGGGAAGCTTCCACGGAGTACGGACCGCAGAGGACCACAACTACACGAGCTGCAGGATAGCCGGGCCGGTGAGCGATGCTCACACGTACACTTCGTCTCACAACCGCCGATCACTGACCGCCCGTCTCCGCTCACCCTCACTTGATGGATGATCCTCATTGTCCTCGTTGCTGCTAATGCTGTCGTTCACGTCCACCGGTGCCGTCCGGCGACTGCCCGTCACCGTCACCGCGATCGTGCCCTCCCCGTTGGAGGACGAACCGTCCGACGAGCCGATACCACCGCCCCCGGTATGGTACGCCCCATGGGTCCGTCCCTCCGGATACAGCAGCCCCACGTCGCTGCCGCTCAGGTTCTGGATGATCGAGCTGATGTTCGTGCCCAGGCTCTGCCGCTTGATTGGCGTGATGTTGAGATTCTTGGGCGATTTCGGCTTCGTCGAATGGCTGCTGGCCGGCGTCGTCGTCGTCGCTGTCGTCGCCGCCGACGCCGACGTCCCCGCACCATACGGTCCCGGCGGCAGGTCCTGGCAGAGCGAAGTGGATGAGCGACCACCGTCCGGCGGCGGTTCGAAGGGTGTTAGCGTTAGTGGTGTCGACTTAAACCTATGCAATTCCTTCATTACCTCGTACTGCGAGTCGGGCGCCAGGAAGATGTCGTGCAGGTTTTTCGTCGACCGCCGGTGCGCCTCCTGGCTCTGCTCGTTCGACGAGTACGGGTAGGAGGCGATAAAGTTGCCATCGGTCGCTGAGGTTTGCTGCGGTTGCTGTTGCTGCTGGTGCGATTTCCCACCAGCCGGACCACCACCGATCGATGGGAAGTTTGTACTGGGTGTGGCCGGGGACAGATCGGTGTAGTCCGTCCGCTCGCCCGAATCCATCGAGCACATGCTCTGGCGGGAGTGGTCCTTCGGCAGCAGGGACGATCGCGGCATGACGGGGGGCTTCTCACCCATCCCACCGCCATGCACCGCCGACTGGGGGAACGGTTGCCGGCTCCGGACCGATGCCTCGCGCTTCCCAAACCGCTGGGCGATGTACTCGTCCGCTTGGTCTTGCTGCTGCTGCTGCTGCTGTTTCTCCTTTTTGCGTCTTTGGTTGGCATCTTCGTAGTAGTTGTCGTTCTTCACCGACATGTTGCAGCAGCTGCTCACGTCCGCAAAGTACACCTCGGACTCGGTCGGCTCGAGCAGCTTGCCACCGGCCGCCTCGGCCTCGAGCGTTTCCACCGTCTGGAAGGCGCCGTTCTCGATGCCGACCGCGTTGGGAAGTTTTGGGCGCCGGTTGCGCGGTGGATTGGAGACGTGCGGGGCAACGTGCACTAGCCCGTGCGATGGGGAGCCCCGTGCCGACTCATCCACAACTCCTCCTCCTCCGGTGGCGGGAGGTAGGTTCGGTTCGTTGTACTCGTTCTCGGACGTTTCGAGCGAACCGGGGCCACCGTTTGCACCGAACACGTTTTGTACATTAACCCGGCCACCACCACCGCCACCACCCGTCGACTGGCCGTTGCTGTTGTTGGCCGGTCCGATGCTCTTTGCGCCCGCCTCCACCCGTTTCTTCGCCTTGCGTGCGGGCAGTGTGTTGGAAAACCGATCCCGCCCTGGACCGTCACTATCGGAGGGTGTGTTTTCGTACGCTTCCTTCGACTGTGGTTTGCAGTAGCTGGTCGTCGTCTGCTGTTGCAGCCGTTTGCTGCCACCGAGATTGCTCCCACTGGAAGAGGCTCCTCCAGTACCGCCACCACCACCACCACCCCGGCCATAGTTGGAAGGGAGTGGCTGCTGGCTCGGCCCGTTCAGTGCCGCTGGTCCTCCACCGACGTACTGCTGCGGGATGCCGTGCACGTCCACGCCCATCACCGCGTGCTGATGGCACTCCAGCATGGCAATCCCTGGTCCGGCGGCACCCGGCTGCATAAGCGGTGAACCTGCCATGCCACCACCCCCACTGGTCGGATCTAGCAACGGTGGACCGCACTGCGCCGGATGGATGTACTGATAGCGACCACGCCGGGCCGGACTGTTCGGATCGCTGTATGGTGGCGGTGGGCCCCAAATCCCGTACTGCTGATCGATCACGTTGTACCGCGGCTGTCCCGGATCGCCGAGCAGGGTACCGCCGGCCGGTAGCATCGGCCCCGTCACTCCCGCCCGATTCGAAAACCCGTACTGCGAGTCGGGACTGTGCGGGGACAACCGTTGCGCGGTATCGTTCCGCTGCCAGGGCATGCGGGGCCAGCTCCAACCCGGCATACGCCGTCCGCTCGACGCATTCAATCGACCCCCGACGCCCGGTTCCTCCCCGCCCGGGTTGGGCGAGTAAAAGTTGCCCGCCTGACCCGGCGTCCAGAAGCGACCGTCCCCTTCCCACGGGTACGCTGACGGTGGCAGTACACTCCGATGCGCATGGCACTGCTCACAGCACCGACAATTGCCCGCCCGTCCTGCACCTCCTCCAAGCCCTGGGCCAGCACCGCCACCGACCCCACCGAGCATGGCCGGACCGGCCGGTAGCACCGACCCGGGAGGACCACCCGGCTGGCCCGAGTACAGCGAGCGACATCGCAACTCCAGCTGCTCCCAGTACATCTTTTTCCGCTCATGGCTCAGCAGCTGGTACACGAGCATGCAGCTAAACACGGCCACCAACACACCCGCCACCGACAGGCCAAAGACGGCCCGCAAGCAGGAGTACAGTGCCCCATGCACGACGCCACAGTCGGAGGTGGAGTCGAACACGAACCGGACGCTATCGTCCACGCCCGACTCCGTCTGCTTGTCGGCCGTCACCGAGTAGCAGGTGCAGGTGCGCGTCTTCTGCGTGTACTCGCACTCGCGCAACACCTGCAGCCGGCTCATGTGCAGGACGGTCGTGGTGACCGTCACCAGGGCGCAGGTTAGTGCCGACGCTAGCCCACACGCACCGGACAGTTTGATCTGCAGGGAGAAAAAAAGCATTCAATTAGACAAGGGAACTTCCAGTGTATGAAGAGGTAACTCCCTTACCAAGTAACTGTACCGGTTGCGGCGTCTTGCCAGGCTCATAATGCAGATACCCGTCAGCATGAGCTACAGAGAAAGAACGGGAAGACAAAAAATTAGGTCAGAATTCATTCATACTCCAACAAGACTGCAAGAATGATTCACCAGCGTGGCAGGGACGAACGTTGGCACCGTTTCGAAGTAGCCGACCGTGCTGGTGTACGATCGCAGCAGGAAGTAGATGCCGAGAAAGAGCACCCCGAGCAGGCTGGAGATACCGCCACATATCAAACACCAGATGACGTACTTCCGCACGCCGGACGTTGAGGAAGCTGTGGAGGATAAGGGAACAAACAAAACAGGAAACTCAGTCAGTACGGATGACGTATGTCACTCGGCGGGGTGCACTGGAAGTAGAAACTTTGGGCTGGAGGACAGTGTTGGAATATTAACCCGCTGTGGCTGATGGTGGACGCGGTGGTTCTACCGGTGGTGGGGCCCACGTGCACGTCGGCACACTGTACTGGACGACCTGCATGAACGGATATCCGTGCATGGTTATGGCAGGTGGTGGGCAACACTTGTGGAAACTTCCGACGTACGACAACTAATCCTGAACTCACCCACTAACTAACACTTAGGTACTAACACATCGTTCGATTGTAGGACACTCTTTCACGATTCGCAACTACACTTACGGAGCAAATACTATACTACACTAAACTATCGACTACTATTGTTGCTGGCTGTTGTACTATCGGTTTTAGCTATGGCGGAATCTTGCAAAGAGAACCTTCTTCGTGTCGTCTACAATCCGCGCACTGTTTATTGTACTTTGTACTAGTTTGTTTTGGACACACGTTGTGTTGTATTATACAATCATGCCTGCTCTTTCCTGCCTATGCACACATCTATTGCTGCAAAACACACAGCCTCCACATGGTAGCCAGCAGGAGGGTTTCCGCGCGCACCTCCACAATCTACTGTTGAGCGGTCTTAACACAACCATAGGACTGGTTTTGGGGCTTTGGTTTCAGTGTCTCGCTCCCTTATAGCAGTAGGACACGGTACCAACATCCACCCACAATGCCTCTTATCAACACATTCTGGTTATAGGGCCTGCTCGAGCCCCAGCACACGGTCGCGCGCGCACACACACAGGTTAGGGGTGTTGTCACTGTTTTCATCGAACAGCTTGCAAAACTACACGAAACACCTTTCTCCTTCGGTAGCACTAGCGATTCTAGTGCGAATAAAAACTGTTTACTTCCTTTCCGCGCAAAGGCGCACAGACCACCCCCATTCGCGTAGGACACGAGAACACACACACACACACACAGCCAGTCGGTTCACCAAACTTTTGACAGGCGAAATGAGTTTGCTGACTTGTCGCCTCGGCGCGCCGTCGTCGTCGTCCTTGCTAAGTTTGGTCGACTCGTGGCCCGTGCCCGCACCTCGTCATGCTTGGTTTTGATGCTGTGGCATTTCTGCAAAACAGTTTCGCCAGCATCAATGCATACCAATGCATATGCCACGCCAAGGTGAGAAAGAGAGAGAGAGAGAGGGTCCGATTGTTTTGCGTGGACGGAGGTGGAAGGATGGTGTGGTTGGCTCGTGTGCGCAGGATCCGCCCGTCACGTGCCGCGCAATGGTCCTGGGCGAAACAGTGGAGCGAAACAAGTGGGACGATGCCGATATGATGCGACTCGATGAGGGTTAAAAGGATTCAAAATGACGGTTGAGCTGCTCATGCTTGCTTATCGAATGGATAGGGATGAATAATAGCAATTCACAAAAAGTTCGTCACATGTAACGGTTTCAAACGACGTAAGGTTGTGTTCTGAGAGCCGTGGAGCTCAAGAAATTCCAACAAATCAGTCAAGGAATCAAGAGCTGCTCCAGGAGTGTTGATTCCTTAGACCTCTTCCTATTAATTCCTTGTACTTGGATTAGTTCCTTCACTATTGGCCTTGGTTATAGGTCAATTAATGGCACATTCATTGCTTCCTTATGTGAACAGGAGCTTGGTAGGTTTAAGTTGCAGTGACCTGCTCGAAGTTAAAGGGAACCTTGAATTTTCTTCGCGTAGCCCTGTAACCGAGCCAAAATTAAGTAATTTAAAACAAAAGCCACTGCATGATAAGTCCTACTTAATATAGTAATGAGTATATACAGGGATTTACAGGGGTTCTCATAGTTGCGGGACACTTCCAATAAGGATGCTAGAGTTCAATTCCCATTAGAGGTGTGCCAAATGAACCAGAACCGTACGGTTCATTCGGTTCACGTGAAAAAATGTATGAACTAGTTCACAAAAATAGAACGGTATGGTTCATTTGATACATCGAAGTACAGGGTTTTCCGATAGAACTCAAGACCGCCCGGCACTTGGATGTATTGACGGGAGTTAATCGCAAGACTGCGAAACAATATGTGAACACGTTGATAATACCGGGAACTGCGGATTTGTATCTGACGCACAAAACTGTGGCACACTTTTTCGGGCTCACTATTGCACACCAGAGGCATATGGCTTGACAATCCTGGCGACTAGGACAACAGATATGTAGTTCTACAAATTTTTGAATAGTATACCGATAACGCGCATAACTCCGAGATGATCCTGTAAGTGCCCATGGCAAAAGTTTGCGGACAATTTTGTTGTTTTATGCGACGGTATGCACACGGTACTTGCTGTCTGTCTTGTCAAGTACGGTCGCCCCTCTTGTGTCTTGAGCTCTATTCTGCGGGTTGAACGCATCAAGAAAAAACACACAATATTGTATGACACATTACCGCTGCTGGTTGAATTATTAGAGTAATGCTTCCTGTTGTTCTTGGTTTTTTTTAAAAACCACTCTTCCCTGTTTCTGTAACACTTTTTGCTGATCAATTCAAAAACGCAAACCCCTTTGCAAATTAGCAGCTGTTGTTATCGGCTTCGGTTATTCCGCTCGGAATGCCGCCCGTCAGATGTCGGATTGTACCCCCAAAACGACAGGCGAGATAAGCACCTTCGGTAGCGTTTAACAGCATACAGCTCCCGTCGCTTGTTATGCCTGTCGCCAATGTTTTGTACAGGAGGGGGGAAAAATAGACTACAAGCTGCTAAACCCGTGCGACCCTATCGGCGACAAATAAATCAACTAGGCTCGCCTCGCAGGAAACATAATCATAACGGGCGAACACAGGTTTGCGGGCGAGAGTTATGCTTGCGATGCACGAGCTGTTCTAGCAGCGATCGCGGCATATGGAGGCATATGGCTTGACAATCCTGGCGACTAGGACAACAGATATGTAGTTCTACAAATTTTTGAATAGTATACCGATAACGCGCATAACTCCGAGATGATCCTGTAAGTGCCCATGGCAAAAGTTTGCGGACAATTTTGTTGTTTTTAGCATTTAAGGATTGGACATCTTTTATTTTATGACAGAGGTTAAAGACTCAAACGCTTCTCTAAATTACCAAACCTTGAGACTTATTTTATCCGTTTTTCAGAATTCGACTACATTCTGTTCCCGAGTTACGCGGTTCTCGACCTACGCGGATTCGAAAATACGCGATTTTTTTAATTTGACAGACCATATGTCAAATCAGTATAATTTGCTTCAAGTTCGGTACAAATTTCATTTTTGCTGACAAATTGAAACCGCTTAAAAGCCAGATATATTAGAATTTTTGCACAAATCATATCAAATAAATGATAAAGTGTATAAAAGTACTAAATTAAATAAAAAACTCTGAGTTATGAATAGTATTTTATTCAAAAAATGTGAAATTCGACTTACGCGGATATTCGAGTTACGCGAATTCGCCGGGAACGCAGAAACCGCGTAACTCGGGAACAGACTGTATATATTATGTTTTGGATTTGATAGCTAGCGCAATTTTCTTGTGGAATAAAATTCTGTCTATTCTTCTTCCTCTTATTTTTCTTCTTTTTGGCTTAAAGACCTACTTGTTCATGCCGGACTATACACTGGCTTTTAAGAGTTCTTAAGAGTGCTTCTGCTCGAATAAAGAAGTACAAGCAACTGTTGATTCCAGATGTTCCTTGTTTGATTAACCTTTGTCTACATAAATTACCAATACCTTACTTTTATGGAGCGGAAAGCTAAAATGCAAAACCACGACCCAAAATCCATCTAAACCCCAAAGCCCAAGTTGTCCCAATGTTCAAAGTTCACGATCAAGTCCCAACTGTGCCCCGGGGGTTTTCAGTTCCGCTCACCTTCGATTTCAATTTGAAGCCATCGCAACCCAACTTCGATTCGTTCCATTTCAGCAGCCTGGAAATATCAATTCCCAGCGACCCGAAGGTTGGTACACAAAGTCAAGCTTCCCCGCCCTTCCTCCAATAACCCTGCCCCAACACGGGGCAAAATTGGTTCAAATTATCCTACTTCCTACTACGGACAGCAGTGCCGAGTCATCGCGACCGAGCGAGAGCCGGTAGCGAAAAGAGGGGTCCCGACTTCTTTACTTACCCGTTTCAAGCCGCTGGGCGGTGGTCCGTGCGCGGGGTGCCGGTCGGGGAGGTAGCGGTGGCCCCCGATCATCCTCGGAGATCTCCTCTTCCAGCTTGCTAGTCTCGAGACCGGGCGTACCGTCGCTGTACACCTCGATGTGATGGCTGTGGGGGCCCGCACCACCAGCGTGCCCATGATGGTGATGATGATGGTGATGATGATGGTTGTGATTGTTCCCATACTTCCGCTCGTCGCCGAAGCGAACCGGTGAGTTCAGTCTTGAGCCATTGTGGGCACTACAGAGAGCAAGGAGAGACAGTGAGGCAATTTCAGACAGGGGTCGAGCAAGTTGTGGAAGGGCAGGTTGTGTTCAATCATCAGGAAGGGGAAAGTTTAGTAGCATGAACGTGGGGGGAGAGGGGTAAGAAAACAGAAATCAATCAAACAACATCGGCGTCCGTGGGACTTACAGTGAAATCTTCTTCGTGTCAAGATTAACATCCAAAACGCTGGGCGTATTCTCGTCGCAGGAACCACCCGCACTCGAGTTGCCGCCACCCGGGCCCAGCCGGGTCGGTTGTTTGGTATTATCACAGGAACTGGAGCTCGATGGCATGTAGTGATGGTGGTGTTGCTGCGGCTGCTGCTGCTGCTGATGAGCGTGAGGATGATGATGAACCACCGAGGGATGATGGTGCTGCAGTACCGCTACACTGTTGTCACTGGTGTAATCGAGATCGGCCTCGGCGGTGGTGATGTTGTACGCCGGATCATGATGCAAATGATAACGATGCGGTTGACCCTGTGACGATGGATGCAGCGCGTCACCGCTGTTGTTTGGCTGTTGCTGCTGTATCGTCATCGTGTCCGATCGTTGCTTGACCGTTGCCTTACACGGTGCATCGGGACCCGAGCACCCTTCACCTCAAAAGAGAGCTGGAATGAAATGGAGAGAAAGAGAGAGGGGGGATATTAACATTAAAACTCTTGAATTAAACTCACGAAACCGATCGCAAGCAGCCAGCACATTGCGCAACGCACTGTGAAACCAATATGACTTGTAACCTTTTTTTGCTCTCTTTTGCGTTTGACCCATTTGCAAGTAAGCGCGCGTGTGCACTCTGGCTGCAATACCCGGCGGGTAGGTCATTTAATCGTAAAGGGTGCACTGAATCGTCACACCAACCAGTACTAGGCAACGTTGTCGATTTTGAGTAATATTTACAGTTTTGCGATCTTTTCCAACATCCTAATGCAATTCGATCGTTCCGTTGCGCGTGATCTTGCCCTGTTGGATTTGATGTTTGTGCTTGTGTGAGAACTTCACTTCAGACTTTTTAAACTCAAATTGCCGAACAACGAAACACCTTCAAAGCAAATTTTCCCAAGTACACACGTTTCTTTTCGTAAGAATAACTTTTCGGCACCTCTTTTATTGCTCTGCGGCATGTTTACTGCAACCTTCTACTGGAAGGACCCAAAAGAATCTGCTAATTGAGGGACACAAAACGGACGTCTACCTGTGCCTGCTGGAAAAAAGATCCCTGTTTTAGCACCATTTTCCACAGGTAGCTGTTACAGCGAGGTGCCCCTTCATGTGGGGTTTGGGTTCATTACTGTCCCTTACACGTAACCCGGAACGTGAAGGTTCGTCCCTTGTAAGGTTGGTTGATAGTTTATTGTGCACTGCGTCCCATACGAAACCCTTGTAGAACAATATATATCTTACACTTAGGCGAAAATGGCCGATAGAAGATCGCAACCCAGGCACTGTAGCGAAGCGTGAGACCGTGGTAGGCGTCTCGACAGGCTCGAACGCCGTCATTCATCTTGTCGACGAGCCACCAATACGCGAACCCTCTGTGTTGGCGTTAAAGGCCGCAAGAGGAGTGAAGTGGTTTTATTGACGGGTTGTTACACATTTTCCTCGGTGCCACAATCCTCCCCGGGGCCGTAAACGTTATTAAGCTATTTTACGGCAGAAATCGATCGGACGTCGATCGGTTGCGCATCTCTTAAGCAGTTAAGCACCCATGTGGTTGTCCTGCTGGTGGTATAGGGACAGGTAATTATATACATAGGGATAGGGCGAGGAGAGTGCCCTTGCAAGGGCATAGTCTTTGATGCCACTGGGTCGTGTGAAGTGGGGGAGGGGAGGCAAATTGATGTTCGACGCAGGTTCGATTCTGCCTGAACGATGAAAATTACCATCATCCGGCTCAATGGGGCCGACGCGACTTAAAATCGTCGATCCGGATGAGGCGTTGACCGTTGTGGTGATGGCGGCGAAGATCGCTGACGATCCGATGATCGCCGGACAACCTGTGCGAACATTGTTTTTCCAGTGTTGGGGAGTTTTGGAAAGCTTACGACAGCGACAAATAGGTGAAACAGTGACTGCGGACCTACGGAGCAAGTTGTAGATCAGTTTGATCAGTAAAAACGATTCTCCGAGGAAGTGACGGGAAGTCTTTCACCCATTCAACTAATTCTTAATTCAAGAAGTTGTGTTTTTATTCCCTTAATTGAATGGGTTTTTATGCTTTTGATAAGCAATTCGTAGTTGTTTGCCTGTCATCTTCCACCAACTCTCCCCAATTGGCCATTGTTATGCGACGGTATGCACACGGTACTTGCTGTCTGTCTTGTCAAGTACGGTCGCCCCTCTTGTGTCTTGAGCTCTATTCGGCGGGTTGAACGCATCAAGAAAAAACACACAATATTGTATGACACATTACCGCTGCTGGTTGAATTATTAGAGTAATGCTTCCTGTTGTTCTTGGTTTTTTTTAAAAACCACTCTTCCCTGTTTCTGTAACACTTTTTGCTGATCAATTCAAAAACGCAAACCCCTTTGCAAATTAGCAGCTGTTGTTATCGGCTTCGGTTATTCCGCTCGGAATGCCGCCCGTCAGATGTCGGATTGTACCCCCAAAACGACAGGCGAGATAAGCACCTTCGGTAGCGTTTAACAGCATACAGCTCCCGTCGCTTGTTATGCCTGTCGCCAATGTTTTGTACAGGAGGGGGGAAAAATAGACTACAAGCTGCTAAACCCGTGCGACCCTATCGGCGACAAATAAATCAACTAGGCTCGCCTCGCAGGAAACATAATCATAACGGGCGAACACAGGTTTGCGGGCGAGAGTTATGCTTGCGATGCACGAGCTGTTCTAGCAGCGATCGCGGGGCCAGGGATGAGCAACTTTTTATTGCTTCGAATTCGAATTAGTTTAGTAGCTATTCAAGCAAAAATTGGAACAATATTTTAGACTTTGCTAACTAAATCTATGTGTTTTTCCTTCCCTTAAAACTTTCACAAATTTCCATGATATTTTTCCCCGCTTCGCTTGAGCTACTCATCCCTGACCTCTGCTCGAGAGTGATCACCCTCATGAAGGCCAACGAACGCCTTACAGCGCGCGACTGCACGCGTAATGTTTGTTGTGGTAATTTAGCAAAACCGGCTTCCACCGGCACTGCCATCCCATCCATCAAAAACCCGGCGGCGACCCCATCCCTTTCCAATTCTGGAACATCGGGAGCAACTTCATCTGCCTGCAACTGGCAGCACGGTGGTGCAACTTGTCCGGGACGCTTGTCGTCATGTTTGAAACATACAAGAAGACCGGGAACAAGAGTGGAAGGTAAAAAGATAAAAAAGACGCAACGAGTATGTAAGAACAAGATCAGAGTCCCCCCCTTTTTAGCCATTATTTCGCAACGACTGTAGCGGTGGGACCTTCTGACATTGGGTACTCTAGACCTAACCAGCTTATGCAACCAGGTTTTTACTTTAAATTGTAATAAAAAAATGCATCATTACTCATTCATTCGTGATATGCTTTGCAAACAAATTGTACCAAACACTCCAAGTTGAACGTAATCTCAGCTCGACTACGATCGTCTCAGGCATCAGACCTAATATTAGGAGGCAGAATATATATGTGTGTGTGTGCGATTTGCTCCACTGCACAAATGAACTCCCTTTTCTTGCACCTTGATGCATATCCCGCGACGATCAGCGTACGACGATCGCACACGCACACTCGCCCGGTAGCAGTTGGAATTATTTTCATATTTAAATGTGACGTTCCTGCACGTTCCACTGCGTGCGGCTGCGTGCTGGTATGGCCGGTGCTAGAGCCGCAGCACCAGACAGGGAATAAAACCGGCATGCATCAAACCCGGGCCAGCCCTAGACGACACCTTCTACACCGGGACCGCACGTAGCTGGTCGCTCTCGTTCTGCTCATTATCTCGACAGACAAACTGCGCCACAGCAAGTGATTATGAGGATCGCGCTGGCCGATGATAATTGTGCTCCCAGATACTTTCGTTGCGTAAGAATGAAGAGAGTTGTGATATATATGAGGTGGGGGGGGGGCATAAAAAGTGAACCAACTGTCCACATTTGCAACACTTTGCACAGTAGTTCTTGCAGTCCTAAAATGGAGGTGCGATGGATACACGCACAACAATGTGGCGTTGGGTGATTAATTTGAGAGATGAAGGGGATGAGAGGAGCAAAAAAAGCTGCACTAATTCCAGCCCACCGCTTCCCGGTTCCGGTTTGTAGTTGAGAGTAGAGAAAAAAAAACTCCCCATCCAACCACAATGCCACTTTTGTGGTCATTAAATGCAGTTCCACTCCTCTCCTCATCACAGGTCCCTTAAATAGTCCCCGTGATGGCAGTTTTTTGCCAACAAGCGCAAACAATTCTACTGCAAACAAAGCAACAGCAACAAAAAGGCGAATGCATCGAAACAGTTTGTGGCTTTCGTTCGTTTTTCGCCATTCGCCGACATAATGCAATCTGACCAGCTGCACCAGAGCTGATATGTAGGGCTACGGAAAATGCACATGAAAAGCACGAAGCAAAGAAAGAATAAGAATTTTCTTATGCAATTGAAGAACGTTGGGGACTCTCTGGCACGAAACAGACGACGCACCACGACGCAGTTCTTCTCCATGTCCCGCGTGTCCCTCACGTTTCACACTTAATGATCATCATTATAGGCAACTATAACTGACGCATCATATCTTCATATCTTCACATCTTTACCGGCCGGCCACCGCCTACTGCCGTCCAGCACGCCTTTATCCATAATTGCAATCAAGTAGCCCTTAATTTGTGGTTTTATACGGACCGTTAAGGGAGAGAGAGATAGGGCAGATAGAGCGCTGCCATAGTTATCAAAGATGCAAACAGGCAAACAAGTGTGTTTTTTTTGTGCTGCAGGATTTTCTGTGTGATTGCAAGAAATGCACCAAGCTCGAACGATAGTGTGGTTAATTTTCCGACTCATTTAAGCGTGTGATAAAGCGTACACAGCGTGACCAGACGCTGTCCTGTCTGTTTTTCCTGGTTGTGAGTTATTTTAAAAATCGAGACCCATATTCGCATCACCAAGCAGAGGGACCGAGCTATGGGCAGCTGGTTTATTTGCTTTAAGTGGGCTCTGTTTTACGAGATTTCCCCATTTTGGTTATCCTACTCAAATGTGGTGCCATAGTTAAAGGCAATTTAATGTCAAACGAGGCTAATGCTGTGTTGGAAAGGCATAACCCCTTTCTTATCGTAGGCACATTAACGGTATCCAGAGCAAATGGATGGAAATCCTAAACTCTCAATCACTGCCAACCGCAGATGTCGTCGCGCTCGTGGTTCGGGGTTGAAATCTATACAGTGACAGGATCGTTAGTAAAGCTTTTAACGCGGGATCAGTTGTAATGAAGCCATCTGTATTGCTATCAGCAGCTAGAACAAGATCATTAATACATTTTTCTCGTAAGTAGTACACCCTTGCTAACGCCATCTGGAGTACTTCAAGTGCTTGAGAAACGATTACAGGCGAGTTTAATATTCTGGAGATCCTTTTAAGAGAAGTTGCTTTAAACTACTTCTGCCCTCTTGAAACATTCTCAGATAGAGGGCCAATTAGGGATGGATAGTACTGCGTTTTAAAGCATGACATTCACATTCTAGCTGATCCTACTTTAACAAGAAGTTTTAAGAAATTTGATGCATTTAAATGTAAAAAGGAAACTAAAGTGACAGTTATTGTATTGAGGCATACTCCAGACACAAGTCATTCTTCACAAGGGCAGAAATTCAGCTTGCCAAAACTAATTACAATAAATGAACACCCAAAGAAGGGAAAAAACCAGTCCCACTGCCCCAGCTTGCTTTCCCACGTAGCAGAAGTTGCTCAAATTGTCCCTTCCACGAACTGGTCCAACACCATGTCGACGATCCCGTCAGGTCATCATCACGGGTGTCCTTCCGGATTGTACGTGATCGTCACAATAATAATGGTTTGGTCACATGCTGCACTGGCACACACACGCGCACACACGCACACACTGTAACATATCAAGAGACAATCAATGGGAAGAAAGGATCACCAACCAACAACAAAAAAGAGTCCAAGCAACCCATGATGCTGCAGAACCGAAAGTACCTGAAGATGACACCCGGGACCCCTAAAGGCAATAAATAACTGCACATTCACATTGGGGGTCGCTGGGACAAGATTCCCCGAACACACACACACACACACACACACACACACACACACACACACACACACACGAAGCATGTGCAGTTAACCAATCAAAAATACACACACACACACTCACAAACCAAAGAAAGCAGCAACTACCAAAAAAAAACTGGAATTCCACCCTGGAACATGCTCCCAATGCACATGCGGATCGATCGCGTCCGGGTCATCATCCTTACCCGCTGCAGCCAACGTATTTTATGTTCCACACTTTCGTCAACTTTTTTGGAGGTGGGGAGAGTGCGGGGGGGGGGGAGTGCGGATTGCAATCGATGAAGTCGGTGCGTTTGCTTTCACCACAAAAAAAAAATTGGGAAACTCACACACGCACAATCATGCACAATGCGTCGAAAGGGACCTGTTGTTCAGGGCACGGCCTGCTCGGGGTCTTTTTTGTGGAGGACCACAGCGCTTGCTGCGATCACCCAGAGCCAGAAGACGCCGGAGATGAGTTTTGATGACACTTTTTTTATAGTAGTTTTATGATTACACCACGTCCACACAACAACGATTGCACTGTTTGCCGTGTTTGCTTTGGAAATTATTGTCCATAATCACAACGGTACATCACTGGAGCTTACTGTGAGCATTGCTTTACACTTTACCTAGCTGCCCAAGGCATCAAACAACGATTACATCAGAAAATCACTGTTTGCAAGATGCCCGAAACCGAAAAGGAAGATTGTAAAAGGGATGCGATCGGAACGTAAACATTTTCTTCGATCGCTTTGTGCAGGTAGTCGTCAGTAGATGGAATGAAGATGCTGTCCAAAAACCCATGTGAGTGTGTGTGTGGGTATGGGTGGGTAGGACCCACAGTACATGTTGTTGATTTTTCTTCCTCATCCCTTTTCGGCTAGAAGTTTGCCGCTTGCCCCAGTGATTGAGTGTTTTCTAGCCGACATTCCTTACGTCCCCGACGGTTGAAGGAACGATACAATAGAGTGCGGAGCGGGAGTAGTAGGAAGCAAAGATGGAAAAGCATCTCAGGCCGCTTGGCAAACTTCTGTTCTGTTGTCCGAGCCCATCCCAGGGCGAACTCTCGACTTAATGTCGGTGTGTGTGTGTCGCACAGGAAGATCGGGAAGCCATACGAGCGTGTGAACGGTTCAAGAATCGTTTCGTTTTAACATTCTACGACTTTCACTGAAATGGACAGTAAAGGAAGGGCTCCGGGTGTGGAGATGAAAAACTGGTCCAGTTAATAGTTGGGTCCCGTGCTGGTAACGGTATCGGTACCGCTGACCCGGTGCCAACTATTAGTTTATGGACATCGCACAATCCTGCTTCTCGCGCTTAATTAGCTGATTTAATTAAGAATCTAGAACAATAACACTTGAAATGTGGACGGCCGGAATGATTCGTTTGGTAATAAAACGCGGAGGTGTCGTTTTCAATGTAGAGATATGCAACAGGAGATGGAACGTACATTATTGAATGAATGTGCAGCACTTAATTAAACAACACGACACGTACACACACGCACAAGCTTACAGGCACTCTAGTGGCCAGCTGCACTTTCGGTACTCGAGACAGTCCCCCTTGAGGAGTCGCCCCCAGTACGTACACCCCACGCAATGTAGCCTTTAAAACGAATCGTTTTGCACAGATGTTGCTAAACTGCTGCGCGTTGGGATGTTGGCGGATTTTTGAAGCATTCACCTTCACAAAACATCAAACAAAAATGCACTCACTCACAACTCTACACACCACACAAAGCCACAGCACATCGTCATCAACATTCGAGAGCCACACACACGCACGGTTGCAGTAAAACCAGAAGGGGGAAAAACATGTAACCAAGGCAACACAGGATCTCCGTTTGGGTAATTTAATTCTAACCTCTTTTACTGCTGCTGCTGCTGCTGCTGCTGGCTGTTGCCTGTTCGGTTTGTCTGGTGTACTGGCTGCAACAACATCAAACGGACGCAACGAACGCACACACTCCCGGAGAAAACCAGCCCGATCGGAGCACGCGTAAAGGTACAACTGAAAACTGGTTTTTCGAATAAAACACCATCCCGAAACAGCGCCATTCCTTCGATCGCCATCGCTCTCCCGTTTGATTGGAGTTTCGCTCACCCTCTCGCGCTCTCTCTCTCCCTTCTCACTCTTACTTGCTTACGGATCGGCGCGGACTCTTTCTCTCAGACTGATTGTTTCCTCGTTGCTCTTACCCGCACCGTGCGGGTGTTCCCGCCAACAGAAACACGAACAGACTTTCATTCTCCCCCTTTCAAGCATGGTTGCTGAGAAAATGGTGCGTGAGAGAGAGAGAGAACGCGCGCAAGGGATGATTCTCAGCAAATTTGCACATGATCCTCAACATGGCGCGCAGGGGTCGTCAAAGAATCATTGAATTAGAAGCAATACGAAAAGGGATTTTAAGGGCAAATAGACCGCCCTTTCTAGTAAGTAATTAATTAAAATACTTTCTTATTCCATAACATCTTCCAAACCATTATAATTACTTTCCTTGGTTTGAAATTAAAATTTTTGGATCGAAATGCGTAGTTTCTACAATAAGCAACCAATTTGAAAGGAATTTTGAAATACATGTTGTCATCTAAATATTATGAATATTGTAATTTGTAATTATTCTTTTCAAAATCGGTATTAAACAGAAACATGTATTACCGATCACTGATCGTACTCTCATTTGTTCTCTCTTGCTCTCGATCGCTCGCATTTATTAATCCCGCTCTTTTTGGCAGCCTTTCCCCTGCCCAGCACAGGATCCTCTAGAAACAGGGCCAGCAAGATCGGAGCCCACTAACTGTCCGCTTCTTTTCGTGCCATTCAACAACAAACTCCGCTTCAAGAAAAGTGGCGGACGATAGCCAGTGGAGGCAGAGGAGAGCGCAAACCACAGGTCGGCAAACGTTTTTGATCGTGAACGCGTTGACCGGGTAGTTGTTAGCGGTCGATGGCGATGATGATGATCAATTTGGATACCGACGAAGGAGAGAGAGAAAAGGGCAAAGAGACGATCTTCGGCGATCGCATAAGATTAAGAGGTCGAGATCGGACCTTTTTTGATCAAACTGGAGATAGCCATCTGTTCTTTGGTGGCATATAGATATAGATACTCTTATCATAATTAGGCATTAGGACTTAATTCAACAGAATTTTTGCGAAAGTGTCATACAAGACGCAAATAGAATTGATTGTAATTCCTCTCTCTAAGGAGATAGGAAGCGCCTGAAACGGGTAATGAATCCATTTTGCTTCTTATATGCTATTATCAGACTCCGTTTGATTATTTCGTCCGTTCATCATCAGCCTCATCGGTCAGACTTCACTACAATCTTATCCTTTTATCCTCACCCTGGCTTCACTTTTGGTAATTCCATCCTTCTTCTCAAGTTTCTCGCAGTGAAGGTGCGTTTGCATACATCAACACACAAAAAAGTTACTTTTGCTCTCTGCCATTCTATTTTTTTCTCGATTCGCTCCACCAATATCCTCCTTCTCGCATCTTGCACCTCCCCCAAGGGCACATGTTAATATTCCTCCATCCACGCAGCGCTCGATGAAAGCATAATTGGGAACGATCGAAACATGAAGCACTCCTCTCCAAACGTGCATGTGTTCGTCTTGTGCCCTTTGCAGAGATAGAAGACAGATTTTCCTCCACAGGACCATCACCCCTGGGTCGCATTGCACATGTGTGTGAGTGTGTGTGTGCGCTTTTTTTTGTTGTTGATGAAGGTTTTTTTCACCTCAATTTCCATTCAATCTTACTTCCGCTGGTACCGGTTACGGATGATGTTTTGTTATGATGCCCCCATACGCGTACACATTCTCCCAGGGCGTGTGTATGCAAAGCGTGGATTAATGTTTTCGCTCTTCCCCTTTGTGCGATTCGTCGCTTTTGCTCAAGGGAAAAGATTTATTCTGCTGCGCTTAAGTTGAATCAAATCCCTCGAATGAGCGGACGAACCTTTCGAATACACTTCACGTACTTAAATGCCGAAATTAATGTCACGATGCCCGACTTCCTGGGAACACACACGCACGCTTTGGAGCTGATTAATGATCACATAATTAGATCGACAACCCTACGGACCCACAGCTCCGGTCGCCTTCGGATGCTAATCCACACCGCAAACGCATGCAAAGGAAGGTGGACAGTTAATTTCTTTCATCAAACGCCTTATTTTCGGAGCACGCCAGAAGAAAGGGCTTCTTCTCATTGCACTTCGAAAGCCACACCGCTCAGGCGACGATGGCCCAGTTTTCATCACCCTGGTTGAGTGATGCTGTGCCACCGATTTTGATTAGTGTGTCTTATTCCTCTCCAGTAAGCATCTTGGTGGGTATTCGTTCCTTATGGTCAGGTAGGTAATGTAAGCTTTCAACAGCTTGGTCACAATGTTCCATAACCGAAGGGATCGGTTCGGCTTGAAGAAGATTACGAAAGTAGATGTGAAGGTTGTGTCGGAGGGTAGCAAGCTACCCACGGTCTAAAGAAGGTTTCCCACCCCAGGAACACTTCGGGAACGCTTTAATCGGATAATGAGAGCGAGGATTAATGATTTTTAGACCGCTCGGAGCATAAGGCTAGGCATATAATGAGTGTTGAAGCACAAAAAGTTAGGTACGAGCACGAGCACAGCACTGTTCGCCAGAGAAGGGAGATTTTGAAATGATCCCTTAGCATACACTGTCCAATCAGTTATGAATGAGGTGTCATCACACTGTCTGGTAATGATCTCCATATCGAGAAAATAATATTGAGTTTGTTTAACTGGAGTACTTACTTGTTTACTTAACAAGCACTCCAGGGTACTGGGCAAGGAGTTTGTCTGGGGCATTACGAAGAGTCGTCCAGTGAGTCGTCTGATGTTATTCTAGTAAAGTTAGGTTAGGGTTGCTCGTTCCACATACTATCTTTCTACTAATGTAGGATCAAACATCTCTCTCTCTCTCTCTCTCTCTCTCTCTCTCTCCCTCTCTCTCGCTCTCTTTCTTTTTTTTCTCTCCTTCTCTCTCTATATCCCACTCTCTCTTTATTTATCTGTGTCTCTCCTCTTCACTGATATCCTCGTTGTGGCCCAGACCAGGTTGCCCAGTCGACTGTAGACCATAGATCTTTAGTAGCAGCTCGTCATCTATGAAGACACCCGATCATTGACAGGCTTTACCATCACTTGATCTAGCCACCCGAGCTCGATGTATTCCTCTGTTCCATAAGCGGAACTTCGAGTCTTGATGGGTCATAAGGTAAGCATTCTCATAAAATGCCACAACCTAAGTCAGGATGTCTCATTAGCCATACAGAACAGCAAGCTCGTGATTCATCCTTCACCTTCCCACACACCACCAATAGGTCCTGAGGATGCGTTGTTCTAAAACGCCTAGAGCGTTTGCATCCTCCACTCTAATGTCAGAGCTCATCAGTGTCCGATATGGATCTCAGCAGTTGGTGGGCACGATTCCTTTAAAAAAGACTTATCTAGAATTCGCTGCTGAAGTCGCTGTCCAAAATTACGACCATTCCAAGATACTAAAACTTCTCTGCCACTCTCCTTTCCTTCGTACTTGGACGCTATTACAGGCTGCGCTTCCTGACAAATATCCTGAGATCGAGATCTTCACCATGCCTAACGTCAGTTGATGTGAGGAATCAGAAAAATCTGCTAAGACTCCTATAGAATCCACTCTCCTGACGCCTTTTGCTCTCTCCCTCTCTCTCTTGTTGGCCTGCTCACGATAGAGCACGTCGATGTGACATGGCCCGGTCAACAATTATTCTCCAGGATGCTCGGTCCCTGGCTGCAGCCTCCCATCCATGTAGACACCCAATTTCACTTTTATCCCCTTCGCCTTATGCCGAACTGGGGATCGAACACCTTCTTGGTGGGGCATGAGTCCGGCATCCTCATGACATGCCCCAGCCATCGTATCCTGCCTGCCTTCGCCACCGTCAGGATGCTCGGTTCGCCGTACAGCTCAGCAAGCTCGTGGTTCATCCACGCTCCATGCTCGAACACACAGCCAAATATGGTCCGGAGGATGCGTCGCTCAAACACGCCCAGAACGTTTTTTATCCTCCGCTCGGATGGTCCAGGACTCGTATCCATAGAGGATCACCGGGCGAATCAATGTGCGATATATCTCACATTTCGTGCGGGCTCGAAGTCTTCTGGATCTCAGCAGTCGAGCCTTTTGCTATCTGCAACAATAATTCTCCAATAAGTGTAAAAAGACGTTCCTCTGCCGAATCGTTTTCCGAATCTCTTGCATCCTATAGTTGTGACAATTCATCCTGCAAAATTAGGAAAGATTAAACAATGGAACAGAGCCAAAGACACAGCCGGTGTACCGATGGTTAATCAACAATGTTACGCGCATAATGGTTTGCTTTTATTTCATTCGATTCTGACCCAGGAGCGGATTTTTTGTTCTATCTTTTCTTACACACTAAAAAAAAGGTATGATTAAACGTGGGGAGTTTGCCATTCCAAATCATCATCTACACCACCCGATCTGGCTGTCGCAGCGATTTGCAATCGAATAGCGTTTTTTTTTTGCATCATCGCCACAGAGAGCGGCGCGATTTTATAGCAAACAGCTTTACTACACACACAATCCACACACACTCATCACTTTACACACTTCTTGCTCGTAGGGGTAGGGTTTCTGCTAATAATGATAGATGGGGGAGGGGAAGGGGGATGGTTTCACACTCTTTGTTTTCCATACACACACATACACACGGGTGCTTTTTCTTATCTAGATCAGCTGTTTTCTTTTGTTTTTTTTTGGGTTTAATGTTTTTTTTTCTTTTTTCAATGCTTTGGGGATAAAATTTGTCTCTGATTAGTATGAACGTTGAAACGGAAGCCACACACCGTGCTAGTGGTTGGAATATTAGTAGTATTAGTAATAGTAGTAGTAGTAGTAATAGTGAGTAGTAGTAGTAGTAATAGTAGTGACTATGCTGCGTCAAATGCTGATAGTTTCAATTGATCTTGATCTTTGCTTGCTTTTTGATCGTTTCTTCGCCACTAAACGGGAACAAACGACCGGTTTTTGTTAGTTGATATTAGCATTTCTTTCAACGTTTCCTTTTTACAACGCATCGAAAGCAAGCGCATCGCTACATAATACATAACGAGAAAAACATCTTTAGGTATGTGCTATAAGTTTAACATCTGATTCTTTTCTTATTCTTTCCTCTCCGAATCTCTGATTATCGTTGTGGGCCGTTGTGTCTGTGGTGGGATTTATTGGCCACCTCTTACTAGCATGCTTTACTAACTTAGTTTTCAAAAAATATAGAGCATAAAGTGAATGAACTTCATCCTTTTTACAACACATATTAACAGCTCGCAAAAAAGCGAATCTAAAACAATAGACAATTTTAAAATTGTAATGTAAATCTTTTATAAAATAAACATAATATTTTAACAAATTAATCAATAAACAACTTTGCTTTACATTTTGAACGCTGCTCTAGAACCTTTCATCAAAGAAAAAACGAAGCTTTGCATCTCTTTTCAAACTAAATAATACAATTGTCCGAAATTAATTCCTCTCTTTATCCGTTATCCATCGTGTAGGCGCATTCTTTCTGTTCGTCTGTTTCTGTACGGCAATTGTTATACGAAAGTTCCCTCCTTTTCCCTGTCACCCCCCTTTTTTAAACCGTGTGTTTTTCACTAGCCCAGTGTTTCTATTTAAATTCCTTCCCACCCTACTACAATACATATAAGCCCCCCCTGGGGAGGGGTTCCGAGGAGCAACGACGTCCTGTCGATCACCTTCCACAACCATACTCGTCGTCGCGTCGGCTTCGGTGTCAGTGTGCTGGGGAGGGTTTACATTTGGTTGTTTTCCATTTCCCCCGTTCCTTCCAACAGTTTGCACTCATCAGCTTCAGATCAGTTTGATAACGTTATACACACATTCACGGTGGCGCATTAGCATCTACTGATTTTGTTTTGTTTCGTTTGCACTTATCGTACATTCATCTTGCTCGCTCTATCTATGTTTTTAGTATATAATTGATAACTTCACTATTCACTGATAAAGTACACTAGACCTGGAGGGGACACGCTTTAATCTCTAGCATTTCAACAACTTTCTCTGTATGCTTAATGTGTTTTTTGCTTTTGTTTATGTGTTTGCGTTTTGCTTTGCTTTGAGTTATTGGATAATAGGCTGGAGATGTTTAGAAATACGTTGCGACATGACGGCATCATACTACAGCTTGTAAATTTAATTTTCTGCCGGGGTTTCTATACTCTTTATATGCTGTTTTTTTAGTGTTTATACTAGAATTCACTAGCTCTTGTCGATTCTATGCTGTTCGGAATGTATTTATCGCCGCGGGTTCTTCGTATGCAGTGGTATAATTTTGAACAATTGATTTCATTTACTTTTACAGTGCTGTAGCAGCGATTCGCTAAACCTCGTTACTATAACATTGTGTTTAGCTTGATGCCAGCTTGTGTCCTGACACAAGGGCTATTTTCTTCAGAAAAAAAACGAGAACAAGGGATCTTGAAGCGTTTTCTTACACAGATAGCTAGCGAAGGGTGGAGAGAGCGAGAGAGATAGTCGGAAGTTTATGTTCGCAGCATTTTAATGGGTTTCGTTACCAGTATTGGCCAGTCCTATACAGCCAGAAAAGAATTTATGGCCAAAAGCAGAACAGAATTACAGCACACAACGGTACACACAAGGTGCAAGAATGTCCAGAATCAGTCGCCATTTGCATGAACGTTTAATCTTTTTTGTTACTGTACAATATTTAATTGTACAACTTAATTGCAACAATACAAAAAAAAACATAAATCTTTCTGCTAAACACACGGTTGTGCATAATTATTAGATGCATAGCTGATTTGTTTCCACACAGACAGTAGATGGAACACGGAGAAAAGTAAATGTTTGTCAATGTATCTCGAACCGTAACCGTTATGGGGCGGTTGAAAACATTGCGTGTGGAAATGTGCTCACAATTTTAGAATACCTTGTTGAAAAGCAACGACGCATTGGTGCGCCTAACATTGGGGCCGTGGCGCCGTTCGTTCGCATCGATAATCCTTGTCCTCTACCGGCAACGCTGATACTCATAATGGGTAATATTAATAAAAGCAAATAGTATCACACAACTTTTAACGCTTATACGGGGCACACCTATGGATGGACAGGTGGTAACGGTTGGTGGCAGGGGGCAACCACACACTAACACAAGCCACCCTCGTCCTCATCGTCGCCACCAGCAGGTCCAGCTGCCGGTTTTGCCGCCGCCTTCCCGGTCGAATGCAAACAATCATAAAAATTCAAAGAAAAGACGTTACAAACAATGAGGCAAGGAAGGAATTTCAATTATACTTACATCACCCGCGGCACCACTGTTGGGGGAAACGTACGAAGCGGCCGCATTCTCGATGACGTTCGCTTTCGGTGCAATCGAGACGCCCTTGGGGAGGGGTAAATCCCGCGCCAGCCGCGCATACTCCACATCCATGTGCCGGATGAACGGTGACGACAGGGCTCGCTGGGCTAGTTCCGGATCCTCATCATCGTACGCCTAGTGGGTGATAAAGAAAGCGAAGCGTATTGCTATTAGAATGACCACAAATTCAATATCCACACGGAATATACGCAACCTGTAGCAACGATTCCAGCGTTTGCACTTCGGCTGCATCGCAACAGTTGCCCCACTCCTTGAACGCTTTCTCCGCCGCCACATAATCGCCACGGGCGAGCTGCACCAGCACCAGTGCCACTGCTAGCCGGCCGATGGCACCCTCCGAACCGACCTGCTGGTGCAGCCCGATTTCGCGCCGTATAGCGTCCGCCGCCTGATCGTACATGCCGAGCTTCACCATGATGCGAGCCACCTTGCTAGCGTATTCGGCGCCCTGGCGCGTTGAGTCTTCGATCTGTTCCGAACACGCCCAATGAAGATAGAGGTAAGTATGCAATCGGTTCCTGCCCCTTTTACTACACCTACCGTAACCACGTCGACGGCCTGCTTGTACAGCTGCAGCGCGTCTTCCGGGTGCGTCTGCTCCAGTATCTTTGCCGCCTTGTCCAGCACGGTGGCGCCCGATTCGGGCGAACCGTGCTGCTGGTAGAGATTGCACGCCCGCTCCGCCAGCTTGCGTATGTCGCCGAGATTGTTCATTTCCTTGCAGATCAGTATCGCCTGATCGAGACACTTGGCCGCGTGGAACAGGGCACGGTTCTGGCGGTGACAGTCGGCGGATTTCATCAGACAGTCGCGGCACTGGTCCAGCGACTTTGCGTTCCGGAAGCAGGTGGCTAAGGTGAAACAAAACAAAACAAAGCAAAAAAAACACGTCAAACACAGGCGTTGGCGCACGGTGGGTATTTCGATGCCATACCTGCTTTGTTGTACTCCTCGGCCGCATTGTCGAAATCGGGTCTCCATTTCAGGAGCGATGTTTTCAAGCTTCAGGAGGGGGGGGGGGGAAGTAAAAATGCAAACGCAAAAAGAGAGAAAAAGATTAGCCAGAAAGGAAAAATGCACACTTCGGGGGGGGGGTGGACACCACTGCATCGCAACGTTACCATTTCTCAGCTTGTCGGATGTGCTCCTGAGCTTCTTCGATTTTGCTCGACATGCTTGCTGCTCACTTCGTAATCACCAGGACAAGTTGATAACAGCAACAGCGAACGGAAAAGTGCAGGATTCCAGCCGAGGTGCACTATTTTTCCTGGGGACTAGAGCTCCTGCTAATCGTACGGTAAACACTTCCACCCGAATGATGATTTGCACAAACACACGTCTACACGTCGCTGTACAGGGCAGAGAGGGGAAACTTATTCAGCACGAGAGAATGGTAGAGAATTTGCAGAGGAACACCCAAACTCGCACGAAATCGTCACGGAGGGTTCCACCAACAAAAACGACAATCGAATTTATTGATATAAAATTTTTCTTCACGTCCCGCAGTGACAGCTCACACGCCTTTGGAATTCTTTGTGTCAAAATAGTAGAGGCAATCCTGGTATGACAGGATCACGGCGTAGAACAGTAACTGAAAACGTACAACGATAGGTAAAACTTTCAAAGCGAAGTATATATTGTATGAAGTGGTATTATTTATTATTTAGAGCATATTTTCAAACCATTCGCTGTGTTTGAATGCCTTAAATTGATGAATTTAAAGAAAAAAGTTTGCTTTCCACATATCACGTGCAGCACCCCTGGCTGGGCCGATCCCGTCAACGCAAATGGAAAACAAGCGTATAACAGATGCTGCTTTCTCCAGCGAGCTGTCAAAATTTGTTTACCCTACGAAAGAAAACAACACGCTGCCGCTAAAGTTGCCGCAGCAGCTTCGTTTTACCAAAAAAGAGAGTAAATTGTGCTTCTAAAACCGTAAAACATTATAACGCACACATGGAGGAAGTTCAGCGTCACTCGGTGCACACGTTGGTGTTCCGTTCGTTAAAGCGTACGCATGATTTTTTCGTCGCCAACCAATCGCTGCTGCCGGAGATCGACGAAACACTGTAAGCATTCCTCCGCGGGAAGAGGCAAAATGGAGGGCAGTTTACTGAATTATCTTTCTTTTTTGCAGTGAAAAGTTGAAATACAACATTAAAGCTCGGGACACGTATGGGTTGGTTTTCGACCGTGCGGCCAAGGCAAAAGCGCTGGCAGCGAAGCGGGGCGATAGTGACCGGATCGAGGGACAGCATGGCGGCAAGGATGGCGGTAAGGCACTGTTTGAACTGTCTTGTGAACTGTCTTTTTCGGCACCTCTTAACCATTTCGCCTTCCGCGTTTCAGTGTTGGCAATAACAGCCGCCGGCGAACAGGAAGGAAGCGCACCGGATGGTACAAATGGTCAGATGGCGCTGGTTCCTGCCTCTACCCCGACACCCCAGGCTGCCTCCAACGCGGTGCAAATACTGCCAAAGAAAGCGCCCACCATCCCGAAACCGAAATGGCACGCCCCGTGGAAGCTGTGCCGCGTCATTTCGGGCCATCTGGGCTGGGTGCGTTGCGTTGCGGTGGAGCCGGGCAACGAGTGGTTCGCTACGGGTGCCGCCGATCGGGTGATTAAAATTTGGGACCTGGCCAGCGGCAAGCTGAAGCTCTCGCTTACCGGCCACGTCAGCACGGTGCGGGCGCTGGCGGTAAGCCCGCGGCATCCGTACCTGTTCAGCTGCGGCGAGGACCGGCAGGTGAAGTGCTGGGACCTGGAGTACAACAAGGTGATCCGGCACTACCACGGCCACCTGTCGGCGGTCTACACGATGTCGCTGCATCCGACGATCGACGTGCTGGTGACGGCCGGGCGCGATTCAACGGCGCGCGTGTGGGACATGCGCACCAAGGCCAACATCCACACGCTGACCGGGCACACGAACACGGTCGCGAGCGTGGTAACGCAGGCGGCCAATCCGCAGATCATCACCGGCAGCCACGACTCGACCGTGCGGCTGTGGGATCTGGCCGCCGGCAAGAGCATGTGCACGCTGACCAACCACAAGAAGAGCGTGCGTGCGATCGTGCTGCATCCGTCGCTGTACATGTTTGCGTCGGCCTCGCCGGACAACATCAAGCAGTGGCGCTGCCCGGAGGGCAACTTCATCCAGAACCTGGGCGGCCACAACTCGATCGTGAACTGTATGGCGGTCAATCCGGAGGGGGTGCTGGTGTCGGGCGGCGACAATGGTACAATGTTTTTCTGGGACTGGCGCACCGGGTACAACTTCCAGCGCTTCCAGGCGGCGGTCCAGCCGGGCTCGATGGACAGCGAGGCGGGCATTTTCTCGATGACGTTCGACCAGTCCGGCTCGCGGCTGATCACGACCGAGGCGGACAAGACGATCAAGATCTACAAGGAGGACGACGAGGCGACGGAGGAGTCGCATCCGATCAACTGGCGGCCGGAAATTATTAAGCGTAGAAAGTATTAAGCAGGAGCGTCTCAACTTTGTACGGAAATACATTTAATTTTAATGCGAACAATGGTAATTGGGATTTTTATTTAATTTTTACTTTTCTTATTTAACTGAAAGCGACAGTGGCTCACGATTTATTAGTAATGGAATGGAATTTTGTGGAAGAGTAAACTTATTAAACAATAATTTCGTCTTCATCATTAACGAACTATTTTTGAAAAGTGACGTAAAAATGTGGCCGTTTGTTTGGGTGCAAATTCCTGAACTTTGTGAGCTAGCTATTTTATCAAAAACCGTCAAAATATTCTCAAATTTTAAATCCAGTCTAAATACAATTTTTACAATCATTTTGTACCGGTTTTACAGAAATTGAAATTTCCAACTGTCACCCGCGCATGTCCACCGCGACCGCCAGCGTCATCCGGATATGTCAGCCAGATGGCAAGTCATCGTCATCGCTGCTTCGCGTTCGGGTCGTTGTCTTCGTCGCTCCCTGCTCTGTGCGCTTGCGGTTATAGCTCGGTAACCCTCCGTAGCCTGTAGTTAAGAGACTGAACCAGATTTTCGTCACCTACCAAAAACCCAATAGAAACGCATCAACAAAGGAAGTGTGCACGTCGTAGCAAGCTGCGACCAGGATAATTGTGATTGTGCTCTCGGGAAATCCGGCATTCAGTGAGGCGACAGGCGAAGTGTGAAAAGCGTGCGGCGTGTGTGTGTGCCCGTTTTCCCACCCATAGCACGGATTACATTTGCCAAAAGCGAATCGGTTTTCTGCAGAGAGGAAGCTTGAGTCGAATCGAAGTTTTGTGGTAACATCCCCGCCCCCGGTCGGAAGCAATCCGAAGAAACCGTTCTTCAAATGGCCGACAGCAAGAAGTGAGTAGAATATTCGCGTACTTTGTGCGGTAGAGGTGGAAGAGCGAAAGCGAGAGGGTGCCGAGGGACGGTTATGGCAACCGGGAAGCGGCCGGCAAGTAGGAGAGTAGGAGGAGCAGGAAAGCAAAGGGACAAAGTAGTTGCATTTTTCGCTTCCGGTGCAAGGAAACCCGGCACAATCCCGGGTACGGTACGGATGACCGTTGTGTGGTTGATGCACAAAGAAAGCAGAGCAAGGGGGAGCCTCGACTTTTTTCCCCGGTCTGTGTGTGTGTCATGTTTGTACGTAGAGGGTTTCTATTGGCTGAGCGGCAGCAGCGGCCGCCGTGCGGCTGTGTATGTGTGCGAGGGGTTTCGTTGTATTGTGAGAGGAATGAGCACGACTTGCTTCAATTTTCGCTTGTCACGATATAATGCGTTACTTCGCGTAATCGTTGGTTACAAATGCATCACACAAACGCGGGGACTTGTGGGGAAAAAGGAATGATTTCTGAGTAGAAAAAGGATCTTTGCCTGTCTGCCGAAATCTTTACACAAACAGAATTTCAAGATAAAATCCGGAAAATGGTTCACTCTCTTTCGTAAATTCTGCGAAACATAACCAGCAACGCCATGCTTTTCTCGGGGATATGGTTGCGTTGTGCATAAATAATAGACAACGAGAAGAAGGGGATGTTGTAACCATATTACGCTCATAATTATTTGGTAAATGTCTAGGAAAAATCATACAGTAAAAGTTTTATAAGAAACACTATTGAAGAAATGGCTAAATTCAATGTAATTCGCAGCTAGTGTTAGAAGAAGAGCCCCTCACACAGATGTTTGCAACAATTGTCTCTTTCCTACCTACGGCACAATGACTTCTTTCGACCAGAGGCTAATAACCTATGATGCACACCTCTTCGTTTCCGGGAAAATGACGCCCGTCGCTCTTTCTAAAGACAATTGCGCTATTTACGTTTTGTTCTAATCGTTATTCTTAAATTCAAATTTTCATAATCTTTTTCCTTTTTCTTCCAGCGATGATTTGGCAACTGCCATCCTGAAGCGCAAGGATCGCCCGAACCGCTTGATCGTCGACGAAGCCGCTAACGATGACAACTCGGTTATTTCGTTGTCACAGGTGAGCAAATACATGCAAGCTTTTTTTTTGTTTCTTGTGCAAAATGAAACGTGGACCAAGTCGACTCGAGGAAGGGATTTGAAAACACGTGTCCCAGCAGTGCAACCGTCGTCGATAAGCGTTGATGATGGCACACTTTGATGGTTCGATCGAACTGAATCTCCTACTGTGCTCCTCCTTGGCCCACTTAAGCGCTCTGGTGTGAGCAAGTAGCCTTTGCTTGGTTTGTTTTATTTTGCACTTAAAATGTGGCTCACAAAAAAATATTGCGCAAGGTTGAGTAAAAATGACGTCAGAACGCTAGAAATGGGTTTTTCATGGTGCTTAAATATGTTTTTCTGTTTTTGTTTGAAATCATGTTTTCTTTTTAGGCAAAAATGGACGAGCTGGAGCTGTTCCGCGGCGACACGGTACTGCTGAAGGGCAAGCGCCGGAAAGAGACGGTCTGCATCGTCCTGTCGGACGAGAACTGCCCGGACGAGAAGATCCGCATGAACCGGGTGGTGCGCAACAATCTGCGCGTCTGGCTCGGCGACGTGGTGATGATCCAGTCCTGCCCGGACGTCAAGTACGGCAAGCGCGTCCACATCCTGCCGATCGACGACACGGTCGAGGGTCTGTCGGGCAACCTGTTCGACGTGTACCTGAAGCCGTACTTCCTGGAGGCGTACCGGCCCATCCACAAGGACGACACGTTCATCGTGCGCGGCGGCATGCGGGCGGTCGAGTTTAAGGTGGTCGCGGCCGATCCGGAGCCGTACTGCATCGTCGCACCGGAGACGGTGATACACTGCGAGGGCAATCCGATCAAGCGCGAGGAGGAGGAGGAAACGCTGAACGCGGTCGGGTACGACGACATCGGCGGATGCCGCAAGCAGCTGGCGCAGATCAAGGAGATGGTCGAGCTGCCGCTGCGCCATCCGTCGCTGTTCAAGGCGATCGGTGTGAAGCCGCCGCGCGGCATTCTCATGTACGGTCCGCCCGGTACGGGCAAAACGTTGATCGCGCGTGCGGTCGCGAACGAAACCGGTGCGTTCTTCTTCCTGATCAATGGGCCGGAAATTATGTCCAAGCTGGCGGGCGAGTCGGAGTCCAATCTGCGCAAAGCGTTCGAGGAGGCGGAGAAGAACTCGCCGGCGATCATCTTCATCGACGAGATCGACGCGATTGCGCCGAAGCGCGAGAAGACGCACGGTGAGGTGGAGCGGCGCATCGTATCGCAGCTGCTCACGCTGATGGACGGCATGAAGAAGAGCTCGCACGTGATCGTGATGGCGGCCACGAATCGGCCCAACTCGATCGACCCGGCCCTGCGTCGGTTCGGACGCTTCGATCGCGAAATCGACATCGGCATTCCGGATGCGACCGGCCGGCTGGAGGTGCTGCGCATCCACACCAAAAACATGAAGCTGGCGGACGACGTCGACCTGGAGCAAATTGCGGCCGAATCGCACGGTCACGTCGGGGCCGATCTGGCGTCGCTCTGCTCGGAGGCGGCGCTGCAGCAGATCCGCGAGAAGATGGACCTGATCGACCTGGAGGACGACCAGATCGACGCGGAGGTGCTGAACTCGCTGGCCGTCTCGATGGAGAACTTCCGCTACGCGATGACCAAGTCGAGCCCGTCGGCGCTGCGCGAAACCGTGGTCGAGGTGCCGAACACGACCTGGACCGACATCGGCGGACTGGAGAACGTGAAGCGCGAGCTGCAGGAGCTGGTCCAGTACCCGGTCGAGCATCCGGACAAGTTCCTCAAGTTCGGCATGCAGCCGTCGCGCGGCGTGCTGTTCTACGGGCCGCCCGGTTGCGGTAAGACGCTGCTCGCCAAGGCCATCGCCAACGAGTGCCAGGCGAACTTCATCTCGGTCAAGGGCCCGGAGCTGCTGACCATGTGGTTCGGCGAGTCGGAGGCGAACGTGCGCGACATCTTCGACAAGGCCCGTTCCGCGTCGCCGTGCGTGCTGTTCTTCGACGAGCTGGACAGCATCGCAAAGTCGCGCGGTGGCAATGTGGGCGATGCGGGCGGTGCGGCCGACCGCGTCATCAACCAGATCCTGACCGAGATGGACGGCATGGGGGCGAAGAAGAACGTGTTCATCATCGGGGCGACCAACCGGCCGGACATCATCGATCCCGCCATCCTGCGCCCGGGCCGTCTGGATCAGCTGATCTACATTCCGCTGCCGGACGAGAAGTCGCGCGAGGCGATTCTGCGCGCCAACCTGCGCAAGAGCCCGGTCGCGGAGGACGTGGACCTGAACTACGTCGCGAAGGTGACGCAGGGCTTCTCCGGTGCCGATCTGACGGAAATCTGCCAGCGGGCCTGTAAGCTGGCCATTCGTCAGGCGATCGAGGCGGAAATTCGCCGCGAGCGGGACCGTGCCGCCAGCCAGAACGCGGCAATGGATGTAAGTAACTGGGCTGGTTGCTGTTACCGACCACGTGGCATTGATTAAATCTCTCTCTCTCTCTCTCTCGGTTTAGATGGATGAGGAAGATCCGGTGCCGGAAATTACGCGCGACCATTTCGAGGAAGCGATGAAGTTTGCCCGCCGTTCGGTGTCCGACAACGACATCCGCAAGTACGAAATGTTTGCCCAAACGCTGCAGCAATCTCGTGGATTCGGTACTAACTTCCGGTGAGTGTGTGTTTTGACATCCGTATTTTGAGATGCTATTGTTTGTTGGTGCGCTTTTACTAATTGATACACTTCTTTTCCCTTTTGTGACACCTGCGCGGTCGTCTGCCACAGATTCCCCTCGGGACAGGGCGCCTCCAGCTCGCAGGGCCAGGGTTCGTCGCAACCGACGAGCAATAATCCCGGCGACAACGGTGACGACGATCTCTACAGTTAGATTGCCCCGCGCCCGGCCAGTGTAGATCCATCTAATATCCCCCTCTCCCCTTAACCTAGACTATAAACAGTCGTCGGGCCTGCCGCCACAGCTGCTAGCTGCGGGGTGTGCAGTCTTTCAACTAAAGAATCATTGCCGTGCGTGCGTTTGTGTGCGTGTTGCGGGAGGGGAACATATACAAGTTTTGCCTTCACAACACCACCACCATCCCTTTCCCGATTATATCATTCTTTCTTTCCGCTCGTCATCCCAGAAACAGAAACAGAAAAACAGAGCTATGTGTGCAGATCGAGGATTAGTAGCTTCTAGGGAAAGAGCAAACATATGACTGGTTTATAGTAGAATGCGATCTAGTAGTAGTAAGAATCGACGATTACTGTAGCAAAACGCCCCCTCTCGCTTGGTCCGTGACACTCACCGTCTCACGTATGGTCGATGTCGAGAGGAGAGGCAGCTGTAGTGTCGCGAAGGAAAAGATGAGGGAAAGGTTGGTGAATAAACGGGGAGGATCGCTAAACAATAGAGGGAAAACGCGCATAATATGAATGAAGGTAGAGGCAGGCGGACGTGCAAGACTTGCATCTGCAATTCGAGCTCAATGGAGAAGGGATTTATAGGCGGCGGCGTAAGGTGGTGTTGAGACTGCAGCAGAAAACAGCAGCTTGTGGTAGGCGTCTTATTCGTAATGATGATTTTTGAAGCAAATAAGAAATGCGATACATTTAATTGTAAGACTAGCTCTCCTTAATAACTGTTTTGACCGATCGAACCCTATTTTCTAGCACATTCACGCTCCCCCTTCACACACACACACACCCACCCCAGGCCTGTTAATTACAAACCACAATATACCACTGATCCGGCAAGCAGACAGAGTGGCGACTGGTGGCGACGCTACTGACCCACATCCGGTCGGAATGGCATTTTATTTCAAGCCTTTCCCATGCAGCAGGGGCATATAAGTAAAAACATTCTTTTCATTTGAACAAAAACGCGGCAGCGCATTGACGTGCGCATATGTAGTAGAAATAGATTCTTTCTCACCCTGACACGATTTTTCTTCAGTAGGTTGGTTATAATCCACTTCCTTCCGCCTTTGCTGGTGGTTCAAATGGATGGAAGTCGCAATATGCAGATGGTGTGTGCGTGTGTGTATGCTCTGCTGTCGTTGAGGGAGTTTTTCATACGATTCCACCTCATCATTAGCTCCTTCAGTGTGTGCAGCGCAGTACATACACAATGCACTACACATCATAGCAGGAATGGCGTGTATCCTTCCCCTTTTCGTAAAGTGTTCGTATCAATGCGGCGAATAGTGTGTGCAGTTAGCAATGTTCGGCGAATACTTCTCTATAGAAAAACAAAACAGCTGTACTTTTACAACAAATCAGAAAACACTCGAGACACATGCAATGGTAGGAAAAACGGGAGGTTGGGTGAAAAACGAAAATAAACACGGAGAAAATAGAGGTACGAATGTAAGCGAGTTGAGAGAGTTGTGTTGGTTTTTTGCTGTTGCTTCACCTAAAATGTGTGCGAATGATGTGGAATTACCTCGTGCAGGAAGGTTTAAATCTGCAGGTCTGGGGATGTCCATCAGGCACTAACAAAAGTGCATGCTTTTCACTGAGAAGGACCTTTTTGCCATTCATCAGAAGAAATCAT
This sequence comes from Anopheles coluzzii, assembly GCF_943734685.1. Classification (NCBI taxonomy): domain Eukaryota; kingdom Metazoa; phylum Arthropoda; class Insecta; order Diptera; family Culicidae; genus Anopheles; species Anopheles coluzzii. The sequence continues at coordinate 94,862,918 of NC_064670.1, read as the reverse complement.
GACTTCAAAAAGTCCTTCACACTGTTTTCCGGATCAGTTTCTAATGTCAGCGGCATTATTCAACAACCCAGCTGTGCCAAATAATGACAGCTGTGGAAAAACATCTTGAAAGATTTGCAAAATGCTGTTCAGATTTAAAACTAAGCCGGAAGTAGTGTAATACTGATTTAAATGATCTTTTTCCTCCATTTCCAAAATATTCAATCGACCTGCTGGACAATCTATACCGACCGTTTATGGGACTTTCACGCGACGCTGCTTAAGCTTTTCAGCGAACACTCTTTGTGAGGGGGTTGGGCAAGATGAACGGTACTTGATAAGTAAGCTATATCTCGTAGCTTAAACACTCATCCCTAAGTCAATCTTAGTCTTATCTTTGTCAGGCTTAATCGTAATTCGAAAGTAAAAATTCGGTTCAAGTAAGAGCAGCGAAAGAACTAGACTAAGGTTGTAAATAATTCCCCCAAAGACATGCAGTTTTCGGAGGTGATTAAGGCATTGGAATCCTACCCAAAAGACATCTGCGATGGATATTATTTTCCTTCGAAAGCCCGGATTACAGATCCAGTGAAATTTTGGGTTTTTCTGCTATATCTCATTAAATATTCATCAGAATATGGCTTATCGTACACAAAAGAAAGGATATGCCATTCCCCAACTATGTAGGTTATACAGGGTTTTCCAGGAGTTCTCATAGCTGTGGGAGACTTGATTGACTCTTTCTTACGCGAAATTAATTTAATGTAATAGAAATTAGACTCTACAGCACTCTTGTTGGACAAATCCAATACGATTTTCCAAGGAGCCTGTCCAAAAAGGGTGGCATATAGTCCAATTTCCATCATATGAAGTTCACTTCCCATAAGAAAGAGTCCAGGAAGTGCCCCACAACTATGAGATCCCCTGGAGACCACTGTAAAACATATTGAATTAATAAATTTAATGCATTTCCTTGTGTTTCCCGGCCTTGCGCACGTTGGAAAAATAATGCTCAGCGGAGAATAACAAAGAAATGCATTTAACTTATCAATTCAATTATTTTTATAGTTTCTAAAAACCATATTCTGATAAATATGTAATGAAATATAGCAAAAAAAAACCCACAATTTCACGTGAACTTTCACGCAAGGGCTAAAGCTACCTTAAGAAGCCATAACTCGCCGTAACACAACACAAAAGGTTCGTGAGAAGACATGGCGTAAGTAGTTTGGTTGTGTGTGTTTTGTATTGTAACGATTTATTCATCCATACTTTTACCGCATGTTATCGCAATCCAATGCTTCTGCCTGCCTGCCTTACTTTATTACATCATATCTTACATCTATATTACACGGGACCCAAATCGAGCTAAGGTTCGACATACATGGGGTCAAATCCCGGAAAACATTCACATTATTTTCTTTTTCTTACAATAATCATTCGCATTTGTGCATAACACAAGCTTCATTCTGATAATGGTAAAATCATTCGTCATCGTCTTCTGATCACGTTCACCTACCAAACTGATCGGACGCGCTTATCATTAGCTTTTCTTTTCTTTTTTACATAGAAAAGGAAACATGAATCATAAAGCAAAAACATAAAACTAAGTCTGATGATGATGTGGATACCTAGGCTAAGGTAAAATCAGCTCATCCGATTCCATTCACGCTTAAAGTTAAGGACACTTCAGTTTTCCTTCATTTTTTTTTCGTATTCCTCAGATTCTCTACTATCCTTGGGATAATGTGACGCTTGGAAGAGATGGCTTTTGGCATCTGTGTACCGTAGAAATGTGTGTGCGTGTGTATGTGTTTGTATGTAGTGTGAGTCTTAATTTAAGGACATGACCGAACGCGAACAAACTTTCCCGACCCTTACAATTTTGTACAACATTTTGCGCTTTCATTCGCGACGCCGAAACACGCCATGGACGTGCGCAAACAACTTAACTTTATAGGTTGCTAATGCTAAGCGTGCATGTTCCAGTTCGCGACACGCAGGCGCCCACCATTCGGAGGTTCATTTTATCCGCGCCGGAGGGGTATAATTTTGTTTGTCCAGCGCATTTTTGGCGCTGCGCGTAGTGACGCTAGTCGTGATGACCTTTGGTATTGGTGGTTTCGTTTCACCAACACAACCACCACCACCCTCCTGCGGCTTGGTGCCGCCGCCGCCACCGTTGCTGTTGGTGCTGCTAGTAATGATGGGCGGTTTTTGCGCGGCCCGGGTACTGCGCACTTGCAGGTCTTTCATGTTCGTCAGCGTCGTGACGGTTCCGGTGTACGGTCCACACTGTGTTCGCGTTGTTACAGCGACCGAAACGGCCGGTATTGGCGGTTTAGCCGGTGTCGGTTTGGCCAGTGACGAATTGACCGGTGTCGGTTTAGTCGAAGTCGAAGACGACACAGCAGCTGCGGCAGGTGATGCTACGGGAGTGGTTGTTATTGTTGTTGCTGGTGTCGTTACTGCCGACGGTTGCGTAACCGTTTGCGGGGCTGGATCAGTCGACGGCCGGGAACGGTTCGAACCGACCAGCTCGACCGCGAGCAGATTCCACTTTTTCAGCCGATCGATCAGGATGGCCGACTTCTCTTTGGGCAGTTCCAGCTCGCGAAGCAACAGTATCAGCTCCGACTGTGTGATGCGATGGGGCACTTCCTCCTGCTCGGAAGCACTACCACCACCACCACCACCACCACCGCCATTAGTGCCCGTACTGTCGGGTGTTGTTGGTGCAACGACGGGAGTAGGCGCAGCTACAACCTTTGGGGCCATCACCGGAACCGGTTTCGGCTGTGCCTCGCTGACGGGTGGCATTTTCACCACCATCATGCCGTTGTGGGTCGAGGGTGCCGATGCTAGATCGCAGAGATTAATAAAGCCCGTCGTCGCCCGGGTAGCTGTTGGTGTCGGCTGTGCTTTCTGCTCCGACGCCGTTGGGCTCAATCGCTCCACCTTAACGACCCGCACTTCGGCAATCTGCTTTGGAACCGTTCGGGGTGGCGGCTGCTTTGTGACGATGAGCGGTTCCCTTTCCTGCTTGATCGGAACCAATCTCGGCAGCGGTGGTTCAGGAGACGGGGGATCCTGTGGATCCCTTCCATTCATCTCCTCATCATCATCGTCATCGATTTCTATCGTTACCGGTCGCTGGGTTGGAGCGATGGGTTTGGGCTGGAGTTTTGCAGCGGGTAAAATCAATTGCTTGGAGTCTGCAAACGATAAATTTTGATTAGAGAAAAGCAAAAACAAAATGTTACCGCACAGATTGGCGCTGTCTTACCACTGTTGATCGCATTCTTGTTGAGGGAGAACACGTTCAATATCTTGGGAGCATTCGTGCTGACTGTGCCCGCTGTCACCGGGCGTCGTACGATCGCGATGGGTGGTCTCGCGGGTACCAGTTTCTCACTTTTTTCCAGCACAACCGATGGTTCGGAATGGCGCAGCCTTACCTTGGTCATGTCGTACAATACACTCGGGTCTGGGACGGCTTTGCGCTTTACGCCACTCACTGTCGTGCTGATAACTGTCGGCACTGGCTTCAATTGCACACTCGCCGGGGCCGGTTGTTGCGAGGCCGGCAAGCTGTGCCGTGTGACGACCCTTAGCTGCTGCTGAGGCTTTACAGTTGGAGATTCTTCCCGCTTGACCGCAGTGACGGTGACCGTGCGCACGGCGATCGGTTTGCTGTCACTCGCTTCCACCTTGCCGGTGGTGACGGCGACGGAGACTGCCGGTGGACGGATCGTGCTGTGTATCGGATGGAACATCACCGCCCGCTGGTTGGAGAACACTTTGGGCCGTATGGCCGACTTCACCGACGGGTACACGACCGATGCGTTCGCTTTGGTGATGGTTTTCCCGTCCGGCGACGACGCGGTACGCGTCAGGCAGAAGTAGCAATCCGTGGCGTGGTCGGTCGAGGCGCTCCACAGCATCGGGATCGCGAACGGCAGCTCCGGCTTCGGGCACGTGCCGTTCTGCCACCGCAGCAGCGCATTGTTGCACACGTTGCACACGGACGGCGGCCCGTGCTGGTAGTTTTCCGGCACGGTGCGCGCCGTAAAGTGGGCCTCGTACGCCAGCAGCAGCGGCCGCGTCATGATCGACCGCTTGTGGTGCGACGGTGTGTACAGGCCGCACACGAAGCAGAAGAGATTTTTCGGATTTTTGCAGATGTGCTTCGACATGATCGGGGACCTTTGGCTCATTGGCCGGCGTACGTGTATGCGCTTCCCGAGCTCCTTGCTTGCTTTGACAATTGGACGGGTACTTAACTAACTCCTCCGTTTGGGGAGGGGCCGGAGCGGGGGGGACTGATGCACCGGGTTCGTTCTGCACCGAAAGGGCCAGCGGTTGGTCGGAATGTTCGAAATGCGCGCTTGACTCTCTCGCTTGCACGATCATCTACCGGGAAAGCAGTGTGATCGCGCTAACAGAGACACTACAAAGGGACGGGCTTCTTCCTACCGTGTAGCATAGTACAGTTCCCTTGCAGCAGCACCACCACCACCCTCGACCAGAACACAGCACTTAGACACTGGGGGGACAGGCACACTAATCAACATTCAACACACTGAACGGCTCCGACCGAAGCGCAGGCTGTAACCGGGCCAAGTCCAAGCGTCGTTCATAGCACAAACATAACGGCAGACGGTACATGAAGTTACAACAAGCTGGTACAGCCAACAAAGGCAAGTGCGTGTCGAGGAATTCGGAAGCGTCCGTACACTTAGGTAAAGAATAATTGTAGAAAAATGTACGCGTTTGACGTTACCACATCTTGTTGTTTACCCGCGCGGACGCTCTACAGGCAGCTGTCAAACACAAAGTGAATGCAGAGAGGTGGTGGTCTCTGTCGAATGGAAACGGTGGAAATGGTGATAATTTCTCTGTCGTATCGTAACAGGCCAAATTTTTTTAAAAAAAATTGTGGCATTGGTTTATTGTAAGCACTTGCACGAAATTATCGTATTGTTAAGATAAAAAAAATAAGCAAAATACTAATTTGTAAAGCGCTGCGATGACATTTTCGCGCATGTGTTTAAAGCCAAGGATTGAAAACTTACAAACGAAAACGATCGTCCAGAACAACAGCGAAACAGGAGCGTAAAGTTGGCTCGCAGAATGTGATCCTTTTTCCATAAAATTAACTTAAAATGTGTTCTCTTCGTGGTTAGGGGCAAGGTTGCCAAATCATGTCATCATGTAAGTAAAACTCTGGATTGCATTTACACTCTATTTACACCATTTAGTTTCACGATCTGTTTATAATTTACAAAACCGAAGGCCTTTTCCTTCGTTGCAATGAGCTAAAAAAGTACAATTTAAGAATGAATAAATGATTTCCGTATAATTGCTTTATAAATTCCTCGAAAATTTTGCATTCGGGAGATGAGAATTATTAGGCAATACGTGGCGAAACTGCGGGTCCTCTATCCTAGCCTGTAATTGATACAATAATCATGAAAAACATATCCTGTCTGGAACACAAAGTTACGGAAATTTTTACACTCACCCAAGTGCCATCCCCAAAAGCCCCAGCCCAGACGAAGAGGAGGTCGTAGCAGGCCGCGGAGCTCTAGAGTTGGTTCCCGCGTTTAAACCGAATGCTCGGGCAATCGTATCCAAGAAGCCTGCGTCAACCGGAGAAAAAGATGATTGCGGAAAAGTGTGTTATAATCGAGATATGGTGCAAAGTAGAAATGTCCTCCGTGTGTAGCGGCTTTGCAGCGCCATACTGATCTGACCTCTATCGCAGTGGGCCGCGCGTCGAAAATCAAACAAGTTTAACGGTTGCGACACAATGCGTGGGGGTTTTTCGCACTCCCAACCGAAAGCATTACGACACACAGATATTCAGGGGCGCACAAAACTTGTTGTAAGCTTACCTGGGGATGACGAAGATGTTTCCGGTCGTGGCCGACGGTTGTACTGCTGCTCGTTGTACGGTGAGTACGCTGCTGGCGGTTGTGCGTATTGTACGGGTTGCTGCTGGTAGTACATTGAAGCTGGTTGCTGGTACTCCGGCTGTTGGTACTGCTGGACTGGCTGTTGGTATTGCTGGACTGGCTGTTGATACTGCTGAACTGGCTGTTGATACTGGACCTGCTGTGGTGCCGGCTGTTCATACTGTACTTGCTGCGGTTGCTGATACTGGACCGGTTGCGGCTGAGGTTGCTGATACTGGACCGGAGCTGGCTGTGGCGCTGGTTGATAAACGATCGGTGTTGTTGAGGGTTGCTGCGTTGTTGTCGCAACTGGAATGTCTATTCGCGATTGAAACTGTAGCGGTACGGCAGCGGCTGCAGCAGGTTGATCTAAACAAGGTGGTAAGGGGTTTAAACCGTTGCTCGATCAATAATCCTTGCGCATTGACAATAGATACATACTTTCATTATCACCCACTACTACATAGCTTGGTCCATTTCCGTTGGAAAATGCTGCAATAATAAAATTTTAGAAATTATAACCAAGGCTCCGCAGTCCACCAAAGGACACCAAAGGCTTACCAGCCGGAAGTATCTCGATGCCGGGTGCCGACTTCTGAACGGGTGTGCCACGGCAAACCGCAACAAATGTAAGCAGCGCCACGATGATGGGCAAACAACAAATGATTCCTCTCACGTGGGAGCGCATGATGGACAGACAGTAGCAGCACTCTAGGTCGAAACGTTGTAACTGAATGATCACGTTTCAGATTCGATGCGGAACCGAACATCCCGATCGGGTCTCGATTTAAACCGATCGATCTCCTAATGGTGGGGAACCGGGGGTGCTAAACCGGTTAAACATTTTGTCAATGGGGATGCGGCCAAACAAAACACCGCCCGACGACTGATGGCGGGGGAAGTTTGAAAATTGTTTAATTAATTCGTGACGTTGTTTGCATTTGTCTTGTTTGGATTTGCTCGAACTATCTACCGATAGGGCGCAGATCGCGACGAAGCTGTCTGTAACGGTCAGTCATTGAAAGGGTTGGAGTCAAAGGGAAAAAATGAATTAACGTTTTATTTATGGTTTTTTGCTTTCAGACTAATACAGTTTTCGGTCTGAAGTCTTCCATCCGAATAAAGTCACCAGTAGAACCAGTTTGATAAGATAAAAACAATACAGACTGAACTTGACGTCACTGTCCCATATGCCTGAATGCCAATCTGCATAGGAATTGTTCCATTACCGTGTGTGTGTGTGTGTTCCAAAATTCGACGCCAAAATATATGCGCTTCAAGAT